>NW_020664419.1:36598010-36676638 GCF_002925995.2 Terrapene triunguis | reverse complement strand
GAGGGATGTACTGGCCGCCGCTTCCAGCAGCTCCCATTGGCCTGGAGCAGCGAACCGCGGCCAGTGGGAGCCACGATCGGCCGAACCTGCGGACGCGGCAGGTACACAAACCGGCCCGGCCCAACAGGGGCTTTCCCTGCACAAGCGGCGGAACAAGTTTGGGAACCACTGCTCTAGAGAGACATAGGTACAAGCTGTCCTATGTTTTAAATGGAAATAGATTACCATCACAGGTGTTCAAAAATGGTCTTAGCAAAATGAATAATTTGGCAGGGAATATTGAAACAACGGAGCTGGTGACTCCAATGGCTAAGACTCAACTTGGGAAGCAAGCTGCTATATCTGATTTGTGGGCAAAACTAAAACTACTGTTCTTTGGTGCCAGATTTCTTCTTGAATTTAACATACTTACCTGGAAACAAAGAGTAACCAGAACCAGAGGAAGATGTGCAGATCCACCCAGAGGATCAGTTGTGGTGATGATGATGGCACTTTTAGAGAGGAGAATTCAGAAACTGTGTCCTAATCATCAATACCATTACCTCTAGCACTTCATGCAGACGCAGAACCAATTACTGAAGGGATGCGAGGAGGAGCATGAACACAGGGAAGCTGATGAGGAAAGGCTGAATAGATTTGTGGCCAGGAGGTGAAGCAGTAAGTTGACTCATTGTTCCATTGTGGCTAAGGCTAACAGGCTGCCATTGAAAGTCCAATTTCCCTGTAGTAGCATCCTCTATCAGAATCTTTCATCTGGTCTCTGTGGATTTCTACTGGAGGACCCGTAACACCAAAGAACCATGAGACAAATAGACTCAATTGTTTTATGCCAAAAGTTGGTTGCCAACTGGAATCAGTAAGAATGTATTGAAAATTTTCAGCTGGAATTTCCACTATTTAATTCCCACTAAACTGCTTGCATAGTGCAATCAGACACCCTGGCATTATACAATGGATAGAATTCATGCTAAGTTACTAATATTTTGGCATCACATGAACACTCATGAGATAAGATCTTTTAAAGTGAAGGTGGCTTTGCAATGATAAAATGCATAAATATGTTTTCTCATAGGTTCTTCAATATTGAAACAACCACTTTTGCAGAAACTTCTTGGGAAAAAGAATTACTTTTTCAGAAGTATGAAATCATCCAGAATAAAAAATGGTAAAAGCTTTCATGCAACGCTCTATGAAAGCATTTACAATACATTTGCTCACCTCTAATAGCAGAGAGAGAGAGAAATAGGTGACTGCCTATTCAGTTTTAAAACCAACTAATAAGAATAGATACAGACGGAAGTGGCATTATATTTTAAAACATTATTTGTCACCTGGTTTTGCAAAACTAAAACCAGGAACAGCTTAGATCTTTCATGTTTTATCAAAGATCTGGGGGTTTGGATAAATTATCCTAGATTTGCCTATTTATTATATTTAGTGAAACCATTTGTTTTATAGAAGTATCATAGGTAGGTACGTAGGCAGCTATTTGGTAAAATATTATACATATTAGAAAAGTATATTTTCAATACAGAGGTAATGATGACACCTTGCTCGTTTAATACTCCAATACTTCACATTGTTCTGCTTCGGTGCAGAACTCTATGGAAAATCTGGCCCTAAATGACTTGTCTGAGGCAGTGGTGGCCAACCTGAGCCTGAGAAGGAGCCAGAATTTACCAATGTACATTGCCAAAGAGCCACAGTAATACGTCAGCAGCCCCCCCACATCAGCTCTCCTCCCCGCTCCCAGCGCCTCCCACTCACCGGCAGCCCCGCCGATCAGTGCCTCCCCCTCCCTCCCTGCACCTCCTGATTAGCTGTTTCGTGGTGTGCAGGAGGCTCTGGGGGGGAGGAGCGAGGGCACTGCAGGCTCAGGGGAGGGGACGAGAAGGGGTGGAGGGGGGGGAAGGGCTTGTGGCAGAGTCAGGGGTTGAGCAGTGAGCACCCCCCGGACCATTGGAAAGTTGGCGCCTGTAACTCCAGCCCAGGAATCGGTGCCTATACAAGGAGCTGCATATTAACTTCTGAAGAGCTGCGTGTGGCTCCGGAGCCACAGGTTGGCCATCCCTGGTCTAAGGTAATACTGCAACTCTGGAAAAAACAGGAGTAGAACCTCAATCTTGCATCCTCCGGTCATATGCTTTAACCACTAAACCATGATAAATCAGTGTTCTCAGCCTGAATCAAATGAGTTCCATTGTAATGGACAACAGATGCACAATTTAGTATTTATTCAGCCTGCTATTATTGATTGTAATCTGAGCCACAGGTGAATATGAGAGCATAATTTTTTAATCGAGAACTGTTGCAAGGAGAATCCTTTCAGAGTCAGTGCCTTTCATGGGTGAAAATACTTTGGGTGTTCTGCCAGAATGGAGCTGAGATACTGGCAGTCAGGAAGAATAGTAGTCAGCTGAGAATATATTTCACTGTTGATTGCCAGTCGAAAGCAAACTATATTTCTCTGTAAGGCTTCCCAAAGTTTTGTGAGGCGTCAACTCAGGGCAGTGGAGACAGTAAATTTATTATTATTATTATTATTTATTTGGGAGCTCTTACCATTTGATATTTTCATATGCATGTTAAACCTCTTCATTTGTGCTTTGAAATTCATATTAACGAATATGCAGAAAGCCCAAGAGCTTAGAAATTGCTTCAGAGGTATGCTTGGAATTTTCAGAGATGGCAAACCCCATGATCTCAGCATCAGCCTTAAATATAAACTTTTAAAACAGCAGGGAAAGCCCCAAGGATTCACAATTATTATTCATATAGAGTTTTAGTGCCTCAGCTCAATACTGAACCTCTGAATTTTTTACATTTATATCAGCAAGATACAGCATTAAAATATTAAGGAAACTGATTACAGATTAATTTACGCAAAATTAGTAAATGGCATGTCTGAGGGCAGGGAGAAAGGACTGCGAATGTTTTAACAATTACCTTACAGCAAATCAAACAGTAGTTTAAAATCAGTTTCCCAAACAGCATTGGCAAAACTGTACAAAATAAATATTCACAGGATTATTCCAGAGCTTTAACATCTGCAATTAATTGAAAAATACATGACACAGGAAACAGAATTAAATTAGATTCTAAATCAGCATGGTAAAAATTGGTGGGTTTATTTTTTGTTTAGCTCAACACAGAAACAATACAAAGATGCTGGGAAGTTAATAAGCCCATTTTAAAATATGGCAGTGTTGGAAAGGCTCACCATTCTTAGGCACTGCTCCTTTGATAGTTTTATGAGTTGGTGGGGCACCTTTTCTAAGATGATTTAGATTCTGAACAGTGAACTTCGATAACCCCAGCATCATCGCCGGAAATACAATCTACATAGGTTGGTTCTTATCTCTCCTGTTACTTCATTTTATTACATGTATTTCCACTTACAGTGGTGTGTGTGTGTGCGCGCGCAGCACACACATGGACTGCCTCACAAACAGAGACTTAATAAAACTGTGGTCCTGGAAACTTTACAAGTAGACTAAAATCTTTTTAAGGGCACACTGAAGCCACCAGAGAGACTGCCATCAACTTCGGGTGCTGAATAAGTAACATTAGTTCATACCTTAATGTGAACATTAGTTTAATATTCACATTAACCATACAATTTGCCTGTTTATTTTAAATCTCTTAATTTCAATTGGCTGTGTGTGTTTACATATTTTACTGTCTGATTAAAGAAGGGGTGGGGAATAAGGCTCAGATGCCCTGCTTCCACCGCCAGGGTGTAGCACAAGCCTGCAGGGGATGGGTAGAGGAAGGAGTGCTAAGCCTGCAGTTTGCTTCTCCCTCCCACTATCTCCACAGACATCCTGAACAGCCTGAATGTACAGTTTGGTTCTGTGATGGGACAGTGAGGTATACAAGGATATTATCTGATCTGTCTTCTCTCTAGGGCCAGCTTGAATTTGGACTGTGGTTTTAGTGGAAGCAAAGATTTCAATAAACCCTGTATCTTGGTCTGGGAGGAGGATAGACTATGATTTAATAAGGCTTTTACATCTCTGACTTATGATCCTATATACTCTTTGTAACTTACAGATAAAATCATTTTTAGAGTTTATTTTTTCATTTGTCTTTTTCAATCAGCAGGAGATTATTAGGCAAGCAATGATATTTTTGCCCCGTGCATCAGAACTAAGCAAGACCATAGCTAGTTAATAAAATTTCACTAGGAACCTGTAAATACAATCACTAGATATCAAGTTCACATGTCACCAGTGCTAGTGGCAGAGGCAGAATGAAAATTAATGACTAATGGACCAGAATTTCAAAAAGGTACCGAAGCATCTTATTGTACGATATCACCATGGCAGCTGGATACTTTTATAGGTGAAAGAATACATTTGGAGTGGCAACCCAACAATGGCCTGATACAAAATGTAATCTTACAGTGGAGCATATTTGATTCTTCTGAGAAAAAACATCCCCAAGGAAACTAAGGGATTTCTCAACTTCTTTGTATTCACAGTATCACTTCCCTATGGCTATAAGTCAGAGTAGGTTTCCCTTTAAACTTCTCACAACTATAAGAAAAACTATTATTTTAGTGCCGGTCCTTAACTCTCGCTCGAAGTCATTTATAATCTGCATTCACTGTACAAAGAGTCTCCTCCGGTCTCGGCATAATGCTGGGTGGTTATTGGAAAATGTGAAATGTTTTCACTGACTGTAAGCAAAGAACATTCCTATGACAAGATGCACTTGGCTTTACAATTTTGGTGAAATCCATGTCATTGCAGCACCTAAGCTATTCCTACCTCATCTTTCTCTAAGATTGCTGTTAGAAATACTAGGATGTTGTCAAATTGTTTATATGCATTATAGAAGAGACCATTTTTAATGTATTGAAGTTACAGTAAGGATTGGTGTTAAATGCATTTTATACTTTGCACACTGTGTACATTTGGAATTTCAGGTTTCTCAGATCAGTGTATAGTGTCTGACATTAGAATAGCTTTCATAGAAAGGCTTCCATGTAATCTGACATAAGAGAGATTTTGAAATGTGTTACTAATTATTGCTAGTGCTTTACAAACATTAATATTTTTCATAACATCCGTGTGAAACGGGTACAATAAGTTTTATTAGGCTCAATCCTGCTCCACTTGAAGGCAAGGATAATTTTGCCATTGATTTCAATGAGAGTAAGAAATGGACCCACTGACACCATTTTACAGATGAGGAAACTGAGACAGAGAGAAGCGACTTCCTCAAGAGCACAGAAAGATTCAGTGTCAGTGATGGATTTACAGCTCAGCCATTGCTGCCTCCTAATCTTGTTAACTTCATACTACTAAACCCTAGTATACTTTTAAATGTAGATCTTATCAAATGGTACTTGAAGGGATACTGATCACAACTCAACATCCTTACTCAACTACTGTCTACACTCGCCTTAAGATTTTATTTGTTTTAATGTTTTTATTTGGAAATAGTTGGTTGCATCAATATGGTTAGTTACCAGTTTAAAAAAATACTTGAACTCTTAATCTGTGCGTCCCAATGTGCGTTGGTTAAGGACACGGGCCAAATTCTGCTCTCAGTTACACCAGTGTAAGTGAGAGCAGAATATGGCTCACAGCACAGTCCATCACCATTATATATAGAAGTTTTTGCTTGGGTCAAATTCCACTCTCAGATAGCTGTGTACAGCTCCTATTGAAGATAATTTGATTTTTGTATGTTTAGCCCCAGGGCAGCATTTGGCTCTCACTCATTTTAAGGGCTCATGCCCTCTGCAGAGTTTACTCATTGACAGAAGGGGGTAAATCCCCTGGTCTTTCAGTGAGCACTTTGGGTGATAAAATTTAGGAACAATTAAAATTAAACTAACCCTCCCCCCCCCAAAGAATTACCCACTGCCAAAACAAAGCTAATGAGCTGCAAAGGAAGATTATCACAGAAGAGAAGAACAGGCTAGAGAGGTAACACAAAAAGATTCAATTTTAAAGTTGGCTACTGCAGGTGCGGGTTCACCATATAAAAGAGCATATGGAGCCAGGATAAATTCCTGATTACTCTTTCCAAACTTGTAACCGGCAGAGTGGTTGTGAATGGGTCCACTTCCTAACATGGAATATTCACTCATTCTAGAGGTGGAGGGAGAGGTATCAAAACAGCAGAAAATGACGAGCATGGCTTTTTACATCTCCATGTTTACAGCCACCAGCTCTGTGCCCACCATTCCTTCCCTAAAATGTGATTTTTTTTAAACCAACTGAAGATTGGAATGATAAATAAAACCCTTTAAAACATCTGCTTTTCTATTTCTTCTGGATTGTGTTCACAGACCCGTCATGGTCAAACCTTTATGGAAAAATCTTGCAGAAACTAAAGGATGAAACCACCAAGATTCTATAGAACTAATTATAAAACCTATTGCACAACTTGTGTTAATTTGAACAGATTTGATTTTAAAGGGACATTGAAATATGTTCAGTCCCAAATGTTATAAACCATGTCATATACCAGTAGTTTCATATTCAGTTAATGAGCGCCCCTTTCCTTGGTTTAGTTTTAATATCTTTGGGGCTTAGAGTAATAAAAACCTGTTACTCTTGGTTTAAGGTTCAAACAAAGCTGTGCAGAAGAACCATAACTGCAGTGTTTAAAACCAGAATTATGAACAGAGATATCCAGGAAAGCTTTCGTTATTAGAAAGTTCCTCTTTTAAAATACTGCATGTAGAATTTGGAGCCAAGCGTATACAACAATGTCCCTTTCATGCAAACCAAAGTTACTGCTGCTTCTGCTTTATTTTTTTAAACTAATATACATCTGTTATTTACTTCATTTGCATTCACCAAGAAATAATTTCTCCCACACCAAACATTGCATTTTCAAAATGCAAAAGGTCATGGATATAGGTACATTTCCTCCTGAAAAAGTTGTAGGCATATAAATATGAAGCAGGTTTCACTACATTGCCTGCCTGATTTTCTTGCTGTTGATCCTGAATAAACTGTATTGAACAAGTTGCTAACTGCTTGCTAGTGAAAAGTTTGTTTTCATTACTACTATGAACTCTTGCTTTCTGAACACTCCTTACCTTGCAATAACTTTTGTTTAAACACAACAACAGCACCACCTTGTTTATACTGACAACAGATGCAGTGTTTACAAGAAATAAAAAGCAGGACAAAGGAGACATGGATTCATTTTTCAGTAATTTAGGAGCATTTTTGTCTTAAAAAATGAACTATTGCCCAAATCTACTTTTCTTTTCAAAACACAATTTTAGATCTCTTCCAGTTGTCTATTTTAAAGATTCATAAATTAGTCAACTTCTACTACCTCCAATGTAGTACAAGCTCCTGAAATTAAAGATTCATCTTTTACTTTCCTTCAGAAAAGAAAACACAAAGCTAACTAATTTAATTTCATTCTCTGTAGTTACATCTGCATTTTTCTTACACCTCTACTCCCCAGGGACCAAAGGTGCAATTTCCACAGATGCCTTAGTGTAGTACTGACATTTATCAAGTGTGGTGATAATCAGTAATGTTATAAAAGACACAATGACCAAAACACATTTGAGAGAGAAACAGCACAAAATTTCACACACTCACATCTGTCTTCAAATGCAATCCCTCTACTGCCTTCATCTCCACAGTATCACATTTCACAGAATGAAAGGGCATCAAAGAACTCTATATTGAAACAGCATTTTGCACAGAGAGATATTCATTGCACTGAAAAGCGTATAATTAAAACCCTGAATTTACATAGTATACTATTTCTGCATAAACTTACTCGTTTCTCAAAACGAAAGTAAATTAAGAGGCAAATGCAAATAAAATCAAGACACCTTTCCACAAAGAACCCTTATTCAATCTGTCACATCTTGAGTCAGCCCTGTACTCTCTCACAGAACACAAAGGTGGTCAAATGTACTCAGGGGAAGGGCTGCTCCATCTCTGAGAGGAGTTTTAACTTTAAGAACTCATGGTTGTAAAGAAGGGGACTGAATTTCTTGCAAGGATTCCAGGCCTACCACTGGCAGCAACGTAGATCAGTGATGTCATGAAGCTAATAAGAGCAAGGCAAAGAGAGTCATTAGGAAATAGTTTGAAAATAACTTGGATGAACTTTATTACATTTCCAGCATGGTCAGATGGATGGTTATTATTATTTACATCACAGTGCCTAGAGGCCACAACTGAGTTCAGGGGGCCTGTTTTGCTAGGCATCATACATACATATGTACATAGAATAAAAGTCTCTGCCCTGCAGGATTTACAATCTAAATAGACAAGACAAAGGAAGTAAGGCACAGAGATTAAGTGATTTATACAGGCCTAAAGTCAGACAGCAAGTCTGTCTATGGTACAACAGGTCTATTGTTAACTTTGTCCTCCAGAATAGCCTCCTTCATCCTTGCTTAGATCTGGTTCAGAAGTGGCTTGTGACCTTGCAAGTCCTTTTGGATTCTTTCTTTGAAGTCTCTCACTTGTCAGGTTCAAAAGTCTCATGACCTCCTAAGTACATTCAAATCCTTCATATTCAAGCATCTTCCATTCACTTTCAAAACCAAACCAGTATGATGCCACAAGTTCTACTAACCATCTGACATAATGCACACTGTAACATGTGTTCTTTTACATGTAAAAAAAAGCTACATTAAAAACAACATTAAGGTGCAAAATCAGGCACTCAGAAGTTAGGAAATACCAGAATTACGATTGTCTGTATAACCTTAATTCAACCTCCTTGTGTGTATGCATTATGATACAGTCTTTAATACATCTTCTTCTTAGTGTATGCAAAACATGCCTCTGGTGGCACATGACCAGGATTTATCACCGAATTTGGTCCGCTGGTTGGATCATTAGCTTCCCCGGTTCAGGTTGGGTACTGACAGGGAGTGCAACGTGAATGCTGATCCATGCCCTACTTTAATGACATAGAATCATAGGACTTGAAGGAACCTCAAGATGTCTTCTAGTCCAGTCCCCTGCACTCAAGGCAGGACTTAGTATTATCTAGACCATAGTGTCTCATATATTGTACATTGGATCACGGTCTCGGGAAGGGCAGAGCAGACATGATCATATGTGATTTGTTGTACACACACACACACACACCAACCATTTGTTCTGGTAAAGCAACTGCATAAAGACTGCTAGATGTTTTAATTTCTCACCTGTGAGTTGACCAGAGCAGCATAGGTACATGGTCCACAGACAGAGCCAATTTGAGCAGCACAGCGAGGGAGTAGAACAGCCGGACTAGGGCCATGATCCCACTCAGGTTAGTATATGACTGACTAGCTGCAAAGAAAAAAACTGAACATAAGATGAAGGAAGCTGGATTTTCCAGTTTAATCTGCAGTATCTGGATACAGCTAGAAAACTGGTTGGGCCGGTTTTATGTCAACAATATAAACATTCAAAACATCCATTTCATTATGTCAAACAACGGTGCTAGAATTTTTGAATGACTTTCAGTGCTGCCGTGGAAATGGCCCATGAACTGTACATGCTTTGAATCCATACACAGACCTCTTAACAGATCGTTCCTCAGTACAGTGTTCATGAGGCCCAAATTTATTCCAGACCCACTGTTTTCTCACTCACTATTACTGTAATTTATTAGTTAATTAATAACTGAATTATTAAACCCTGAAATGGAGTTTATAGAAAACTTTCCTCATGTTGAAGAAAAAGAATCCCATATATTTTCATTTTCTTCCTCTACTATTTATTACCATGTCCCTAAGCTTTTCACTGATTGTAGAAGCTGGTGTCACACACAGGTGTTGGCAGGTTTGAAAGCTGCAGTATATCTAGACATTGCAGCTTCCAGCAAGGAGAAAGAGAGTAAGAAAGTGATGAGATTGGAACTTAACTAAAACATGGAATTGTTTAATTATCCTTTACTGGGGAAGATGCTGATCCATAAATCAAGAATGGCAAAAGTCAAACCAAATTACAATGTTCTCAGGACCTGGTATGACTTAAATACCTTAAAAACCAAATAGAAGATTAGAATGGTTATAGGAATTTCTTCTACCCAATCATCACAAGCCTCTGGTTTCCTTCTTTTTTAAATGTTGCCCCTGCCCCCTTCAGTGACAGAGCTGCAGCCAAGTCATGCTTCTGCATTTGAGAGTCACCTTGTTAGATAGTATCATGTGCACTATAGGCATGCATGGGACTTTCCAATCAGAATAAAAGATGTGGTCCCAGCTTTTAGTAGGTTATGAGCGCAATTACATCAAGGACCCAACAGAAAATGACAACAGACCATCGAGAGCAGCCATGGGGAAAGGGCAGGGGACAAGTTATCAGTAAATGCAAGAAGGAGAACTACTCTTGGAGAGGGCAATTTTTGCCATGCAGAGCAAATCATGGGGCTGAGTAGTTGTGAAAGCTCCTTGTGGGTTATTTTGGTGGTTTAAACATTCATTTAATATTCACTTTAACTATTTGAAATTCTGGATTTGGTGGATTATTGATAAAAGGCTTCCAAGAAGGAAAGGGTTGAATGGAAAGCCGGATGGAGGGAGAAAGAAGCAGGAGGAGTAATAGGCCTAAAGCATAAGAAACAGCATGAAGAAGGTGGGAGAGCGATTCTGGGGGAAACTATTGGGAAGAGGAAGGGAAGCTTGAGTGGAGTGGAGTGGAGTGAAGTGAAGTGAATAAGGGTCCGTCAGAATGTGAGCTGAAGTTGTACAGAGCTCTAAAGGTAAGCCCCAGTGTCTTGAATTCATGTGACTCACTCGATTTAGTGTACTGTTTATTGTTGCACAGTTTATGTATAATGTAAGGCAATTTGTTCATATGCTAGTGTAAAATCAGCTGTGATACAAGAGGAAAGCTGCATTAAAAAAAAAACAGCAAACCTCCTTGTCTCTTACACTCTATGCCCTCTTACTTTTATCTTTTAGGCCTTTGCCCCCCCCCCCCCCCGGCAGCTTTTGCCACCTTCCATTTCCTGAAGTGATGGGTTGGCTGTGAATTATAACAACAGAATAGTGCAGATCAGTGTAAGGCAGGGCAAGTGAGCCAATGCAAGACTAAATGGGAGAGAGGGAAAAACTGGAGCTTTCAGAGAAGAATTTAGTACAAGCTCAAGAAGTTCAGTCAGAGCAAGCAAAGTACTCAGTTGGCTCTAGGAATGGACAACCTCTCGCTGGTTCTGACTAGGCTGAGCAAATGTATTTTTCGGTTCATTGGGCCAAACTGAAATATCTGAAAATATTCCAGTTTGATTTGAACCAAAATCTATTTTTCTTGAAACAAAAACTTGAAAAAATCTCTTTTCAAGTCAATTCAATGTTTTGAGTCAACTGAAAACAATTTTTTTGACTTTTTGTATTGATTCAGACATTTTGAATGTTTTTCACTCTTTTTTTAATTAGCCAGATGTCAATTTGAAATTCTATTTTGAAAGTTGAAACAAAATATTTTGACTTTTTATGAACAAAACTGTTGAAATGAAATGTTTTGATTCTTTTGAAAAGATTTCCCCTTCTCCTCCCCTCATTTTTTGCCTCATTCTGAACCTTTTGCCTCATTCAACATGAATTTGACTAATAGGATTAGGGACCCGGAAAATGCTTTTTTCGATTAAAACACTATTTGTCAAAAAAAAAAAATCACTCAGTTCTCTAGCACTCTTCATTGGACTACATAGCCATGGCTTTGACTTGCCCACAGCAGGTCTAGAATGTTCCTGAATTGTGCATGTATGTGCCTACTGCCCAAAAAGCTACTGAAATCTTTAAAAAAAAAAAAAAGCCTCAATTACAGCTATTCTGCTGCTAGAGCACAAGAAGAAAGGCAGAAAGATTTATAATCTGAGAATACATGATGGGGTGATGTTAAGGGTATAAAATGTTATTGGTAAGAGTTCAGGATGTTATCTTTGGGAGGCCTACTTACAGCCCTTTATTGTTGCAGGTGAAATGCAAGAAGAATAGACAGAATTCTTTCCATTTTAGCAATACATGCCGAATGTCCTGAGGGGCCAGTCCAAGAGAAACAGCCAGCATATTATTACATTAAAGCTTCTTGGATTCTATCACATCCATTCCTTCTTGGATTGTGAGCTCATGCTCAGCTGTGATTGGTTTTCACTGTGCAGGCAACAAACTCTTTGCAAAACTGCCTAACGGGGAAAAAAAGGGGGGGGATTTACCTAGACCCCCTTTTCTCTGCGTATCAAAAGCTAGCTCCAATGGGGCTTCACATCAGAGCAGCACTCAGCAATCTGAAAAGGGCTGGACTTTTGGAAGCTAGGCAGAACAATACAAAATGTAAACTAATAATGGATTGAATCCCCATCTTAACCTACAAGTCATAAGAGTCATGTGAGCACACACTGGGAGGTGTGTGCAGTTTCTCTGATGACTCCTTATGCCAAACAGAAGAGAGAGAAGAAATCATTGAGATAAGGTGTAAAGGCACTTAGGCTTGCTGCTTAAAACATTTTTGATCTGCGTGGGTCATAAAAGGAAAGGAGAAACTAGTACAATGGAGGGAATCATAGGGGAAGAATGTGTCGTGTCTCTCTCCACATCCCCTCCCAGCTGTCAGGAGCTGGAGGGTGGATTACCCAATGGTTTGAGTTGGCGCTTTATTTTAAATGAAGTAAGCCCTGAAGAAAGGAATGTGAAGAAAATGGTAGTTGGGACTGTATTTTGCCATCCTCAGCAAATCTGGCTTGCATGCAGTTGTAAATACATTTGCTCCCTTTCCTTACTTTGACTTTTCATTCCTAAAAATAAAACTGTCATTACATGAATAATAAAGAAAGATATGGCCAGGTGCAAGAGAGGCATAACAGAAACTGGGGAGAGAGAGTTTTCACAACAGATGACTTACTAAGACTGAACTAGAATGTGGAGGAGTGCTCATTGGTTCATTTATCTGGCTAGAAGGTGCACAGATAGGAGCCTACATGTCTAGATTGATGCTATCTAATAAGAAAACATATATTTTACTGCTATATTTTCCCTGGATACTTCCTGATTTGCACATAAACTAAACCCCATATTTAGACACCCCTGAACATTGGGGTGTTTGAAATTCAGCACGAATTCCAAATTTTGTGACCCAGACTAATCTGTTTTTTAAGTGTTATTACAATTTTATAATGAAGAAAGAGGACAAAATGTTACCTTTGTCAGCTCTCTAGCTACAATTAGTTTATTACATGAAAAGGATATAAAGGCTCATTTCCCAAGCCCATATTTAATTTCTACTCATAAACCCACACCCACCCATTTCCCCAGATTTATATGTTTTCTTTTTCAATCCTGTGCAGAGTCTGTAACCCACCTACCTCAACCTGTCAAAGCGCAAACGGAGGACACAAGAAAAATAGTAAGCAAGGTAGACTGAAGTGATGTAGGCTTAATTTCTTTTGCATCTAAATCCTTCTTTTTTAAAAAAAAAATCTACTTTATAATTCTGCATTCCTGATGTAAATAATTCTGAACAGAAAAAGTCTGAATGCCAGATGTGTGGGATGAAGTTAAATTTAGGACCCTAAGTTAGGAAGAGAGGGATATCTTTTGTAAAGGAGGACAATTTATGGGTATGATAAGCTAACATTTGTGAACGGAATGTCTGTAGACAGGGAAAAAAAGACTGTCATCAATTATGTGTGAATATGACCCAAGAAACAGATTCAGAAGCTGACATATTGATGGTGGCACTGCATATTAAGAGATCCATCAGCAACCTGGGATAATGAAAGCAGATGTGTTTATTCTGGGCTTTGTTTTTAAAAAATGAGTAAGAGATTGCAATTCTTATCCCAGCTGTTACTGTATTTCCCTTTGAAGAAAATATCTGCTGGGTATCAAATGTTGGTTACCAATAACTTTGCTACCATCAACTATTTAATCTGTATTCCTATTTTATCACTGTATTTACAACTACCTTTTGGCACAAGCTGGGAATGCATGTTTCCTTAATTGGGACTCAGCCTGTGGGAGGCAGGAAAAAGGTTACTTGGAGACCCTTTGTTCCTCATCCTCTGAGATGTAATTGAGGGTAATGAAGAGGTAAATCTCTGTAAGAGCACACAGCCTTCTGTTGCAAAGAGGGAGAGTCAGAAAGCCTAGATTCCTTGCCAAGTTAACTGATTATCCATTTAAGCATGTGGGAGGAAAATTGGAGCTTTTCCCTTTGGAAGTGGATTGAGCTGTATTGCTTGGTGGTGGGGGGAGGGGTATTACTATCAAAGAAGCCCTGTCTGGAGAGAAAGGTCCACCTTGCTGAGCCCCAGGTGCTGAAGAGGAGTGACCCACGCTCGTAGAGGGGCTCTGATGGGTGGGAGGGAGGGGAACAAAGGCCCCCACATGCCATCCAGACTCTGAGCCCCTTCCCATGTCAAAATAAGCACCTGTGGGCTGGAAGCAATTGCAGCAGACCCTGGGGTTTGTGGTTAAAGTCCTTCTTAAAAACCTCATCTTATTTTCTGAAACTCCTTCTAAAGCAGGTAGGGAAGTTTTACCATATGTGTGTTAAACCTCTCTCTCTTCTCGAGGGAGCCAAATTTATCAATCTGTTTTGCTTTCTTGAACAATTCTTTTTTATCTGGGCCCTTGAAGTAAGGCATACCCATCCAATGTAAGGGTTACGTTCATCTCACGAACATCTTGGACACCTTGGGCTCCTGGAACTGCCAGAGCTCCTCTTAATCTCCATTTAAGAGTATCCTTGTCTGCCAACAACTCATTCTCTTCCCTTCTATTCTGCAATTTTTCTATCCCTCTGAAATCCTCAGCTACTTTATACATTTCTATCCATCGTCTGTCTAAATCTTGCTCCAAACCGTGATGGGGTGCACTCACTCCGCACTGGACAGGGAAGTGTTAACTCCTCACTGTGGGCTGAGGAAATCACACCCCCGCATCCCTACTGGGCATGCTCGAAGTGAAGCACCAGTATAAAAGAAAGCAGCCCAGCTCAATCTGGGCTGGCCACTAGAGAGGAAGGATATCTGTTACAGACTTCTGTCTTGGAGCTGCAGCAGCCCCTGAAAGGAGAAGCCAGAGACACCAAGACCCTGGAAGATGCCCCACTGCCTGTGGGCACCCCAGGAATTTCAGAGCCAGTGGGACAAGCCCAGGCAGAGGAGCCCCAGAACCCCAAAGTCACTCAGACCATGGATGCAGGAGTCATGATAGGAAGCAGCCAAGTGAAGGGACTAGCCATAGTTGGTGTGTTGTGGTTGGATCCCTGCTGACAATCTCACTCGCTGCTGCCTGGGATGGAACCCAGTGGATTTGGGAGGGCCCAGGTCCCCCTACTCTGGCCACCCCACGATCCCTAGGTGGTGGCCCACCCCTTTTCTGGCTCCTAGGTCTCACTGCCCTGAGAGCCAGGATATGCTATTGAATCTGGCTGCTAGGCCGCACAGCCGCATAGCTAAAAGCCACTTGGTGGACTTAAGCCTTTAGGCCTCACTTCCTAGAGGCAGAGGGTGGGTTGGGGGACAGGGTGCTCTCATCCCACAGTGGATGGTGACCCTCTACCCGATCACACAAACCTTTAACTTTTCCCCTTTCAAAGTTTATTGTCTCTTTCCAGGATGGAACCACGGGCAATATATGATATATATATATATATGCGCAATATAATGCCTGCCACCACGTCCTCACTGAGCCGTCTGAGGGTCTCTTGCAACTGATTGATATCTTGTCTTTCCCATTTTGATTGATCAAATGACCTTCTCTCTAGGTAGATGGCAATTTAGATGGCAAAGGTAGTGGAGCAAATAATTAAACAATCAATTTGCCAACACTTGGAAGATAAAAAGGTGATAAGTAACAGTCAGCATAGATTTGTTAAGAACAAATTGTGTCAAACCAACCTAATAGCTTTCTTTGACAGGGTAACAAGCCTTGCGCATAGGGGGAAGTGGTAGACATGGTATATCTTGACCTTAGTAAAGCTTTTGATACTGTCTCGCATGACCTTCTCATAAACAAATTAGGGCAATAAAACTTAGATGGAGTGACTATAAGGTGGGTGCATAATTGGTTGGAAAACCATTCCCAAAGAGTAGTTTCAGTGGTTCACAGTCAAGCTGGAAGGGCACATCAAGTGGGGTCTGGTTGGGATTAGTTCTGGGTCCGATTCTGTTCAATATCTTCATCAACGATTTAGATAATGGCACAAAGTTAATTTATAAAGTTTGCACATGATACCAAGCTGGAAGGGGTGGCAAGTGCTTTGGAGGATAGGATTAAAATTCAAAATGATCTGGAGAAATTGTCTGAAGTAAAGAAGATAAGTCAATAAGGACAAATGCAAAGTACTCCACTTAGGAAGGAACAATCATTTTGTACGTGTGCAACTAGGAAATGACTGCCTAGGAAGGAGTATTGCAGAAAGATCTGGAGGTCATAGTGAATCACAAGTTAAAAATGAGTCAACAGTTTAACACTTCCTCCCCCCCCCAATATTCTGGGATGTATTAGCAGGAATGTTGTAAGCAAGACACGAGAAGTAACTCTTCCGCTCTACTCCATGCTGATACGGCCTCAACTGGAGTATTGTGTCCAGTTCTGGGTGCCATATTTCAGGAAAGATGTAGACAAATTGGAGAAAATCTGGAGAAGGGCAACAAAAATGATTAAGTCTAGAAAACATGACCTGTGAGGAAACATTGGAAAAATTGGATTTGTTTAGTCTGGAGAAGAGAAGACTGAGAGGGGACATAACAGTTTTCAAGTATATAAAAGGTTGTTACAAGGATGAGGAAGAAATTGTCCTCTGTAACCTCTGAGGATAGAACAAGCAGCAATGGGATTAAATTGCAGCAAGGGTGGTTTAGGTTGGACATCTAGGAAAAACTTCCTGTCAGGTTGGTTAAGAACTGGAATACACTGGTTGTGGAATCTCCATCATTGGAGATTTTTAAGAGCAGGTTAGACAAACACATGTCAGGGATGCTCTAGATAATACTTAGTTCTGCCATGAGTGCAGGTGATTGGACTAGATGACCTCTTGAGGTCTCTTCCAGTCCTATGATTCTAAATGGCATGTAAAGGAAGTAAGTTATCTCTGCTCCATGTTTCAAATGAGTTGGCTGCCTCATGGTTAGGGACAGGAGTTAATAAACCCTGTCACAATGTGGGTGAAAACCTAAGTGGAAGTATAAATGAAAGAAACTTAACACTCACTACTTGATATTTCCAGATGTGGTGACTAGCAGTTTTCTTCCATGTACAGGAAGCAGATTTTCCTCAGAGAAAAGGGGAAGATAGTTTGGCCTCTCTGTAACCTATAAAAGCTTTGTTACAGATGAAGGCAAAACTGAAAGCGTGAAGCTTTTTATCTTGCAGCTTTACCAAAACTCTTAGTGAATCCTCTACTCCAGACTTCTGTGTCTGGCTTGTTTGAATAGTATGCCTGACTGCACTTCTCTACTCTTTCAACAGGAAACTTCACTACCTCACTGTCAGCCTGGGAGCACAGTGATCAGAAGGGAACTTCCTTTTTCCTCTTTCAGCTTGTTAACTCTTTATGAACCTTTCTATTTTAGAGAGATGGGTCAAAAACACCTCTCTTCAAAAACACTTCTATACACCTTAAAAAAATTTCTCTTCAAGTGACTAACACAGGTGTCTTGGCCGGTTTGCCAAATTTGGAGTAGTAATAGGGTTTCCAAGACCTGAGTGAAATGATTTGTTAATGTTTAATTAAAGTCCCTTTAATTAAGGTTATTTTTACCTCATTATTTGATTTGAGAAAAACAATTTTGTTTTTATGGCTTTTAAGATCATAAACAACTAAAACCAATTTATTATATTTCCCTAAAGTACTAAATAATATAAGAATCAGATTGAGCTTACAATGTAAACCAAATTAATCAATTCAAGGAGTTAATAGTATGAATTAAAATTAATAAAAAATTGAGACCCAAAATCAAATTATTACATGAGCACAATCCCAAAACTAATATAAATACAAATTACTGAATAGTTTACTTAATAATGCTATTACTATGCAGCTAATTTATCAGTTTATGCTTTTCCTTGTAGAAAGAATGGGTTAAGGCTGTAATCTTTACATATCTAGGAGAACTTTTAGTGATCTATGGTAAGATTTGCTTGGAACCTTGGTTAATTGATGCCCAATCATATCTTGTACTATGGGCTTATACGCACATGCTATTATTGGCCCCAGAGGACCTCCCTGGAGATCTGGGGGGGGATTGATATGCATCCCCTCCAACTTCAGCCTGCTCATGTAATCCACGTCTTCTCCTCACATGTGGATTCCTGAACCTACGGACAACCCTCTCTGGAGGTAATGTTGAGAATGCCCCTGCCAAGCCGGCTGACCTTTCCACATGGGAAGGGTGATTTTTCACTGTTATCAGGCTTACTATCTGGGCCTGTGTTACTCCAGCTGTATAATCAGAAGTAATAAGCACAAGGCTATTATTAATTACTTAAGCAATGTCAGAAGTGTGGAAAACCCTTTACAAAATAGATAAGATTCCCTACCCTGAGCAGCTTACCAACTGGGCTGAGACTAGAAAGAGCAGGTAATATAAGAGGAGATAGGACAGTGAAAGGGCAAGGAAGAGGACTATGATTATACACTCACATGGCAGTCTAGTGCATGTCTTGAAAGGTTTTCAAAATTTATTGAACAAACAGTAATTATTCAGAGCATAAACCTCTCTGAAATGAATTTAGAGAAGGGTAGGAAAGAGGCATGGCATTTGAGGTCAGGGAAGGATTTCTCAGCCTTCAGGGAAACATGAAAGAAGACATGGGGATGGGTTTGGAAAAAAGGACACAGGGTACTGAAACAAGGGACTTCACTGAGCAAGAGAGGCCTGGGGAGAAGGGGGTAAAAGGAGATGAGGCAAAAAGGAGTTAATATTCAGGAAGAATTGAAAGACAAGATTAAATCCTGAGATATAATCCCAGTTGTACCATTGACTCGCTGTGTGTCCTTGAGAAAGTCTTGATCTCTGCCTCAGTTTCCTCTTTGGTAAAGTGTTGTGAGAATTAATTAGCTAGCAAGTACAGTTTGAATATTCAAGACAGTGTATAAATAAATATATTACAAATATTGTAGTATTTCAAGCAACTGTGCTGCAGGTCTTTGACCTAAACAGCTTAAGGTGACAAAACAGAAACTATAAAAAGAACATCCATTATTTCTAAAACATACTTGAAATGACTTCTTGATTTGAAATGCAGATATGGATCCTCAGTTTATACCCCCACCTCCTTCTTACTCACCTAATCTTGGATTAAGTTCAGGGCTTGTCTACATGGTGGGGTAATGTATACCATGCAGGTGTGATTTCTAAAACACACTAACATAGTATGCATTAATTGGTCCATGTAGACCCTGCTGGTGCGCTTACACATAGGAGTTTCAAATCCAAAGATAATTAAGCTAAATGGAATTAAAGTAATTTTAATTCTGAATGAGAGTGTCTGCACAGGGGGTTAATGCAGTTTAACTAACCCACCTTAAATTCACACCTTTAGTTAATTTGGATTAATTTTCCTGTGTCCCCATGTAGACAAGCCCTAAATTAGTGATGCCTGTTGGAACTTTCAAGGGTGGGAATACGCAGAGGTCATTCAATGAACTACTAAATATTGTGTTAAGATGGATCTAGATTATGCATTATTATGTGGAACAAAATAAGATATAAAAAGAGCAGTGATCTCTCTCTTGGAGATCACAATAACTTGAACCTGGCTCATACCCCTCTCAGTCAGCTTTACCTGCCCCTACTGCTATTGGATCTGCAAAAGCTCTTTTGTTTTTAATACTTGATCAACAGGTTGGTGTTTGTTTCGTTTTGATGGCATCTGTGAATTAACTTACATTAACAGCCAAAAAACATATGAACAGCAAACTAGATTAGAAAAAAATCCTAAAGTAAAAATCCTTTTTATAACATACATATAATTGTAAACAATGTTATAAGAAATAAAAAGGTAAAAAGCATTCTTGTTACTATGGTAATTCCAGTAATTGTATGGGAAAACAATTTAAAATGTGGAAGATAATAAAAGCAGCAATAAAGAAAAGCTAAAACTATTTGCTCTAAAAGAACAATAACACAGGCCATGTCTAGCTAGGTTTGTATACTATGCTTATTGCAGTCCTGAGTGCTTAAATGACACTAGCACAAGTTCAAATTTATGTTTCAAATTTATGATGGCTATATTTTGCTCCATCCTAATGATGTGATTTAATTAGGATTTCAAATTTACGAGCACCTTGGTCAGATTTTTTTGATTAAGTTCTGTATTGGTGTCTCATGTTCTCCAAGATTCAACCCTCTAGAGCCCACAATGGCTCAAAACAGCCATTCTTTAACGCTACTCCAGTGAAAGACTGAAGCTTTGACCTTGTACAAATACAATCTCCTAGTCTTTTCTCTTTGAGAATGAAATTTCTAGCTTTTCAGCTCACAATGAGTCCATCAGCCAGCCACTGTCCCAGATAACAGTCAAGTATCCAATTCAGTTCAGTTTCAACAGAATTTAGCAGCAATTTACAAACATAGGAAGCCTAAACAGCATGCCTAAACAGATACTACAGAAAGCATCGTTAAAGACTCAGAGGTATACAAAAGACCAGCAGGCAAAGCACTTGTGCAAATGAGCTTTCCTCCACTGGACCAAAACACTTGTTTTCTTGTGAATTCTATAATCTCCAGATGTGGATGGCACACACAAATTATGAGACCAGCAGCTGAGTCCAGATTTGCCTGAACTAATTCCCTCATGTTCCTTGGGGACTAAATATGAGGGTCTATTTTTTTAATGGCCACTTTTTAAGAAAAATAATATACTGTATTCATTTATCAAAGGAAGGAATGATATCTAAAGGAATCATGCTTTCGCTTTCACCTGTAGCCCCTCTCCTGTACAACTGACCCTGTATGAAGTTGTCAAGATAGGGTAAGTCTGCCTTGTGGCTTTTTACACAGCTTTAGGAAATTTGGCCTGCGTTATGTGTCCATGTGTATCACATCAGACCAAACCCACTTAGACAAACCACCAGAAACAAAGTTTTATTCTGTAAAGAAACATAGAACAGGATTACAGTCCAGCAGCCTCCTCTCTACTTGCTTGCCTTGTGCTTCCAACTTCAGTCAGTGTTGAAACTTCCTGCTGGAAGGACAGAGGGGACTTTGTATAACTCAACCCTCTTACAAATATGTTCTAATTCCCACAATAACTGAACCCCAACACAAACAAGCCAATGATCTCATTTTCTGTCATTTAAACTCCTCTCAGGGTACTCTTTAAGCCCTTTTTGGTCCTACCTGTAAAGAAACGTAGAACAGGATAACAGTCCAGCAGTCTCCTCTCTGCTTGCTTGCTTCGCTCTCACAACTTCAGTCAGTACTGAAACTTCCTGCTTGGAGGGCAATGGTAGAACCAGGAAGTTCTCCCAACGTGTCGCAGCTTGTAGTCCACAACTTGTAGTTCTCAGAGCTGCTGCTGAAGGACATGACCTTTCACCGCCCCACCTTTTTTTTTTTTTTTTTTTTTTTAAAGAGCCTATTTTCTGGCTCACAGATGCCCATTCCTGGCATCCAGTCTTGTATTAAGGCCCAAATCCAGCAAAGAACTTAAGTCAATTGGACTACTCATGTGTTTAAAATGATGCATGTGCTTAAGTGTTTTGCTGGATTGCAGCCTAGGGGTCAAATCCCGTTAAAGTAAATGGAAAGACTTTCGTTGACTTTACTAGGCATAGGCTACGTCTTCACTACGGGGGGGGTCGATTTAAGATACGCAAATTCAGCTACGCGAATAGTGTAGCTGAATTCGACGTATCGCAGCCGACTTACCCCGCTGTAGGGACGGTGGCAAAATCGACCTCTGCAGCTTCCTGTCGACGGCGCTTACTCCCACCTTCGCTGGTGGAGTAAGAGCGTCGATTCGGGGATCGATTGTCGCGTCCCGACGGGATGCGATAAATTGATCCCCGAGAGGTCGATTTCTACCCGCCGATTCAGGCGGGTAGTGTAGACCTAGCCATAGTTAGATCTGGTCTTAAGTCCCTGGTGAATGCACTATGCTGTTCTAATATGGTTTGCCGCTAAATATATATTTACTTATTTCAACTTTTAAGTGCCTCTACTTCACGATAGGCAATTATACTAGTCAAAGCAGTAAGCCCTTGAAGACTGGGGCGAAAGAAATGCCTAATATAGTGGTTTGAAACAACTGAACAGAACTTTTGAACAATTTCATGTAACTTTTTATTGAATTTATGTAATAGAAATACAAAGGGAAAAATGACATAAGTAAACATATATTTAAGGGAGAAAATTCACTCCTGCTGTAACTTCAGATGAGTTAACCAAGAGATTAACATGTCCCAAACAATCTATTTTTGGTATTACAAAATACAGCCACAATTTTACAAACACTGACATATGAGTAGTTCCATTAAGCTCACTGGGACTACTCTCACATGTGTTAAGTTATTCCTGTGCACAAATGTTTGCAAGATAAAGGGCCTATATTTGGACAGATAATGAAATCTGTAGCTGAATGTGGATTACGTATTTTTGTTTTTGACCAAAAGGCCTCACCTGTTTAAAACACAGAAGAAATGAATTAAAATATTATAAAAAGGTTTATTAGGCCTGGTCTACACTAGGCTTTTATGTCGAATTTAGCGCCGTTATATCGAATTAACCCTGCACCCGTCCACACCACGAAGCTATTTAGTTCGACATAGAGCTCTCTTTAAATCAATTTCTGTAAACCTCCCCAACGAGAGGAGTAGCGCTAAATTTGACATGGCCATGTCGAATTAGGCTAGGTGTGGATGGAATTCGATGGTAATAGCTCCGGGAGCTATCCCACAGTGCACCACTCTGTTGACGCTCTGGACAGCAGTCCGAGCTCGGATGCTCTGACCAGCCACACCCCAGGAAAATTTGAATTCCTTTTCCTGTCTGGGCAGTTTGAATCGCAGTTTCTGTTTTGACACCGTGGCGAGCTCAGCAGCAGTGGCAACGATGCAGAGCTCTCCAGCAGAGATGGCCGTGCAATCTCAGACTAGAAAGAGGGCCCCAGCATGGACTGATCGGGAAGTCTTGGATCTCATCGCTGTGTGGGGAGATGAGTCCGTGCTTTCCGAGCTGCGCTCCAAAAGACGGAATGCAAAGACCTATGAGAAGATCTCTAAAGCCATGGCAGAGAGAGGATACAGCCGGGATGCAACGCAGTGCCGCGTGAAAATCAAGGAGCTGAGACAAGGCTACCAGAAGACCAAAGAGGCAAACGGACGCTCCGGATCCCAGCCCCACACATCCCGTTTCTACGAGGCACTGCATTCCATCCTAGGTGCGGCCGCCACCACTACCCCACCCCTGACCGTGGACTTTGAGGATGGGATATTGTCCGCGGCCGGTTCCTCAGCGGACGGGGAAGAGGAGGAAGGAGATGAGGAGGACGAGGCAGTCGACAGCGCTGATTTGCCCGACAGCCAGGAGCTCTTCATCACCCTCACAGAGATCCCCTACCAACCCTCCCCAGCCGTTATCCCAGACACAGATTCAGGGGAAGGATCAAGCAGTAAGTGTTTTAAATATCTAAACATTTATTTATAACATAACTGGCATATTTAAAATATTAACAATAGGTAAAGTGCTTTAAAACATGTAAACATTTATTTACAACAAAACAGGAAGATTTAAAATATTAACAGTGGGTAAAGTGCTTCAAAACATGTAAACAGGAAAGTCCAACAAAACGGGAATCTGTGCAAAGTGTATCATGATTACTCTGTCTTTGGGCGCTTCAATATATAGTCTATTTTCAAAAAATTTCACAATGTCCGCTTCATGATTATAATGCCCAAAACGCTGCACTCTTTTGTCCCTCCAAGGGCACCTAACCCAAAAACTGGTCAATGTATCCGGGGATAGAGGCGACATCCTCCGGGGAGAACTCCTCATAGGTCTCCTGCAGGTGTTTTTCAAGCCTCATGAGCAGGTTCCTGGGCAGGGAGAGCTTGTTAGGCCCCCCCGTGGTATGAGACGTTTCCCTGCCACAACGCCAGCAGGTACTCGGGGATCATGGCCTTGCAGAGCATTGCAGCAAATGGCCCCGGTTTCTGCAGGCTGTCACGAAGCATCCGCTCCTTCTGGCTCTCCGAGACCTTCAGGAGGGTGATGTCTGGCATGACTCCCTGCTGTGAATTAGGTAGGGGAAAGTTAGTATTGGGACTGCTTGCCCGTCCCTTTACAGAACTGCAACCGCCGGTTTACAGCCACGCGGTTTACAGCCGCGAGGGGGTGGGACAGGGCCAGAGTTCATGCTTGCAGGATTGCTGCCAGCAGAGACTCGCATTGCTTTCTATGCGAAAGGAGGCCAGTGCCACTCTTAAAGTTTTAAGCAGCCACAAGTCTACGGCTTACCATGTTTGACAGCTAGACAAAGTCCGGTGTCCTGCCCTGCTCCTCAGCTCGCCACAGCAAGACCGCAGGCACTGTAGGCGAGGGCCGAAAATTCGACCTTGTCCTCAGTGCGCGTGTGATAGGTGCTCTGCATGGTCTTGTTGAAAGACTATGTTCTCTGTTCACAGATACATTGATCTGTCTCAGGAATTCACTCCCTTTTTCCAATTCCCACAGCCACATCTGCCCAGAGGCTAGCGCACATTAGGAGGAGGAAGAAGAGGACACGGGAAGACATGTTTGCTGAACTAATGGCATGCTCCCGAGCACAGGCAGCCCAGCAGACACAGTGGAGGGAGAACTTGTCCCAAATGCACCGGCAAACATGGAACGGGAGGAGAGGTGGCGACAGGAGGACTGGCAGGCTACTCAAACGCTGCTTGGATTAATGAGGGAGCAAACGGACACGCTCCGCCGCCTTGTGGATGTTCTGCAGGACCGGAGGCAGGAGGAGAGAGCCCCGCTGCAGTCTCTCTCTAACTGCCCTGCCCCGCCACCAAGTCCCATACCCCCCTCACCCAAAGTCCAAACACGGAGGGGCGGAAGGGGCCGTGAAAAATTTCACTCCACCCCTGCGGACTGCTCTACCACTAGAAGGCTCTCATTCCCCAAAATTTGAAAAGTCCTTTCCTACCTGCCTCACACAAGACCCCGTCCAAGTTTCACCCCCCCCGTTCCATGTGCGGTTGTTAATAAAAAATACGTTTTTGTTCATTATTGTTTCCATCCTCTTCTTTTAGATGAGAGTCTGTCTGAAGGGGGGGGAAGGGGCTTGGTAATTGGACAGGACAGTCACCTTTAGCAGGGGGCAGGTCCAGCAGCAGGGCACATATACAGTGCAGTGACTAGTTATCCTGGTCAGTCTGGGAGGTGGTTTTCATGTTCTGTGTGGTGGGGGGGGGTGGTGTTGCTCTGTGACTTGGTGGCGGGGGAGGGCAGTTACAGATCTTATGCAGCGGTCCTTACCCTGGATCACAGAGCCGCGCAGCAGGGGATCTGTAACCCTCCTCCCCCTGCAAGACAGTCACATAGCCGACACATACACGCAGTCCCGGCCAGGAGGGCTGGCAGGCTCCGTTGAAACAACCAGTCCACCACCGCAGAGCCTGTCATTCCTGGAGTTTAGAAGCATCATTTGCATCACAACACTAAACTCGCCCCCCGCCACAGTCTGCGTCCCAGGTTTAAAACATTCCCGCGAAAACAGTAATAAAGACAACGGTGTCCATTAACAAAACAGAACAGATTTTATTTTTTGGGAAGGGGGTGAAGGGGGTATGTAACTGGAGAGGATAGTCGACGACAACTGGGTAAAGAAACGGGGGCAAGTTCAGCTTCTGTGTCCACAAACTTAAAAGTCACTGGGTACCCTGCTCAGCCTTGAAACTGGCTTTCAAAGCCTCCCGTATGCACAGCGCGTCCCGCTGGGCTCTTCTAATCGCCCGGCTGTCTGGCTGGGCGTAATCAGCAGCCAGGCTATTTGCCTCAACCTCCCACCCCGACATAAAGGTCTCCCCCTTGCTCTCACACAGATTGTGGAGCACACAGCAAGCTGCAATAACGATGGGGATATTGGTTTCGCTGAGATCACAGCGAGTCAGTAAGCTTCTCCATCTCCCCTTGAGACGGCCAAAAGCACACTCCACCACCATTCTGCACTTGCTCAGCCGGTAGTTGAAGAGTTCTTGTGCAGTGTCCAGGGCCCCAGTATAGGGCTTCATGAGCCAGGGCATTAGCGGGTAGGCTGGGTCCCCGAGGATCACTGTAGGCATCTCCACATCCCCAACAGTTATCTTGTGGTCCGGGAAGTAAATGCCTTCCTGCAGCCGTCTAAACAGACCAGAGTTCCTGAACACGCGAGCGTCATGAACCTTGCCCGGCCATCCGACGTAGATGTTTGTAAACCGTCCCCGATGGTCCACCAGTGCTTGCAGCACCATTGAAAAGTAGCCCTTTCTATTGATGTACTGGCTGGCCTGGTGGCCCGGTCCCAGGACAGGGATGTGAGTCCCATCTATAGCCCCACCGCAGTTTGGGAATCCCATCGCAGCGAAGCCATCTATGATGGCCTGCGCGTTTCCCAGGGTCACTACCTTTGACAGCAGTACCTTGACGATTGCCTTGGCTACTTGCAGGACAACAACCCCCACGGTAGATTTGCCCACGCCAAAGTGGTTCGCGACTGACCGGTAGCTGTCCGGCGTTGCAAGCTTCCAGAGGGCTATGGCCACTCGCTTCTGGACAGTCAGGGCTGCTCGCATGCGGGTGTCATTGCGCTTCAGGGCAGGGGACAGCAACTCACAAAGTTTGAGGAAAGTCCCCTTCCGCATGCGAAAGTTTCGCAGCCACTGGGATTCATCCCAGACCTGAAGCACTATGCGGTCCCACCAGTCCGTGCTTGTTTCCCGGGCCCAGAATCGCCGTTCAACAAAATCCACATGCCCCATTGCCACCATGATGTCCTGGGCGCTGGGGCTCGTGGTTTCTGACAGCTCTGTGCTACTCTCCGACTTCAGGCCCTCACGGCGGTGCCGTAGCCTCCTCGCCTGATTTCTCTGCATCTGCCTCAGGGAAAGGTGTATGATAAGCTGCGAGGTGTTGAGAACGGCCACAATTGCAGCGATGGTCGCAGCGGGATCCATGATCGCAGTGCTGTGGCGTCCGCGCTGTCACTGATCAAAAAGTGCGCGAACTGATTTCCCGCCGGCGCTTTCAGGGAGGGAGGGAGGGAGGGCGGTAGTGACTGACGGATGACGACAGTTACCCAAAAGCACCCTCGCCACATTTTTTTACCCAGAAGGCATTGGCGGATCGACCCAGAATTCCAATGGGCGGCGGGGACTGCGGGAACTGTGGGATAGCTGCCCACAGTGCACTGCTTCCAATGTCGACGCTTTCCCTGGTAGTGTGGACTGACAAAGTCGAATTACTGTCCTTAGTGTAGACACATACGTTCGACTTTCTAATATCGATTGCACATATTCGATTTAACTAAAATCGAACTACTCTCGTAGTGTAGACATACCCTTAGTAGTATAATATTGTTTAAAATAGAAATTGTGTATAAAGGAAATTCTCTAAATCTCTTCAATATTATTTATATTGCAGTAGCAGTAGGCACTTAAGGATACAAGAAGACAACCTCAGGTTTGAAGAGCTTATGGAATGATTATGATAAATTTTACAAACTGTATTCTAAAAATGTTTTATTTTATGTTTAAAAACGTAACACGCTTGCAGTCACAGAACATGAAATGCAATTATTACAATAAGTGGTCAGGATCAGAGTATTGGATCCTTGGAAGTTTATCTTGATACATGTTCCCTGAATACAATTAATCTATAGATGAAACAGAACAATTCTTTACTCCAATTAAGTTAGTCATGTTAATCAATAATTCAGATAGCTTTATGTCTGACGAGTTATGCTTTTGAACCAGCACGGATAGGCTTAGTTATTAACAGTTCATTTGTATGAGCCTGATCATCACCTTTATGCAAAAATGATGCCATCTCTGGAATCTGAGAGAAATAGTTCTTTGCCAGGATATGTTTGTGCTTTATCCTGTGAATAAATACCATTTCATACGCCTGAAAGGTAAGAAAACCGAAATTTTATTAAATGCAATCAAAATTTCTTATCTATATGTTGCTATATATCCTGTATAGTATAAACACTGCACTAGTGAACTACAAACTGTTTAACAAACCAAACCATAACATTCAAATCCAGACATGTTACTTAATGCAGTAAGATACAGCAGAAGGTAGTCATCTTTTAAGGCCTCAGTCTGGAAGGTACTGAGTGCCTCCTGTGAAGTGATGACTGCCTTAAACGCCTATTAAAATCATTCAGCATCTCCCCAGACTAGGTCTCCCTATATTTCCTTATTATCTTTTGAGTAATGTGAATTTATTTTTTATTATTATTATTATTTTAAAATTTTGAAAATCAAGAGGAGACTGGCAATGCTTAAACTTGTGTTTTTCTAAGCTAATATGTAAGGGAACTGTACCTTAATTGGAATTGGACTGAAGCTTTTATAAATGCTCATCAGGGCATACCATTTAAAACCATTTTGTAGCATTTTATGCAGCCTTGGTTTTTATCCAGTGTTCTATTTCTAGAAGTTCAATCAATTACCCAACATTCTGCAAGGTAGAAATGTCTACAAAATACAGTACTATATTTAATTTGATACTAGAATAATTAGATTAAATACACAAAGGGCGCTGTGGGTTAATTGAAGCAGCACTGGAATTTCAGTTTTCAGACTGCAGTTCAATCCAGGAGTGTTGTTAATGAAATCACTTTCACAGACCTTACTACATTTCTGGTGATTAGCAACCCACACAATCATAAACAAATTAACTCTGACATGAAATGCAATGTTACTCTCTTACTCTCCCTACTCTCATCACTAGTAGCATGGATAGCTATTGGAAGGGAAATGTTTAAACTTTTAAAATTGAAATTAAGTAAAAAAAACATGAAAATATTTTGGGAGAGGTTAATTTTCATTTTAAACACAAACTTAAATTTGGGGCCTCAGCTAGTGGAGACTGTTCCTTTGTCTAATGACATCAAGATTGGTACAGTCAGGCCAGATATCCACACAATCAGAACTTTTGCCAAACAGAGGGCAAAAGGGATACTGCCAATTATAAAAACACCAATATGCACAAAGGAGTAATTGAGATTCCAGTTGCCTGAGCAGCCTTGTTGATTTAATTCAGGAATGAGGACTCAAGGAAGGAACTCAGAGATTCCAGTCTGAAACTTATTTTATCTTTTAAAAAGTAATGCCACTAAGTAGTGCCATATGCCACTAAGAATTGAACTGGCCACCAAACAGCCACTACATGGCAATGACCTTAGGACACTACCAACATAAACCAGTAGCCTAGAGACAAAAGACTGTAACCCATTTTACCTGATACATCTAGTTCTTAAGAAATCTCTTGAGCTTTGAAATACTAAATATTCCACTGTATTAAGTCTAGGTTCCTCAGAGTGGGACCTCTGCCAAGCTACTGCATCTTTAGATAGAGGACTTTTCTTTTGACAAAATATGTAACAGTTTCAAGGCAGTAGTTTCAAGGATTTCCTTAACAAATTATTTTAATTTAATTTATCTTTACTAACAGAGAATAGCAGATTTTGTGACATCATCAACTCAGAACAGCGCATAAGTTTTTACAGTCTAATTGCAGGTGATCATAAATCAAATAAGTGTCAGTGACACTTAAATGTCATCCTTTTGAAAAAGCAGATGTGGACAAGCTTACTAAGATATCAACAAAGGGGTAGTCATTATCATAGAATCATAGAATATCAGGGTTGGAAGGGACCTCAGGAGGTCATCTAGTCCAACCCCCTGCTCAAAGCAGGACCAATTCCCAACTAAATCATCCCAGCCAGGGCTTTGTCAAGCCAGGCCTTAAAAACCTCCAAGGAGGGAGATTCCACCACCTCCCTAGGTAATGCATTCCAGTGCTTCACCACCCTCCTAGTGAAACAGGGTTTCCTAATATCCAACCTAGACTTCCCCCCACTGCAACTTGAGACCATTGCTCCTTGTTCTGTCATCTGCCACCACTGAGAACAGCAGCGCTCCATCCTCTTTGGAACCCCCCTTCAGGTAGTTGAAAGCAGCTATCAAATCCCCCCTCATTCTTCTCTTCTGGAGACTAAACAATCCCAGTTCCCTCAGCCTCTCCTCATAAGTCATGTGCTCCAGCCCCCTAATCATTTTTGTTGCCCTCCACTGGACTCTTTCCAATTTTTCCACATCCTTCTTATAGTGTGGGGCCCAAAACTGGACACAGTACTCCAGATGAGGCCTCACCAAAGTTGAATAAAGGGGAACGATCACGTTCCTCGATCTGTTGGCAATGCCCCTACTTATACAGCCCAAAATGCCGTTAGCCTTCTTGGCAACAAGAGCACACTGTTGACTCATATCCAGCTTCTTGTCCACTGTGACCCCTAGGTCCTTTTCTGCAGAACTGCTACCTAGCCATTCGGTCCCTAGTCTGTAGCAGTGCATAGGATTCTTCCGTCCTAAGTGCAAGACTCTGCACTTGTCCTTGTTGAACCTCATCAGGTTTTTTTTGGCCCAATCCTCTAATTTGCCTAGGTCCCTCTGTATCCGATCCCTACCCTCCAGTGTATCTACCACGCCTCCCAGTTTAGTGTCATCTGCAAACTTGCTGAGAGTGCAGTCCACACCATCCTCCAGATCATTAATAAAGATATTAAACAAAACCGGCCCCAGAACCGACCCTTGGGGCACTCCGCTTGAAACCAGCTGCCAACTAGACATGGAGCCATTGATCACTACCCATTGAGCCCGATGATCTAGCCAGCTTTCTATACACCTTAGAGTCCATTCTTCTTTAACTTGGCGGCAAGAATACTGTGGGAGACCGTATCAAAAACTTTGCTAAAGTCAAGGAATAACACATCCACTGCTTTCCCCTCATCCACAGAGCCAGTTATCTCATCATAGAAGGCAATTAGGTTAGTCAGGCACGACTTCCCCTTGGTGAATCCATGCTGACTGTTCCTGATCACTTTCCTCTCCTCTAAGTGTTTCATAATTGATTCCTTGAGGACCTGCTCCATGATTTTTCCAGGGACTGAGGTGAGGCTGACTGGCCTGTAGTTCCCCGGATCCTCCTTCTTCCCTTTTTTAAAGATGGGCACTACATTAGCCTTTTTCCAGTCATCCGGGACCTCCCCTGATCGCCATGAGTTTTCAAAGATGATGGCCAATGGCTCCCCAATCACATCCGCCAACTCCTTTAGCACCCTCGGATGCAGCGCATCCGGCCCCATGGATTTGTGCTCATCCAGTTTTTCTAAATAGTCCCGAACCACTTCTTTCTCCACGGAGGGCTGGTCACCTCCTCCCCATACTGTGCTGCCCAGTCCAGCAGTCTGGGAGCTGACCTTGTTTGTGAAGACAGAGGCAAAAAAAGCATTGAGTACATTAGCTTTTTCCACATCCTCTGTCACTAGGTTGCCTCCCTCATTCAGTAAGGGGCCCACACTTTCCTTGACTTTCTTCTTGTTGCTAACATACCTGAAGAAACCCTACTTGTTACTCTTAACATCTCTTGCTAGCTGCAACTCCAAGTGCGATTTGGCCTTCCTGATTTCACTCTTGCATGCCTGAGCGATATTTTTATACTCCTCCCTGGTCATTTGTCCAATCTTCCACTTCTTGTAAGCTTCTTTTTTGTGTTTAAGATCAGCAAGGATTTCACTGTTATATATACAGGACTATTTTTATGAAGCAGTTATAATGGGCCAACTGAGATGCAGAGGATCTAAGTGCAAAATTTTAGTCACAAGGTTCTAATAAAATGCAAAATATACAAAGAAAAATTGCATTAGTTCCATTTTACCTCTTGAAGGTTATGCAGCTTGAGATGTGCTTTTGCCTCATCTTTAGTGAGGAGGACTGTGTTCCATGGAGACCATTCACAGTGCTTATCCCATCTGACCATAACCAAATCATGGAGATCATCCCAGGCACTAAGAGCTGACTGACAACCCCAAATGTTCTCCACCATGTACTGTAGATCTTTTTGCTGTAATTGAAAGCAGGTTGAGAAGAATAAAGCATGCTTAATTCTACCAGCAAGTCACCTTACCTATCCACCACTTAGGAAATGTTTTGAATTAGAATTATTTTGTGTACATGCCACAGAATAATTTTGGGTAGAGGAGGGTGAACATTTCAGTCATCTAGCCCACCCTACTACACTATGGGGTGGCAGGATTGATTTAATTTGTCTTAGATCATCCCTAAAAATCAGATTTTAATTTATTCTGGATTATTTCTGCTGATGGCAATTCTATATCTTCTATTGACAGGTTGCTTAATTGCTTATAATTTTAAAGTTTCTTATATTTAATCTACATTGTCCCTGCTCCTGTGTATGCTGATCCCTACTTGTTTGGTCCTTGCTTATTAATAAATAACTGATTCTTGTCCTTTATCAGCTTCCTTTATATTTGTATTTTAGAGTTCATAATTAGTTTAAATTTAATAAGTAAGTTATGGTGCCGTTCTATGTTACTGAAGTCAAATTCAGCATGCAGCCAGAATAACCTGGGCTGGAGGATTGGGAGGGGGCAAACCCAAGTAACTCAGGATGCACAATATCAAGAGGCTCATCCCCTGGATAAGCATGACAGGTTTTGCACTTCACCCTTCCCACCCCTCTGCTTCTGTCCTACAAAGAGTTAATTATTGTGTAGTGATATTGTTACTCATTCTCTCCATGGGATTGTGACATCCTGTGGTGGTGCTGCAGGATTTAAAAATAGCTAGTGTTTGGCTGGTTTGTACTGTAAGTTCTTTATATACAGGCCTTACATCTGATATTTCCCCCTGTAAAGTCATGATTCACCTATACTTATTTCACTTTTTCATTTATTACTAGTCATCTGAAATCACTACTAATTCTTTTTAAATAGTCTGTGAAGCAAAAAGTGGTTTGGGGCCATAGTTAATGTTGAACTTTGGCAAGCTTTTCTATAATACTCCATCACCAAGTGTTCTCTGCATTGGAGTAATGGAAAAATGAAGGAAAGATTTAGTCAAAAAGATTCTTTACTAGGCCAACGGACTTTGAGATAAGGCTTCTTCCATACCAAGCATGAAGTAGGTCCTTTTCCCCTTCTCCCAAAAAGAAATCTCTTGACTTTAATTAAATAATGGCATTTACATGTTAACAAATCAGATTCCTCACAGGGGGGGTGACTGGAATCATTCCAAGTCAATACTCTTGCAAAATGTCACATCCTATACTCTCATGCATCTTGCTTCCAAATCCAGAACCTGGTCCTGCTCCCACTGAGACCTTTGACTTGGGGGAAAAACAAACGGGTTCTTTGAATGTGTTGGGCTTAGAACCTTTTTGCCTCTGTTGTGCTAAGGTTGTGTACCCTACTTCCCACACTACTGAGCCTCATTAAAGCTGGTCCCACAGACCCCATTTTCTTTAGCCTTCCTAAGGTTGGTCTCATCTCCACCTTCACTTTCAAAATACGTTTCCTCCATTTCATAGCAAGTCCTTGAGTTATTACTGTACTTTCTGTTGAAAGTCAGACACTAGCAACAAGACATATCAGCAAGCATCCATTCCAAGCAGTAGCTTCTTTTGATGCCACATTGCACACCAAAAATGCTGCCTGAACTTGCTGTCATCTTAGTGCCATCTCTCACCATATTTATATGAGGTCCTTGCAAGTAATTTAGATTGGCAATAGTGCTTGGCTCTTCTACCTTATCAGATTAAAAAAATTCTGCTACAGATAAGTTCTGTCCTTCAAAAGAGGGGTATTTGACGTTGAAGAAAAATCATTCTGGTTATGGTGGAAAAGTTTGATCTGACAGGATGGTTTTGCTGTATTTCCTAAAGGTGGTCAGACTATGAATTAATCTATATCTTCTCTAGAAGTCCATTCCACAGCTGGGTCCCCTCGACAGATTGCTTTGACCTCTACTCTGAAATGCTTTGTGATTTTAATTGTCCCAAAGAAGTGCAACTGCCTTGGTGGCTCACAGATGGAAATTCAATCTTGAATGTAGTTAGGACCTAACCTATTAATTGCTTTGAAGATTAAGATCAAGGCCTTAAACTGGCAGTGGAAGTTGACTGAAACTTAACCAGAATGATTTTTCAGATTGGAGGAACTTTGAGGTGTTCATGGTGGCTGAAACCATGGAAGAAATGGTCAGCCACATTTTGTACCAGCTAGAACTCTTTCCACTGGTTTAGAATTAAGCTTCAGAAACAACAATGTATAGAAATCAGGTCTCAAGGTGACAAATGCATCGATCACCTTGCCCAGGTCCTTGTCCAGTAGGAAGGGTTGAAGTTTCTTATCAAGCTGGCAACGAAAGAGAAGTGTAGTGCTTTTTAGTTTCTAAAATAAATAGGATGCTCTCATCCATCCTGGCATTAGAGGGAGAGAAGCTGGTGTTTTTTCCTCCTCCTCAGTCCCCTTTGGAAATTTGGAGTGCTTCTGGAGATTCCTCTGGCTAATTATATTTGTTCAGGTAATAAGACTCATTGTTACCCTCACCATCTCCTTGATCCATGTTCAGAATACTAAACAAACCTGGGTGGCAGCTGCATAAATAGTACTAGAGGAAGCACAGACTCCATATCCACAGATGCTACTGTGAAGTTCTCAAGGCTGGGCTGCCATCACTAGCTGAGGTGAGCTCCTTGCTGTCAGTCATTAAAAAGGAAGTAATGAGTGGGGGCATTTAGTGGCCACCAGTATTCCAGGCAGAGGTAGGCATGTACCTGCCTGTTATTGCTTGTCAGCCCAAGACTTTAGCTGGGGAAATTCCACCAGTCACATGCATGAAGCAGAGATCCAAGAGTGAGAATTTGTCATAGGGCTTGGAGAACAGCCAAATTTTAAGGCAAGCAGTAATTTAGTGCCAATACAAAGAATAAAAATCTCTTTTTAGTATTCTTAAACAGGAAAAGTACTTAATCTATTTACTTGTATAATATTTCTTAACATAGGCATGGATAATAGTAGAAGCCTAATCCTCTTCTATTATAGCTTTTTTGGTAAAGCACTACAATAAGGTATGAAATATGTTTTACACACTGAAAATAGTCAGAAAGTGTGCTTCTATTGTTGATACTGTCGTTTCTTAGTGCCAAACCCCTGAGAAAATTCTGCTAATCTTGGGCTTTTGGATTACTTTAGATAAACTGTGCTTTGAGAGTACCTAATAATTTAAATACTGACAACTAAGATTTTTTTTTAAAAAAAGGTTAAGTGTGTGTGAATGAGGAGGTTGTTCCAAATGTTAACATGTTCATTGATTAATCACATAATTGCCAAGGATTATAGAAGATACTAAATAGTTTAGAAAAGTGAAACTAACTTTAGTAAATCTTAATTCTAACAAATACTTGCAAAATAAAATAAAAAAATCCAGAAACCTCTAGATACAAATCTTCTACTAACTGTAAGATTGAAGGCTCAAAACTGGACTTCTCTGCTTTTTCCTTACCCAAGAACTCAATAGAAGACTTTAGTAATTTTAATAAAATAAATAATACTTTGTATTTCTATAACAGCTTCCATCCGAGGATCTCAAAGTGCTTAACAAATATTAATACTCAGAACACCATTACAAATTATCGTTATTTTATATATGATACAGTGGCATAGTAAGGTTAAGTGACTTTCTTGGCATCACAGAGGCAGTCTGTTGCAGAGCTAAGAATAAATTCAGATCACCTGACTCCTGGTCCTGTTCTTATTATTTCCTGTTTTTATTATTTTACAATCACTGTTGAAAGTCTAACCATACTTTAAGATAGTAAGAGTGTTTCTTTGGTTCAAGAAAAAACCATTTGTTCCATATCGTAGGGAGAAATGTATGTAGTTTTTGGTTATCACTGTCTAAAATTAGAACTACCACCCTATGTAACAACTTAGACCAGTTGCTGTTAGTATCAGTGATATATACACAGAAACAGGAAAAAATGGTGCTCAACACAAACACATTAATATTCACTATCAACACTATTCTTTCACACAGTACCTGAACTACATAAGCGATTTTAGCATCATCCTGGTAATCAGCTTCAGATTTTCTGAGATTTTTTAGCATAAGCTTGTATTTCAAAAAGGCTTCTCGACGCCGGGCCTCATTATCGAGCTTGCAACAACGGCGACACCTGCCAACAGTGCGTGAATTAGCAGGCACAGAGAATTCAGTAGAGGGCAAGTAACTTTTGCAACCACGACAGAAGTAAATGTTTTTATAAAGCTTTAATGGATCTGGTGGAACCTGCAGAAGGATGATAAGAAAGATGCTCTAATATATATATATATATATATATATATATATATATATATATAAACTGAATGTCTTCCTATTAAATGAGTGAGGTTTTAACATTACCAAGAACATATAATGCCTTACAGTACACAATACACCTATTGGCTAATTTTGCTAAGGTTTTACACGCAACTTGATGGCATTTCTCTGTCTGTACATAGTGCAATAACTTTTGAATGCTGCATTCGATCAATTCCCAAGTCTCAGGGAACGTTCTAGACATCACTGGCCAATATCCTATTGATTTGGTGGAGAATCAGAAAACCTAAATGGGAAAAACAGGGGACACATGGAGACCTGCCACCTGATTATCCCAGTCACGGCTTCATTGTCTATAGATCAAAAAACTGATTGATGCCACCCATTAACACCTTCCAGCAACACCTCGATCTCATTTCTGCCTATCCTCTCAATATTTTAAAGTGTTGACACCTTGAACGACTTATCTCATAGACAAAAAGATTAATAAGAGGAAGAGAACAATCGGGGGCACTGGACAATGCATGTGTACACATGGCCACTGGCATGGGGGTGGGGGGGAGAGAAAGGGGAACCCTGGTATAGAAGAGAGGAGGGAAAGGGAAGACACAGAACCCTTGATGGGGTAGAGACTGGGGAATCCTGGCATGTGGCAGAGGACAGAATGAAGAGCACATCGAGCCCCAGGCATGAGAAGGTGAAGTTGCAGGGAGTCCCTGAAATAGATGGAGATGGGAGAGTGGCATAAAGGAGCTTGTTGGGTGGAATGGAGGAATGCAAGGAGCCTTTGGAGTTTGCAATAAGCTCGGCCCACACAAGCGACTAAGTGTGCAACACTTAATATTAAACATGCCTTTAAGTTTCAAAAGCCAGCAATACTTATCTGAAATTTTTAAAAATCAGTTTAGCTTTTTTTAAACATCTTTTGCTCTTATTGTATTTATTAAAAATATTTAAAGAACAAAACAACTGATTTTGTAGGACTAGATTAAGACCTCAGCTATTATGGTCCAAAGCAGAGGTGGGAAAACTTTTTGGCCTGAGGACTACATCTGGGTGGAGAAATTGTATGCAGGGCCATGAATATAGGGTTTGCGCAGGGGTTTGGGAGGGAGTGCCGGGTGCAGGAGGGGGCTCAGGGCAGGGGGTTGGGGTGCAGGAGGGTACAGGGTGTGGCAGGGAGCTCAGGGCAGGGGGTTGGGGTGCAGGAGGGGTGCGTCAGGGGGCTCAAGGCAGGGGTTATGGGGCTCAGGGCAGGGGGTTGCTTTGCGGGGTGCAGGACGGGTTCAGGGTGCGGGCTCCGGCCCGAAGCTGCTTACCTTGAGTGGCTCTGGGGTGGCAATGGCACACAGCGGGGTTAAGGCTCCCTGCCTGCCATGGCCCTGCGCCACTCCCAGAAGTGGCTAGCATGTATGGCAGTGGCTCCTGGGGATGGGGTGGGGCGGGGCAGGCGGCTCTGCTGCGTGCTGCCCTCGCCTGCGGGTACCACCCCCAAAGCTCCCATTGGCCGCGGTTTCCCGTTCCCAGCCAATGGGAGCTGCGGGGGTCGGTGCCTGCAGGCGAGGGCAGCGCACGGAGCCCTCTGCCCCCCTCCCCCTCCCAGGGCCGCAGGGATGTGGTGCCGGCCGTTCTGGGAGTGGGGCCAGGGCAGGCAGGAAGCCTGCTTTAACCCCGCTGCGCCATGGGGCTGGTAATCCCGCGGGCCGGATTGAAAGCCTTGACGGGCCTGATCCAGCCTGTGGGCCGTATTTTGCCCTCCCCTGGTCCAAAGCAATTACTACTAATTGTATACAACCAGATACTAAGCAACTGTAGAAATACAACTGAATGGGGAAAAACAGCAAAACAGGACTGCTGTAAATCACCATGTAATCTATCAAATGCAATGTGTCACATGAATCAAAAGATAAAAGCTAAGATTATGGGCCCCTTAGTATTTTGGCATGTGAGGATTAAATCATAAGGGCTAAATGTTTCCCTTTTTATAAAAACATGCAGAGGGGAAGAAAATACGGTTACCTATCTCTCGTAACTATTGTTCTTTGAGATGTGTTGCTCATGTCCATTCCATTCTAGGTGTGTGCGCGCCCACGTGCACAATCGTTGGAGATTTTTGCCTTGGCAGTATCCATAGGGTCAGCAGTGGCACCCTCTGGAGTGCTGTGCTCATGCATCGGTATATTAGGCACTGCCAGCCCTACACCCTCTAAGTTCCTTCTTGCCGTCAACTCCGACAGAGGGGTAGGAGGGCAGGTAATGGAATGGACATGAGCAACACATCTTGAAGAACAACAGTTATGAAAGGTAGGTAACCATTTTTGTTTCTTCATGTGCTTGCTCATGTCGATTCCATTCTAGATGACTCAAGCAATATCCCCAGAGGTGGGCTTGGAGTTCATGATCATTTGGCTTGCAACATTGTTATACTGAAGCCAGCATCATCTCGGGCCTGCTAGGTAAATGCGTAATGAGATGTAAACATGTGGATGGAAGACTAGGTAGCAGCCCTGCAGATATCCTGGATTGGCACCTGCCTTGACTTACGAAACGGCTTGGTCCTTTCAATGTAGAACGCTAGCACCCTCCTGATGTCCAGAGAGCACAATCTGTGCTCCTCCTACGACTTATGAGGTTTTGGAAAGAAGAAAGGTAAATATATGTCCTGGCCCATCTGAAACTGGGAAACCACCGTGGGCAGAAAAGTCGGGTGCAGACACAGCTGAACCTTGTCCTTGTAGAATACCGTATAGGGCGGCTCCGGGGTAAGAGTAATCTCAGAGACTCTGTGGGCAGATGTTATTGCAACCAGGAATGAAACCTTCCAGGAGAGGGGGAGAAGGGAGCAGGACGCTAGACGCTTGAAAGGGGGACCCATGAGCTGTGACCCCACAAGATTCAGGTCCCAAGAAGGGACAGGGTCCTGGACTTGGAAGTAAAGTCACTCCAGGCCCTTGAGAAACCTGACTGTTATGTCCTGAGTGAAAACTGATGTGCCCTGGAGTGGAGGATGGAAGGCCGAAATGGCGGCCAAGTGGACCTTAACAGATGAAAGAAACAGACCCTGGAGCTTGAGATGCAGAAAGTAGTCCAGGATCAACTGCAGCAAGGCCTGCTTGGGCCGAATACCTTGGTCTGAGGTCCAGCACGTAAACCGCTTCCATTTGGCCATGTAGGTCACCTTGGTGGAGAGCTTTCTGCTGCCCAACAGGACTTCTTGGACATGGGCCAAACATTCCTGTTCCTCCGCATTCAACCATGCAGCAGCCAAGCCGTCAGGTGTAACACTGCCAGGTTTGGGTGCAGAAGACTGCCATGGTTTTGGGACAGCAGGTCCGGCCGAAGTGACAGCTGTAACAGGGCAGCCACTGAGATGTCCAGCAGCGTGCAGAACCAGTGCTGGCATGGCTACGCTGGCACTATAAGGATAACCTTTGTCCTGTCCCACTTGATTTTCATGAGGACTCTCTGGATTAATGGTACTGGAGGGAAGGCATACATGAGGGCCCCCAACCACAGGAGCAGAAAGGCATCTGACAGGGAACCTTTGTTGATCCCCCAACAGAACACTTGGCACTTTCTGTTCTGCCTGGACATAAGCAAGTCCACCTGGGGAGTCTCCCACCTCTGGAAGATGATGCTGACCACCTCCCGATAGAGAGACTGTGACACTATGCCCCATATTCTTCAGAGAGATATTACTGTGATATGGTTATGGCATAACTATAATGTACTTTATGCAAGATAGGTCATGTGAGATATCATTGAAAAGGTTATGATTTACTGAATATGATTATCCTATTTGTATGCATGTATCATTTTGGTATCTGAAGTTAGGAATATCGTCTATGCATCTACTACAAATGTGTTTACCCCTGGGGAACGCCCACTAGGCAGAATGCAATCAGTCTAGATGGCTGGCTGGGAAGGGCCATTAGGAAGAACAATAGGTTTTAGAAGAAGCTAATCTCCCACCGGGAAGCCTTCCTGGGGAGCCTTCCTGAGGCTGCTACAAACAGCCTCCGAGTCATGGCTGCTGTGACCCTACAGGGACATGTGACCAAGTCACCTGGTACTGGATTCCATCTTGAAATACCACTGTTTTTCCACTGACCGGACATGGAAACCAAGCTTGGAGACAAAGGGTTCCTGCCATATGCAAAAGCTATTTAAGGCAGGGGAGTGACATCATTGTGGTTCTTCACTGACTCCCCATCCAAAGAGATTCTTGGAAACACCTGGGGTACAACGACTGGACTAGTGGAGAAGGGTTGGACCCAGCCTAGAGGAATTTCTAGCCTGTGAAAGGAATACCTGGGGTTTTTAAGCTGCAAGCAAGTGCAGCTGGCCCCTCAAGAATCTTTGCAAACTGACTAAATCAGCAATTAGGGTGAGAATTTGCTACTCGTATCTAATCTCTTTAGTATATTAAGCTTAGATTACCTAGCAAATAAACAAAAATGCAATCTGCTTTTGTCTGTTTGCTATGATTTATAATCACTTAAAATGTATCTTTTGTAGTTAATAAACTTGTTTTTGTTTTGTCTAAAACCAGTGTGTGGAAATCTTGGGGCAGAAAGCTGTGACCTCTCTCTCTCCACATTGAGGGAGAGGGCAAACTTGATGAGCTTACGGTGTACAGTCCTCTGTGCAGCGCAAGACGGTATAATTTTGGGCTTACCCTCCAGAGGGGGTGTGCACCTGAGAAGCTGGTAAGTGCCCTAGCTGTATAGCCTTCCCATGCAGAGGCTGGCCAGAAAGCCTGTCTGCATGTTACTACAGCTGGGTGTGTCCCTACCTATGTGCTGGTGAAAGTGTGAGACCGGGAGCATGTCTGTAGCTTGTCACAGCATTACAGGGGGAGTGGGAGCCCAGGCTAGTGGGTCGGTGGGTTCAGTGGTCTCCAGTTCCAGGTCGCACCCTGGGGGGAACCCGTCATAGAGACCGTTTGTGGGGAGATGAGAAGGTCCTGCTGAGGCGATCTGCTAGCACGTTCCTGGCCCCGGGGAGAAGCGCAGCTACAAGATGAATGACATTCTGAACACAGAAGTCCAATAGCTAGAGAGCTTCTTGGCAAAGGGCTGACAAGTGGGCTCCGCCTTGCTTGTTGATCTAGAACATTGAGGCAGTGACATCTGTCAGGATCTGAACCACCCTGCCCCTCAGATGAGGCAGGAAAGCCTGGCAGGCCAAGCAAACTGCTCTGAGCTCTCTGACGTGTATGTGGAGGGGGTAATCGTGACTCGACCAACGTCCTTGTGTTCTTGAGATCACCCAGATGGGCCTCACCCCAGGTCCGAGGCATCAGAGACCAAGGTCACCAACAGAGATGGGGCCGCAAAGGGGACTCCCTCCAACACTGACACAGGATTCAACCACCACGTTAGGGACGACAGGATGCAGGTCCAGTACCCTGAGTACGCAGTCTATGTTGTGTCTGTTGGGGATGTAGACCAATGCCAGCCAGGCCTGTAGAGGCCTGAGATGAAGCCAAGCATGCCAGCTGCCATGTGGCCCAACTACCTGGTGGTGAGAGGGTGGGCTTGCATGTAAGAGATTAAGTCTGTCATGGCTTGGAATCAGGCCTTGGGGAGGAAGGCTCTGGCCCAAGTGGAGTCGAGGACTGTCCCAATGAACTCTATTGTGCTGCACCGGAATTAAAGTTGATTTTTCCTCATTTATTAACAGACCTAGATTATGACAGGTGGAGCGAACTACATTGAAATGACATCGCACCTGAACCCAGGAACGGCCCTTGATGAGCCATTTGTCTAAGTACGGATAAATCTGGACACCCCAACATCTCAAGTAAGTGGCCATTGACGCCATGCACTTTGTAAACAGTCTGGGGCTGATGAGAGACCGAAGGGCAGTGCCATGAATTGGAAATGGCGCTGCCCAGTGCAAAATGGAGGAACAGCCTGTGTAACTGAAAAATGGAGATATGGAAATATGCATCCTTCAAGTCGAGGATGGCGTACCAGTCTCCTGGATTCGGGGGGGAATAATGGAGGCCAGAGAGACCATGCAGAACTTCAACTTTTTGAGATGCTTGTTGAGGCATCGCTGGTCTAGGATAAGTTGCAGGCCCCCTTTTGCTTTCGGGACTAGGAAATACCAGGAGTAAAACCCTTCCCCCCTCATTTCCCAAGGGACCTCTTCTACTGCCCCCAGACTTAGGAGGTTCTCTACCTCTTGGGCAAGGAGTTGCTCATGAGAAGGGTCCCTGAAGAGGGACGGAGAAGGGGGGTGGGAGGGAGGGACGGCCGAGAACTGTAGGATGTAGCCTGAAGATATTATGTCGAGCACCCAACGGTCCAAGGTTACTCGTGACCATGATGACCAGAAGGGGCGAAAGTGGTTGAGGAAAAAATAGGAGGGTGGATCCTGGAATCTGACTTGGATGCTGTTCTTGAGCACACCCTCAAAATGCCTGTCTCTGGTCCCTCTGGTGTCTCAAAGGGCCCAGTTGAGCAGGCGAATGGGAGGACGAGGGGTGTCATCACTTAAACCCCTTGTCTCTGTCCTTTTTCCTATAGATGCCGTGTCAGGAAGGCCCCCAGGACCTAGGAGGAGGAAGAGGAGGAGAAGGTGGAGGCGGAGAAGGCCGGAACTGCTTTCTAGCCTGCTGTGGAGTTTGGAGGCCCAGAGAGCGTAGGGTGGCACAGGAGTCTTTAAGGCTGCGCAGCCTTACATCCGTGAGCTCGAAGAAGAGCCCCGATCCCTCAAATGGGAGGTCCTGAATAGCAAACTGCATCTTCTGGGATAAACCCCAGGAGTGCAGCCAAGAGTTGCACCTCATCACCACTGCAGAGGCCACCACTCTGGCCACTGAGTCCATAGCATCCCAGGCCATCTTGGAGGCCACTTGCCACTGCTTTGCCCTGCTCCACTATCATGGCAAATTCCTGGGCATGGTCCTGTGGGAGGGCCTCCTTGAACTTGCCAAGGGAATCTCACAGATTAAAATTGTACCTGCCCAACAGGGCCTGATGGTTAGATACCCGAAATTGCAGGCTGGCCATCGAATAAATCTTTCTATCAAAAAGATCCAGTCTCTTGGCATCTTTTTTCTTTGGCGTGCCGCTCATCTGACCCTTCATGTCCCTCTCATTAACTGCAGACACAACCAGTGACCCAGCTGGTGGGTTTGTATAGAGGTATTTAAACCCCTTTGCGGGGACAATAATACATTTTTTCCGCCTTTTTGGAAGTGGGCGAAATGGAAGAGGGGGTCTGACACAATGCCTTAGCAAGCTTGAGGACCCCTGTGTGGACTGGCAGCGCGATGCAGGCCAGGGTGGTGGAAGAGATTATGTTGAAGGGGCTCCTCCAACTCCTCAATTTTCAGGTTTAGGTTGGCAGCCACCCTTTTAAGGAGAGCCGGGTGCTCTTCAAAATCGTCAGGGGGATTATCAGTCTGGGAAAGACCGCCATCGCTTTGTCCAGTGAGGAAGATGAGGGCATCGCAGGTGGAGGGGCGGATTCTTCTTCCCCTTCTGGGGATGGCTGTCTAGGCATCCTGCTGTGTTGCCCTCATTTCAGGCTCCGCACTGTGCTCCAAACCCAGAGTCGGTGGTGCCGGGGATTGTTTGTCAGAGGCTGCCAGGGAGGAGTGGTGGGAATATGGAACTGGCATCATCGGCATTACCCAAGGGTTCCAACAAGGCCATTGAGCAAACCATTGGCCCTGTTGCCCCGCTGCTGCTGTGGATGTCGTACCAGTTTCCAGGGTCGATGGGGATCCATGCCTTCTTGGCGAGGGGCTGAACTCCAGCTTCAACTTGGACCATTCCCCTTCCGGTGACCAAGATGGGTCTGTGGAAGCCTGTGTCTGCCGGCTGACTCTTGTCGGAGACCGATGCCTAGAAGGTGGAGAACGGCGTCTGTCTGTCGAGCAGTACTGGGGCGGCGGAGACCGGTGCTGTGACAGCGAGCGGTCCCGCGCCAGTGGGGACTGATGCCTGGGAGATTGTTTAGGCAATAGGGACCTGCACCAGGGCAATCTCTGGCAAGAGGTTGGCTGGTACCGAGAGTACAGAGACCAGTGCCTCGCTTCCGGTATTCCATGCCTTGTGGAAGGAGAGCGTGGTGCCAGAGACCTGGGTCTTCTGGCCAGAGACAGAGGTTGCGGGGCCGGGGTCCTAGGTTGTGCGGCCGAGGATGTATGCCTACAATCCAGGGACCGATTGGCTCCAACGCTCTCTTGGGGGAGGGTCCCATTGCTGGCTTGCTCTTGGATTATACTGCAGGGCCTGAGCCACATCCAGCTCCTGGAGCAGAGTCTGTGGTACCAGCAGGCCCATGAGGTCTTTGGCTGCCTGGACAGCTTCGGGTGTCGAAGGTGCAGTAGCAGCCGGGGTCCCCTGTCGCTCCCAGGAGTCAGAGGCAGATCCCTGGTTGGGCTAGGGTGTCCAACTGTAGCAGTACCCCTACAGCTCTGGGGTGGGCACGCAGCCTGAACTAGGTCCTTTGCCAAGAGCCTCTGTGCCCTCCTTAGATGGTGCTGGGGAGCCTCTTTTCTTTTGCCACTTTTTGGGCACTGGCGAGGGGGAACGGTGCCAGGCAGAGCCCAGTGCTGGCGGGGCGCTCCGCACTGACATGAAGTGCTAGGAGCGGAGTCCGATCGGGAGGGTTCCAACGCCGGATGAAGTGCAGTCTCCATAAGGAGGGTCTTCCAGCGGATATCCCACACCTTTTGGGTTCAGGGACAAAAGTTCTTGCAAATCCTGCACTTGTTCTTTATCTGGGATTCCCCCAAGCACTTCAAACAGCTGCTGTTGGGATCACTAACAGGCATCGGCCTGTTGCATGACGAACACGCTTTGAAGCCTGGGGAACGGGGCATGCCCCGCTCCGGGGCAAAGACCCAGTCAGGACTCTAATAACTAAACTAACAACTAACACTTAACTAGATGACTAACTAAGTACCTAAGAACTATATACAAAGAAGATAGACAATGGGCTGTTAAGAACCGCTAATGTTCTAGATAAGATAAGGCACTCCAACCAACCCTCACGGGCAGTAAGAAGGAACTGAGGCGGTGTAGGGCCAGAGGCGCCTAATATTCCGATGCATGAGCGTGGCACTCCAGAGGGCACCACTGCCGACCCTACAGATACTGCTATGGCAAAAATCTCAGACGACTGTGCACATGGGCGCGCACACTAGAATGGAATTGACATGAGCAAGCACTCAAAGAAGAAAATAAAGATGTCATATGTGCTTCTTCACTCTCACCATGCTCTGCAGGACCAGTGGGGATATGGTATGGACAGGGGCCAGGCCCAGATCTCTAATTGGGCTACTTTCATCAGCTTGGCAAGTCAGTCCCCATGTTTGCCAGTTGACATTTTGAATGTGCTCCTCTGCTTGTCTCCACTGCCTGGCTGCCATTTAGCAGCCATCCTGTTTGTGATGATGTGTGTACCACAGGCCAATTAGAAGGCCTGTGGCACCAAATACAACCTGATTCCTCAGAAGAGACAGATCTCCCCCCCGCCCCAAGTCTTGGCTATGACTGAGCTGCCATCTGCCCTGACTACCACAAAGTTACTGCCTCCAGGTCCCCTGTCCCTACCCCCTGCTGCTGCATAGCCACTACATGCTGGTTACTGATACCCCGTCACAGCTTACTGGGTCCCCCTACCCAACAAATCTCCAAGGGATGGGGGACTCAACTAGCTGCTGTTGGTCAGTACTGGTTGCTAAGTAAAACAAGTCTGCCTGAATGCCTGCAAGAAGGCAGAAAGCAGATATAAAGAGCAGGAGCAGCAGCACTACCACTCTAGAAGCACAGGAGGAGCAATTGTATAGGCAGTAACCTGATCCCCACCCAGGGGAAGGTGAGCATGCCAGGCCCAGTGAAGCATCATACCCCACACAAGGCAAACTGAGCCTAATGAAGTCTGGGGGCATCCAGGACCCACTGGGGAGAAGCCAAGTTCAGCGAAGCATCTGTGTCAAACGGTTGAAGCTTTTAATCCAGACTTTAGTCTAAGTGGGAAGTGGAGCCGGTTGCTTAGATTGATTGTTCACTAGCTTCTTCACCACTCCATAGCTGTGGCCCGTTTTCATGAGAGAATCATGGGTCATACAGTTTTAACAGAGGGGTGGATGTGGCTGTGTTGTGTTGGAACTATCCAGTATAGGCACTCTTCCCATTCGTGCATCCAACTATGGTATTTCCGCAGCATTGCTCCACTACATCCTATTTACCAAGGAGCCCGGAAGATAAGGATCTTAGACTATGTCTTGTTGGTTAATGAATCAATTTTTTCACTGAATGAGTATTGCCTCTAATGGCATGGTAAGTATGTTAATTTGTACATATATTTATGTGGTCATAAGCCTCATCAAACATCTTTAATTTTGTATAATATACAGTTTTTGAGAATACTATTATAGAAGCACACAACTAAGTCTCTTGGTCAGGCTTTCATTATATCCCACTTTGACTATTGCAATCTTTTCCTTCTTTGGCCTCCATAAAACTCTCATTTCCCCCCTCTAGTCCAAACAAAATGCTGCAGTGAAAGTCATCTTTCTGCTAACCATTTTGATCAAGGCTCTCTCTTTGAATCTCTCTACTAGTTCCCCATTTGATATTGCATCAATTGTAAGTGTCTTGTTATCACCTTCAAAGTTCTACATAATTCTGCTGCTTCCGACTTAGCTAAGCTTGCCTTACTTCACTCCCTACAGCTCCTGTGCTCTGTGAATGCTCCCACACAGAACACCCATTGGTTAGATTCTCAAAAAAAAACCCACCTCCATGTCATCTTCTATACTGCTCTCTATATGTGGTCTGACCTTCCTGAGCTCATCTGTGAGGCTTCTACCATTTCCACATTTTAGTTCCTCTTGAAGACCTACCCCTGCAGTTCTACCTATGGCCAATCTTATATTAATAACAAGAAAAAAGAATATGATGTTTCCCATTTCCTATCTCCCGTTACCTTGTGCCTGATGGCCCATCCTTAAAACGAGTTCCTTGGTAGAAAGACTATTTTTGCTTCTCTGCCTGTAAACACTGAGCATATAGTGAGCACTACCATAGACAAATATCATGATTATAATAGAAGAGAGAAATACCTTAAGTACTCTAGCAACCTCAGGGTTAAAGATTGGAGTTTTAATATACTGAAGAAATAATGTGCATATTCTTTTTCTGAGTCCTTCTAGATTGCATTCTTTCACGCCTCGCATCATAAGATCAGCCTCTCTGTCAATTAATTCCACTATTTCATGGGTGAGTTTACACTCGTGTTCCTACAGAAAAACAAAATAAAATTACAACACAGATACTTGCTGATAAGCCATTAGATTTAGAACAAATTGATATTAAAACAAAACATGCACTATATATTCTATATATCATTTATACTCTAAATGTATGCATTAAAAAGAAGCTTAAACTCCTCTGTGTCTTGGGAAGCATGCCATATAGAATATCCAAAGAAAGGACAGTAGAATATAGCTATGTGTGTGTTATATATAACACCAACAATATCAGCATGTTTTGTGGTGAAATCACTGCAGGTTTGACAGAGAATTATACAGTAGAAAAATTTTCTCTTCTGATGCTACCGACCTTCCTCTACCACTATCTCAAAAACACAGAAAGGGAGATGGATGGTGACAGATGAATGATGCCACTTAAATTCAACCTTCTTTCCTCCAATACAAATCCTGATTCTACAGCAATTCCAGTTTTCCCCAGAATGCAGGATTTGATCTGGATCATTATTATTGTGAAACCAACAAAACCCAAAAACTATAAGCTCCTTCTGCAGGTTCAGGCAGCAGCAGTTAATTAACCAGCATTATTTCTAGAGCTGTTCTGACTTTGGACCCAATTTTGATTCCATCAAAGCCAAGGGAAAATCCTCACTTTGGCTTCATTAAGATCAGGATCAGGCTCTTCTATTCTATTTAGGTACAAGTACCATCACCAAGGTTGCTGAGTGCCTTCATGATGTTCAAACAAGGAAATTTAAAAAGAAAATCGTGTTAATTTTTTCTCTCCACTAAAAAGGGGAGAGGAAATCAATGTTTGTGAGACAGAAAAATTGCAATCCAAACCAAGAGACATTTCATGGCCAAGCTTCTGAAAAGGTATTTCAAATAGTGCAGCATAAAAAATAAATGAATAAATGACATTAAAAGTATCTCTTCTGGTTTTATCCAATTACTGTAATTATTAAACTTCATACTAAAACTGTATTAAAATGTAACACAAATTTAACATCACAGTGGAGGGTTATAACTTAAGTATTGATTTCTTAAGGTAATTTTAATCATACAAAGTGATAGTGAAACATGAATTTATATTAAATTGACCTTTTGTAATTTAACAAATAGCACTGGTTAGCACACTAGACTTTCGTTCATGCCACCACATCCTCACAACTGTTTGCCAAGAGAATCTTTGCTGATGTGTCAGCACCAATTAAATGACTATGGCTCTAGGTATGGAAAGTATAACCAAAAGCTAAACTTAAGGGGAAGACCAAAACGTACCTTCACTGTATGTTTGAGTGTTAACAGCACATCCAGCCTCTCATCTTTTGGGAGGTCTTTCATACTAATGCTGCGGTAGATCTCAAGCAGTTCTCTGGCACGTAGTGTAAACTGTGTATCCATTTCAGTTATTTTTCCATCATATGCTTTCCATCTCTTTGGCTCTGCACACTTCAGAAACAATTTGTATCAATCAGTTATTTTAATTTGATCAACAGCCAAAAAAGTACATTGTGTTACAAAAAGTCTTACCTTAATAAACAAGGACTCAGCTTTAACACTTATCTAATACAGAAGGCTCTTTCTGCCATCATTATTTCCACAATATATATTGTACCTTAGAGAAAAGTTTCAATATTATATGACTTGTAAAAAAAAGCAGGCCATAATAATTCAGACTTACAACATACTAAAAATAAAAGACATTCTCCCACAGAGAAATGCTCTGTTAGTTTAAAATAAACTTACGGAAAGTGGTACTGGAATACACGCTCAAGATCTGATCCTGCAGTCATTAATCAGGCAAAACTGCCACTAAAGTTAATGGGAGAACTGCCTGTAAGGACTGCAGGCTTAAGCCCTTAAAACCTATTGTGCTGTGGAATATTTTCTGGGAGATGTTATTTAAGATGAAATATTATCACTGGGTTGTAAAAATGGCCAGTTTGCATATATATTGGGTCCAAGCAATCATAGAATCATAGAATATCAGGGTTGGAAGGGACCTCAGGAGGTCATCTAGTCCAACCCACTGCTCAAAGCAGGACCAATCCCCAACTAAATCATTCCAGCCAGGGCTTTGTCAAACCTGACCTTAAAAACCTCTAAAGAAGGAGATTCCACCACCTCCCTAGGCAACCCATTCCAGTGCTTCACCACCCTCCTAGTGAAAAAGGTTTTCCTAATATCCAACCTAAACCTCCCCCACTGCACCTTGAGACCATTACTCCTTGTTCTATCATCTGCTACCACTGAGAACAGTCTAGATCCATCCTCTTTGGAACCCCCTTTCAGGTAGTTGAAAGCAGCTATCAAATCCCCCCATATTCTTCTCTTCTGCAGACTAAACAATCCCAGTTCCCTCAGCCTCTCCTCATAAGTCATGTGCTCCAGCCCCCTAATCATTTTTGTTGCCCTCCACTGGACTCTTTCCAATTTTTCCACATCCTTCTTATAGTGTGGGGCCCAAAACTGAACACAGTACTCCAGATGAGGCCTCACCAATGCCGAATAGAAAAACACATTCCTCGATCTGCTTGCAACGTCCCTACTTAAATACAGCCCAAAATGCCATTAGCCTTCTTGGCAACAAGGGCACACTGTTGACTCATATCCAGCTTCTCGTCCACTGTAACCCTTAGGTCCTTTTCAGCAGAACTGTTGCCTAGCCACTCGGTCCCTAGTCTGTAGCAGTGCATGGGATTCTTCTGTCTTAAGTGCAGGACTCTGCACTTGTCCTTGTTGAACCTCATCAGATTTCTTTTGGCCCAATCCTCTAATTTGTCTAGGTCCCTCTGTATCCTATCCCTACCCTCCAGCGTATCTACCACTCCTCCAGTTTAGTGTCATCTGCAAACTTGCTGAGGGTGCAGTCCACGCCATCCTCCAGATCATTAATGAAGATATTGAACAAAACCAGTCCCAGGACTGACCTTTGGGGCACTCCGCTTGATACCGGCTGCCTACTAGACATGGAGTCATTGATCATTGCCTGTTGAGCCCGACGATCTAGCCAGCTTTCTATTAACCTTATAGTCCATTCATCCAGCCCATACTTCTTTAACTTGCCATCAAGACTACTGTGGAAGACTGTATCAAAATACTCTTAACATCTCTTGCTAGCTGCAACTCCAAGTGTGATTTAGCCTTCCTGATTTCACTCCTGCATTCCTGAGCAATATTTTTATACTCCTCCCTGGTCATTTGTCCCCAATCTTCCACTTCTTGTAAGCTTCTTTTTTGTGTTTAAGATCAACAAGGATTTCACTGTTAAGCCAAGCTGGTCACCTGCCATACTTACTATTCTTTCTACACATCGGGATGGTTTGTTCCTGCAACCTCAATAAGAATTCTTTAAAATACAGCCAGCTCTCCTGGACTCCTTTCCCCGTCAGGTTATTCTCCCAGAGGATCCTGCCCATCAGTTCCCTGAGGGAGTCAAAGTCTGCTTTTCTGAAGTCCAGGGTCCGTATTTTGCTGCTCTCCTTTCTTCCTTGTGTCAGGATCCTGAACTCATGGTCACTGCCTCTCAGGTTCCCATCCACTTTTGCTTCCCCTACTAATTCTTCCCTGTTTGTGAGCAGCAGGCCAAGAAGAGCTCTGCCCCTAGTTGGTTCCTCCAGCACTTGCACCAGGAAATTGTCCCATACACTTTCCAAAAACTTCCTGGATTGTCTGTACACCACTGTATTGCTCTCCCAGCAGATATCGGGGTGATTGAAGTCCCCCATAAGAACCAGGGCCTGTGACCTAGTAACTTCTATTAGTTGCCGGAAGAAAGCCTCGTCCACCTCATCCCCCGGTCTGGTGGTCTATAGCATACTCCCACCACGACATCACCCTTGTTGCTCATACTTCTAAACTTAATCCAGAGACTCTCAGGTTTTTCTGCAGTTTCAAACTGGAGCTCTGAGCAGTCATACTGCTCTCTTACATACAGTCAATCTTCCCTCAGTCAATCAGTCAAGCATTTATAATTCTGATAACAGTAGTTCTTGGCATTTTTTGTCTTTCCATTCATAAATTTGGGGAAGATCAAGCCCTATAATAGGGGTTGCTATTGCTGGACCTCAAGCTCTCTGTCTCCTAGATCCAAGTGTGTTAGTGCCACTTTCACATTTCAAGAGAATAAGAGTATGGGTATGTCTACACAGCAATGTAAGCCTAGGGTTAGTGGAACTTGAGTCAGCTAACCTGTGTCAAGGAACCTTGGGCTTGAGCACCTACATTGCATTTTAACAGTAGGTTAAGAATTTTCTGACCCATGCTGAAACCTAAGGCTCTGGCATCCACACTGCAATGCCCAGACCTGAGTCAAAGTAACTGTATCCCACACTGCCTGGTGCCCTTGCACCTACCAATGTCACTGCTCTAGCCCTAGGAAGGTGGTGCACTGGAGAAAAACTCCACTGCCCACTCTGCATGTTATAGGAAATTTGAACTGCCTGCCAACACAACCTGCCGAGCAATCCTTGTGTTCTGTCTCTGCCAGCTACCAGAGCCAGCCATGTGGAGGAGGCGCCTATTGATGAACTGCTCTTACTTGTGCTTTTACTTCTGTGTCAGGAAACTGGCAAAGCATCTGCAAGGTGCTGGTGGACATTTCAGTGGCATTTTCTGTCTCACCAAAGGTACCTGATGGATCTGTAGGAGGAGGCGGTGGCAGAGGAGAACCCTGGTATTGTAGACTCTCACTGGCAGATGCTGCTCAATATAATTGGAAAAGCTACTGATACCCCCTACGTAGATTGCTGCTTCTGGTGCAGGGCCACAAGCATAGACTGGTGAGACCACATTGTCATGCAGACATGGGATGACCAGCAGTGGGACCAGAACTTTCGCATGAAGAAAGCTACATTTCTGGAGCTTTGTGAGCAGCTTGCCTCCACCCTCCAAAAGAGACACACATGAGGTCACCCTGGCCAGTACAGGAGTCGGTTGCTATAACTGTCTGGAAGCTGGCTAGCCTGCTACAGGTCCATTGCTTCAGTTATCTTTGCCACCACTTTATCGATAATCGACTTTCCAACCCCAAACTGGTTGGCAATCAGGTATGTGGTTTACCCCAAGGTGGTGGGCATTAAAGATATTCCAGAGGTAATTGCTGGCTTTGAAAGAAAGGGGTTTGCTAACTTTGGTAGTGGTATTGATGGGATTCATGTGGCCATAGTTTGCCCTCCTCAAGGAGCACATGAGTACATAAACCACAAAGGGTACTACTCCATTGTTACGCAAGCACTAGTGGACCACAGTGGCAGATTTATGAGTGTCAGTGTGGTCTGTACAGGAAAAGTTCACAATGCCAGACTTTTTCATCACTCAGGAGTCTACATTCATGGACAGACTGGGATACTAGTGCCACCAAATGACATTGACATAAACAATGTTACTGTTCCCACTTTTATTGGGGGACCCCGTGTAACCTCTTTTGCCTTGGCTTCCGAAACTGTACCCTAATTTCAGAGGTCCTGGTGAAAAAAAGGCTTAATTACACTCTCTGCAGGTGCAGAATGGTTGTTGTATGTCCTTTTGGCACATTAATATCACATTGGAGGTGTTTACAAACCCATTTGGATGCCAATGCAATTAATGCTTGTGACAGTCTATATACTATTATGGTCACCACTTTTACAAGACTATGATAAATTCTGTACAAAGTATGTCTTGTGAAGTATCATTTGAAAAGTCATAATCTGCTGAGTATTATTGTCCTTGTAAAATGTGCATATCAATATTGTATAGGAAGTTATAATATTCTACTATATATCATTGTTAACATGCTCCAAGGGCCAGACAAGCAGGTCCAAACCAGTTTTTCAGAGACAAAGACTCACTAGTACCCAGCCAGGGCAATCATCGGCTTAAGCAGCCATTCTTCAGCACCGGAAAGATGTAAATAAGAAATTTACATTTAATCTCAGAGACCGTTCAAACCTCACATAATAAGACCCTGTTTGTCTGCACTCCAGTGGGGGGTAATCCTCAAAAAGGAGAGAGGGTATAAGAATGAGAGACAACGGCTTCCACCTCACCTCTCCTCCTCCCATGTCTCTGCTCATGACATCAATGACTTTCAAATAACTGAAATAAGGAGGAAGTGGTCCCAGGCTGAAAGGAGATACAGACTGTGACATTTATAACAGTGTATGATGAGACAAAACCTTTGCTTCTAAATTTACTTAGCTTGTTAAATTAGATATTACTTTATGTATTACTCTTTTATTTTCTTTAGTAACCAATCCTGACTTTTAAGCATTATCACTTGTAATCACTTAAAATCTTTCTGTAGTTAAACTTATCTTATTGTTTTATCTTAACCACTAAGTTTGGATTAGAGTGTGTGGGAAACTCCATCTGTGATACCAAGGCTGGTGCAGATATCATTTTCCTTTGCTGAAATGATGGACTTACCATGAGTTTGTATTGTCCAGGAGGGTACTGTGCAGTACAAGATGCACATTTCTGGTGTCAAGACTGGGGCTAAGAACATGCGGGTGTCGCCCTGTGTGTAATTCATGAGTGACTGGTCAGCGTGCTTGTGTTTAGCTGTGAGTGAATTTACATGCTAAAGGCTGTAAGCAGGCCAGTAGTGGATGTTCTGACAGCAAAGCAGTGTAAAAGGCACCCTAGACTAGATAATTAAGGGCACACAGTTGTTCAACAGTCCAGATTGTACCCTGGAGAATGTCACAATGCTGTCCAAATTACTCTGGCTTGCTGTGCTCTTCACAGCCTTTGTGAAGCCAGAGGTGTGCCATTTCCCCCTGAATGGACATATGACAGCAAGGGGATGCTGAACTGGTACCCTCAGCCAGAAAATGCAGCTACCACTGCGGGAGCTGGTTGTACCCAGGCAGCAGAAGTAAGGGATGCTTTGTGTGCTCACATTATGGACTTGCATGGCCCAGTGGAAGAGAGAGAATACTACTTGTATGAATGTGGTTTTTTTGGGGGGAACAATTGGCTCATTGGAGGGGCAGTGCGTGGGAGAGGGGTAGTCTTGATGCCATGCAATAAAAGTCACAATGACATGAGGAAGATGAGGAAAAATGAAATTGAATGTGGTTCAGGGATTCATCATCACAGTGAAAGCCACAAACCTGTGAGTTTTAATCCCAGCTCTACCACTAACTGCTGTGAAGTGTTGAGCAAATCACTTAGCCTCTCTGTGACTCAGTTTCTCTCTCTGCTAAATAAGGATATTAATACTTTCCTATCTGCAGAACAAGATTCTACGATTTAATTAGTGTTTAGACAGCATTTTAAATGGGTAAGGCAGTAAAAACTTCTTACTGCCTACTGCACATGGGTGCTAGGAGGATAAATTCATGACATTTGTGAGGTACTCTGATAGTATGGCAATAGGGGCCATATAACAAATGTGATTAGTGCATATTAGGAAATAAAAGCCTGCAAAGCTTTATTTTAAGAAACAGTTTAATTTTCAAGTTATGTAAGCACAAAAAAGCAGAAATAATTGAAAATAGGACTTTATAATTGCAAATTTGACCGATTCTTAACTATATCATCACTAGGTATGGAACTATAATTAAATGAGGTATTGTGTGGGGCTATAATTAAATGAAGTACTGCTAACTGGAACTGATGGTCTGGAGCCAAAATTGATTAAGAAATCTGAAAGGAAACAAGACAGGCTCTATAATGAAATCCTAAATCTTTGAATTAGAGCTGGTACACTCCTGCAAAACTGGAAACAAGCAATTTTTACTCTACCATGACAGAAGGTTTATTACTTTGTTTCCTCATGCATGCATGGTACGACAAATCCTTTAAAAACATTAGCCTGTATCATTAGATTCCAATGCCAAAAAAAGCAGTCAGTTCTCTAATATTACACCAAGACAGTTGGTATATGCATTCAATTCCCCCCCCCCCAATTACAAACTTGACCTTTGGCTCTCCTAGTTTGAGACTTGTTGTGTCAGGAAGAATTAAAGTGCAAGGTTCACTTTAAGAAATGCTGATTACAGCTAGTTGAGACAAATTTACAAAATACTTAAGTGATCTAGCAGTTTTATACAGTGCAGAAGGTCTCTAAAATCAGGTCACCAAATCTACAACAGCAGGATTAGAAAGTATGAAAATCTTGGTATAATCTGTCATTTTGGAATTTCTAATGATATTGTAAAATGGTACTATAAAAAAGAAATGATGCACCTAAATGTAACATGAAGCTCCTCACTGAAGAAATATTAATGTCATCAGTATGAAAAGCAAGATTGCCAGTGCTTGAGAATGAATCTCAAGCTCTCTGATTTCAGGCTTATTTTCATGTACTCAAGATTGATGCAGAAATTTAAAACTTCCTGATTTCTTTCCAGCTCTCTCCTGCCTTTTAGTTTGCTGGCAGCAATGTGGAATTTGCAATAATCCTGTTATCTGAATTGCTTCAGAGAGCAGGACTACTGTAATTGCACTCTGCTACCAGCACATAAAAGCAAAGCACAGCATCAGAGGAGAGCAATACAAGAACACAGGCATGAAAAGAGAGAAGAAAAGAAAAGGGAGACAACATAGAATGGGCGCAGAAAAGGTAGTTGAGAAACAGTACAAAGCCTGAAAACTATGAACACCATGAGTAACAGTAAATAACAATACAATAGTCATATAGCTCCTCCCTGAAGCACTCTCATGGGTACATTATGTTTTTTATTGCTGTAAGGTATTACCTTTTTAAAACACATACACATACAACAAATGAGGAAGTCCAATTTAAAAAGAGAAAGAACGGATTTGGAAGGGAAGGTAATAAATAGAGGGCCAAGAGAGGTCATTCTAAAAATACATTAGTCTCTAAGATGCCACAAGGACTCCTCGTTGTTTCTATTAAAAGCACTGTAACAATTAACATTTAGAAGCAGGAAGGGATGAAATGAGAAATATTTCCCAGGGGAGCAAGTTTCACACCCAAGACCATTGCAGCAAAAGTGCAGTCACCTGTAGACTTCAAATATGATGGTGTGATCTTTAAATGGCAAATGGGGTGCGACTGCAGTTACATGTCAGTACAAGGTTCAAGTACCAGGCCTATAATGCAGTCAGGCCTAGTCTGTGAGAGGCAGATAAATGTAAAAAAACCCACATAGCAGTATCATATGAACACTGTAGTGCTACTGAATTGGGAATAAGCAAAAATGATGGAGAAGCCCAAGTGACAGCCCTACAAAGAAGGAATTAAAATAATCAAGCCCAATGTTCGCAAGGGCATTTATTACTGTTGTTAGGTTATCATAGAGACAATGTGGGTGAAGTCATAACTTTTATTGGCCCAACTTCTGTTGGTGAGAGGGACAAGCTTTCGTGCTTACACAGAGCTCTTCACCAGGACACTTTGGTTATCGTGACATAAATATGTAACCCATACAAATTCTGAAATTAAAGAAAGAAGCATTTCTGTATCATATCAAACACATGGCTTTCCACAGAAAAAGCACAATCAACAGTGATGCCAACATTCTAAACCGCAGTGACTTCCTCTCAAGGAATTCCCTCAACAAGTGAGGACACAAAAGAACAAGCGTTTCTACAAAACAGCAAGACTGGTATTCCCAGTCTAAGGAGGAGAAGCATCCAGCTGGTAATATCAATCATTTTCCCAGAGCAGAAACTAAAGCTGCAGGGTCCCTGGGTCAAGAGGCATCCAGTTTTGTATGATTAGCAAAACAAGGATATTTTAAGCCCTTGTCCAGGGATCATCTCATCAACAACATGACTACCTGGAGTAAAACCATTTTTCAATATGACCATTCTGTGGGCACTCTCCTCAACCCGCTAAAGAAACATCTACACTACACACTCAGCCCAGGTCTGTGGTACCTGGGCTTGGGGACTTGGTGTTTCCAAGCCCATGTTTGAGCATCCACACTGCATTGCAAACCTGGGTTTACAATTGCTGGACCCGGGGGTTTCACAGTTGTGCTAATGTGTCCATATTGCACTACACAGACCTTTGGGTCTGTGGCTTGACCTGTGTCCACACTGCAAAATGACAGGGCTTGAACGCGAGTCATAGCAGGAGTGGGGTTCTGATCCACCTCCCTAGCAGGGTCCTTGGAGCTGGAGCCTGAATGCTTGCTGGCACGAGTCAGACCGATTTGTGTGTGGATGGAAGAGGGGTTGGGGCTCAAACCTGAATCAAAGCCTATGCTTAGTTTACAGCATACACACCTTAAATAAACTCAAGGAATTATTCTTCCAGGAAATCCTGTGCTTTGACTGATCTGAACAATATCTGTGAGGACACCAATATCAGTGTTGACATAAAATCAGAGAACTCAGTCATGAAATTCCCTATTAAATATGATGTGGCCCACACACCAGCAGAACCATAAACTTTTATCTTGCATCATGGCCATAGGAGAAGATAAGAGATGGCCAGATGTTCAAATAACCTACTGCAGATACCGGCTTATCTCATGCATTTCTACAGTTACACTGCACCTCCCTTTCATTCACCATGAGATAGGTGAAGCATTCAATATCTACCTGGAACCAGCCATGCCAAACTGGACCTCTGCATCATCAGCCAACCAGCTTTCAGTGATCCACCCAATGTCTGGATAACATTCTACACAACGATCAAGAAGTAAAGTGAAGTTATTCAAAACAGACCTAACATTATCCATTCAAAAACTCATGCAGGAAGAGCCTATGCTACCTGTTTCACTCTAGCCACATGAATTCTTCACAATGTGAGTCAAAGTTATTTGCTAAAGAAACCTAAAACCAGGAAACCTTTGCCATTCTTGAGAATCACCTGCCAACTCCCTGACCCACATCATTTTCCCCACAAGGAAACCTTTCATCTACCCCAACACTAAAAACACAAAAGGCAGGAATTCTGACTCTCATTACGTCAGTGTCTGATAGAAGGGAAATAACGATGAAGAAAACTCATACTCCCAAACATTCCAAACAAAAGAAAAACCACAAAGAATAAAACAAAAGTGGGGGAAAACTCACTAATTCTTCACTTAAAACATCAAAAACCAAAGAAGACTTTGCCACAGACTCACAATATAGAAATTAAAACAAAAAGTTATTCATAAACTCAATTACACATAAAGATGCTCCAGAAACATAACCATTTGGGGGGGAAGAGGGAGAAAGGAACAAAAGGTAATGGGAAATAAAATGCATTTGCTGATCTCGGCTTCCCCACTCCCTGCCACAAATCAGGGTACTCTGAAGGAATAGCCTTTTTCTTTGCTCTCCTGAGTTAACTAAGGAGCTCCTGGGCATACAAGTAGAAACTAAAATACACGAGATGATATTTGGGAACAATCTCCTTACACTTAAAAAAAGAGGGGTCTGCAAGGGGGGAGAATATAATGGGTTTAGACTGAAAGCCTACGTTCCAAGGTGGCTGTAAACTCTGCTGCGGAAGAAGCAGTGTAATATTTCATTAGAGAGCCACTGTCTGAGCACTAAATAGACTTAACATTAAAAAGCAGAAGTAATATAGATCACTCATTTTTTAGCAGTATTAATGCTCAGAGAGGAGACTGAAAAGGTTAAAACTCATGCTTTTGATACCAATTCCATGATTTTACTTAGCAAGTATCCTGATTTTTGCATCTTGAAAAAGAGCAATATTGAGTGAGCCTACAGCATACACCAATTTTGAAGAGTTATAGACTCACCTACTAATTCCCATCAACATTTCAAATTAGCTGTTCATAATGAGAAAGGTCAAATATATTATCTAATCAGTATCAGCTGAGCAGTTCTCTTGTGTCAGCTCATAAATGTTAACTTGAGTACTCAACAGAATTCTACGTTCAGCAAAAAAAAAAAGACATTGAATAGCATGAAGTATTTGCTTCATACATTATTGCTATGCTTTGTTTTCAGTTAAAGATGTTAAACTGCAACCAAAATACAAACATTTGAAAGTTATATTGAAATACTTCTGTTTTGTAGGAGGCTAGTAACATCTGAAAGTGGATAAATTAACGCTACATATTACTGTTTCTTTTGAGTTCGGCCCTTGCTGTCCACTTCTGGGGGCCGCCTGAGGTAAGTGCTGCCCAGCTGGAGTCTGCACCCTGAATCCTTTCCTGCAGCCCAACCCCCTGTCCCAGCCCTGAGCCCCCTCCTGCACCCAAACTCCCTCCCAGAGCCCGCACCCCCTCTTGCACCCCAACCCCCTGCCCTAGCCCTGAGCCCCCTCCCACATCCAAACTCCCTCCCAGAGCCTGCACATCCTCTTGCACCCTATCCCCTTGCCCCAGCTCTGAGCCCCGCCCCCGAACCCCTTGGCCCCAGCCTGGAGCCCCCTCCTGCACCCCAAATCCCTCATCCCCGGCCCCAACACAGAGTCTGCACCCCCAGCTGGAGTCCTCACTCCCTCCCACATCCCAACCCCCTGCCCCAGCCTGATGAAAGTGAGTGAGGGTGGGGGAGAGTGAGTGATGGAGGGAGGGTGGGAGAATGGAGTGAGCGGGGGCTAGGGCCTTGGAGAAGGGGCAGGACAGGGGCAGGGCCTCAGGGAATGCGCAGGGCAGGGGGTGAAGCAAGGGTATTTGGTTTTGTTCTATTAGAAAGTTGGTAACCCTATTTCTACTTAAGGGGAAGATTAGGTCTTCACCACCTCTAAAGTCTTACACTGGATAAAAACTGATGACGACAAACTCTGGGCCAGATTTTCAGCTAATGTAAATCAGCATATGTCTGCTGAAGTCAAAGTATGCAGAGTTACTCTATCTGAGAATCTGGCTTTCTGATTCCTAGGCCCACATTATCAACACATGGATCATGGAAGCACAGGCACAAAAATGCAAGCGGTTACATGAGTAAACCACCAACTAGACTCACATCCAGATAATTAAGAGCCTGACTTCCCTTTTGCCCACACAGCTGTCTGTGCAACCAAAGTACATAAGTGTGTAAAAGCAGCCTTTATAGGCGCCGACTTCCCCTCTGCCCCGCCTCTGGCCCTGCCCCACCCTCACCCCACCCCCATTCCACCCCTTCCCCAAAGTCCCCGCCCAACCCCACCTTTTCTCACCCCAACTCCACTCCCTTTCCCCCCCCATTCCACCCTCTTTCCCCAAGTCCCCGCCCTTGCCCTGCCTCTTCTCTGCCTCCTCCCCGGAGTGTGCCGCATCCCTGCTTCTCCCCCTCTCTCCCGGAAAGTCCTAAGCGCCGCCAAACAGCTGTTAGGCGGTGGGGGGACAGGAAGCACTGGAAAGGAGGGGGAGGAGCAGGGATGCGGCATGCTGGGGAGGGGAGAAGGAGGCAAGGAGGGGGAGCTTGGCTGCCGGTGGGTGCGGAGCACCCGCTAATTTTTCCCCATGGGTGCTCCAGCCCCGGAGCACCCATGGAGTCGGCACCTATGGCAGTCATGCAATTATGCATGCATTTCTTCATATGTAAGAAGGCTTCTATCTTTGGAAAATTTGGTTCTCAAAATCTAGAGTTGGTCATAGAAAATGGCACTAGGGCCCTGTCTTTTACTGAACTCTTCAAATCTTGATTTAAATCAAGCTACAGAGAATCCACCATCTACTTTAGTTCAAACCAGCAAGTGAATTATGCCCCAGGCTGCAAAGGAAAACAAAAAAAAACCAGGGTCTCTGCCAATCTTATCTGGGCGGGGGAAATTCCTTCCTGACCCCAAATATGGAAATCAGTTAGACCCTGAACATTTTGAGACCCACCAGCCAGATGCTTGGGAAAGAATTCTCTCTAGTAACTAAGACTCTTCCCCATCTAATGTCCCATCTACCATTTAATGAAATCTTTAGATTTACTGCACTTGGACTCACTGTCAGCTTGGTCTTAAAAAATAATGTAAGTATTCCTCTAGTTAAGTAAAAGTACAAGTACATTATTTCTGATAATGCAAGCAACAAAGCCAAGGAGAATTTTATAATGCAGACCAATGCTGATCACAAATCTGTATGTCTCCCAGCAAATTCTTTACTTTTATCTTTTCAATAAGCTTTACATATAACAAAATGCCAAATAAATCTGTCTGATAGTGTTAGATTCCACAAACACCATATTATGTAAATTTACATAAAGTATCAATAGTAGCCACATAAAACAATTGTAAGATAAAATTTACCCTAAAGCTTTAGCAGCAAATGTTGTATAAAAAAAATTAAGGTTTCAGAGTAGCAGCCGTGTTAGTCTGTATCCGCAAAAAGAACAGGAGTACTTGTGGCACCTTAGAGACTAACAAATTTATTAGAGCATAAGCTTTCGTGGGCTACAACCCACTTCTTCGGATGCAAAAATTAAGATTAACAACATCTCTCTCTCTCCTTGATTTCTCCCGTTGTACTTTCCCCGTTTTTATATCCTTGTATCAGTGTTCCCCGTAAGTAGGTTTCCAACAAACTAATTTTTTTGTAATGTTTAATCATTTTTTAGGTTTTCCATTTATTTTCTTTCACCTATTCTCTCTCAGATTCTCTCTTCTGATTCTGTCTCACTTTTCATATTATTTTTCTCTTTCCTGTCTACATCTTCTATCAGTATGGTTTATTATACATTTTAGATATCTTTTTGTTCCTTCCTCTCATCTCTTCATTTGTTGAAATTCTACTAAAAATCCTCCTCTCCCTTTTCACATTTTCTCTCCTTACCACATCCATTTCCTAGGTAACCTCTGCTAAGTTTCAAAAGGTCTTCACTTGGCCCAAACATTCTCTCCTGTTCCCATAATAGGGCTGAGGTCATCCCAAAGAATCTCTTCTCCACTTGCCCCAAATTGGATCAGAAAAACACTGAAGAGTGTCTGCCAACTTCATGCAGTATTATGGTTGTCACACTACTACCTTAGTACTTCTCCGTCCTTCACAGCTGTTTAAGCTTTTCTGATCCATTTGTAGAAAGGAACAGAATATTACTACATCTCTTAGTAATGAAGATTTCTAAGAGCTTCATGCTGAGCCTTAACATTAACATATCTTTATGTCATCTCTGTTAGGTAAGTATCATCCCCATTTTACAAATGAGAAAACTGAGAGACAGAACGGTTAAGTTACCTTCCTAAAGTCAGACTGTAATAAAATCCAGGGATGAAATCCTGCCCCCACTGAAGTCAGTGAGAGTTTTGACACTGAGTTCAATGAGGCCAAGATGTCAACCAAGCTCTCCTGACTTTCTGTCCTGTGCATTGAACCACAAGTAAATCCTTCCTTCCAACTAAGAGGCAGGAATGTCTGGCAGCTGCAGCCTGTGCTGCCTTGGGAATCACTACTATGTCTGGTTCCTGCAGAATAAAATGTTGAGAGCGAAGAGCAGCTAACAAGTCATTCTTCTCCTGAGCCAAAACTCTTAGGTAATCTGTGGTTACAAAGAGTTATTAAGTATCAGAGGGGTAGCCGTGTTAGTCTGAATCTGTAAAAAGCAACAGAGGGTCCTGTGGCACCTTTAAGACTAACAGAAGTATTGGAGCATAAGCTTTCGTGGGTGAATGCCCACTTCATCAGATGCAAGTAATGGAAATTTCCAGAGGCAGGTATAAATCAGTATGGAGATAACGAGGTTAGTTCAATCAGGGAGGGTGAGGTGCTCTGCTAGCAGTTGAGGTGTGAACACCAAGGGAGGAGAAACTGCTTCTGTAGTTGGATAACCATTCACAGTCTTTGTTTAATCCTGATCTGATGGTGTCAAATTTGCAAATGAACTGGAGCTCAGCAGTTTCTCTTTGGAGTCTGGTCCTGAAGTTTTTTTGCTGTAAGATGGCTACCTTAACATCTGCTATTGTGTGGCCAGGGAGGTTGAAGTGTTCTCCTACAGGTTTTTGTATATTGCCATTCCTGATATCTGACTTGTGTCCATTTATCCTCTTGCATAGTGACTGTCCAGTTTGGCCAATGTACATAGCAGGGGGGCATTGCTGGCACATGATGGCATATATAACATTGGTGGACCTGCAGGTGAATGAGCCGATGATGTTGTAGCTGATCTGGTTAGGTCCTGTGATGGTATTGCTGGTGTAGATATGTGGGCAGAGTTGGCATTGAGGTTTGTTGCATGGGTTGGTTCCTGAGTTAGAGTTGTTATGGTGCGGTGCGTGGTTGCTGGTGAGAATATGCTTAAGGTTGGCAGGTTGTCTGTGGGCGAGGCCTGCCTCCCAAGGTCTGTGAAAGTGAGGGATCATTGTCCAGGATGGGTTGTAGATCACTGATGATGCATTGGAGAGGTTTAAGCTGAGGACTGTAGGTGATGGCCAGTGGAGTTCTGTTGGTTTCTTTTTTGGGCCTGTCTTGTAGCAGGAGGCTTCTGGGTACACGTCTGGCTCTGTTGATTTGTTTCTTTATTTTTACTACAAGAAGTCTTACAGATACTGTGAACAGCTCAGAACCAAGTATCTTATATGAAGGACATTTGTTTTTTATTTAGTTAACCAACATGATGGGAACTTAAGTGAAGAGAAAAAGGAGACATCGCTATATAATACATTTGCTGAGTGTTAAATGCATCCAATAGTCATTTTTGAAAAAAAGTGTATAGGTCACTTTGGAGTTTCGAATTCCACTATCAACCTTGTTTTTGAGGAATTTATAATTTTGTCATTTTAATTTGCTTGATGCTGAAATTTGCCATTCAGTGCCCCACTCCAAATAAATTTTATTTGCTCCCCCTCCCCGCCAAACATTTCATTTAAATTGGTTTGGCCAGTTCTTTGTAGGGTTGTCAACTTTCTATTTTCTGAAAACAGGGCACTACAGCAGGAGTGCCAGAACCTTCCCCTGCCCCACCTCTTCCCCCCGAGGCCCTGCCACCTGCTTCACCTCTTCTCTTGAGGCCCTGCCCCTTCTCCACCAATTCCCCCAGCCCCCACCCCCTGCTTGCTCCTCTCCCCCGCCCCCACTTCCTCATAACTCGATCCTCTCCACCTCCCTCCCCCATCTGGGCTCCCTCTGCTCTGGAGCTGGGATAGGAGCTGCAGCCCCTGACCTGGAGCCTGCCTGCCCATGAGAGGCAGGTAGGAGGTGGCCCTCTCTGAGCAGGGGCTGGCACAGGTTGATGATCCTGCGCCTACCCCCACCCCACCCCCTGCACACACACCTGCAGTAACTGGACTTTTGGTGTCCCTACACCTGACTGGACACTGTACAGGTCCCCTTTTGACTGGACTTTTTGGTCGAAAACCGGACACCTGGCAACCTTTGTTCTTTGTCTTATGCTTACACACACACACACAAACCCCACTACCCAACAAACAAAATGAAATTTTAGAGGCACCTAAAGCATGTTTTGACAAAATGCAGTAACTGATTTTTCAAGATACACAGTAGCTCATACAGTATATCAGAGGGCAGGATCAAGCGCTTATTCATTAGTTTTGATTAGTGACACTGGGTATTTTGGAGAGAGAAATTAATTGGCAGAGTTATTTAAAGTTTCAAAAAAAGGTAGTGCATTTAAAGTAACTACTTTTCATGTACGGGTTCCTACATGATAATAACTTATATTGTACTGTGCAAAAACTAAAATAGCACACATTATCCTGACACACTGTGTCAGCTCTAAAATTATATGTATTCTGTTAGGGCCTGACTTAGTATCACTGATGTCTAAGAGCAGAATTAGGTCCTTTATGCAGAATATTCTTATAAGGCAAAATTCATCAACTCAGAGTTAATGTCATTATTATAATATACTTATATCTTGCTGTGCCTAGAGTGAAGCACAGATGGTAGGTTACATGATGCATTGTTCTCATATCTCTTGAAATAACTAGATAAGTTATGAAATAAGTGGCAGCTTGAACTCTGTGCTTGGGGAAAATGAAGTGTTCATTAAATTGTACCAACATGAATAAAGACTTAAAAACTGTAACTAACGAGGCAATTCTGTTCTCTGACAAACATGTGAATGTCTGCACTATGCATAACTGGTCAAGCTAATTACAGTGGTTTACTTTTGTCTGCTAGTTTGTAAATGATATTAGGTTTTTGAACTTTGGGTACATTCATGTTCAGATTGCAATTACTTCACTGACCTTATCCAAAAAGAACAGTATTGCTTTTTGCTGGTTCTCTTCATCTGCATTTAGTTTGTGTCTCCCAATGGAAGCAATCAGCTGTGTCTCTTGTTCTAGAAGTGCACAGAGGGCTGCCTTTCTTTCTGCTCCAGTGAGAGTGTTGTTAATGCGCTCAATCTCCTCCTGCCTCCATACTATAGTCATTAAAAAAATATGGATTTTAAAACTTCTAAAAGTGTACCAGCTGGACATTTTTGCTTTCACATTCGGTTAATATGTATTTATTTTTCAATGTTTAATGCCAAACTTTCAGTTTCCTAACAAATGACTTGTACATTTTAAAGTTAGTTATGCACATTTTTCATGCAAATTAAACAGCACAGAGATGGATCAAATTATGATATAGATATGCTATGTACATTCATCTTTCCAGAGCTGCCACCTTGTGCTCCACAATCTAAAATTTTATTAAGAAAAGATCCCCAGGCCTTACAGTTGTGAAGAAAATCTTCAAAACATGAATCAAGTGTAACTGAAAAAAACAAATTCTCCCTGAGTTTGCAGAGAGCCTGAAACAATAGTTCTGAAAAGTGTGAACAATTCCAGTTCATTTCAATGAGGTATTAAGGGAGATGTCCAATGACAGTTTAAAAACCAATATTAACTGTTTCATTGCTGATCAAAGCATATAAGAAATCAAAAAATGTATATTATGAACATCTGCCCAAGTTACTAGAAGTGATATCTCATTTTGGCACCATTAGTGTTGATGCTTAGAGTCCTACCATTTCTGTCCAATTAAGAAGTTAAGCCCAAGGAACCTAGGGACATCAAATACCCACTGAGGTGGAGTCAAGCCCAGACAGTCCAGCAGAGTCCATGCATTTATTTGAATCCTTTTGAGAGGAAGCCAAGCCCAAGGAGTCCACCAATGGAGCTCAGCTGAGGACTCATGATCCTGTTTTGAACATTTACAGAATATACTGTATAGTGGGCAGAGTTCCATTTGTGGGCAAACCTAGGTAAAATACCAATACTTCCTCCTCCTTCCTCCCTCCCCCCAATAGTTTGAGCCCTGAACATAGATATTGTGCACCAAAATCATGAGATAAAAGCAATGATAGCATGTAAATCATATCGCACAGCTGAGAATCTGGCCTTCTGACTCCTAGAACCAAACAGTGGAAACCCAGGCAGCAAAACGTTAGAGCAACTGCAGCACTTGAATATACAAGCGAGGCAACTGTACTAACTTGTTTAAACAACTATTACATTCTATATATATATATATATATATAGAGAGAGAGAGAGAGAGAGAGAGAGAGAGAGAGAGAGAGAGAGAGAGAGATCATAGAAATATTGGGCTAGATGGGACCTTGAGAGGGCATCTAGTCCAGCTCTTTGCACTGAGGCAGGACTAAGTAAGGTTAGATCAACCCTGACAGCTGTTTGTCCAACCTCTTCTTAAAAACCTCTAATGATGGGGATTCCTCAATCTCCCTTGGAAGCCTATTCCAGTGCTTAATTATCCTTATAATTATAAACTGTTTCCTAATATCTAACCTAAATCTTCCCTGATGCAGATTAAGCCCATTACTTCTTGTTCTACACCCAGTGGACATGGAAAACAATTGATCCTTGATCTCTTTATAACAGCCTTTAACATATATGAAGACTGTTATCAGATTCCCCCTCAAGTCTTCTTCTCTCAAGATTAAAGATGCTCAGGGTTTGTTTGTTTTTTAACCTTTTCTCATAGGTCAGGTTTTCTAAAGGTTTTATCATTTTTGTTGGTTTTCTATGAACTCTCTCCAATTTGTCCACATTATAACTAGTGTGGCACCCAGAACTGGACACAACACTCCAGCTCCAGCCTCACCAGTGCCAAGTAGAGTGGGACAATTACCTCTTCTGTCTTTCACACAACACAGCTGTTAATATACCCCAGGATATTAGCCTTTTTAGGCAACTACATCACATTGTTAATTCACATTCCATTTGTAATCCACTGTAACTCCCAGATCCTTTTCAGCAGTACTATCACCTATCCAATTATTCCCAATTTTGCAGTTGTGCATTTGAGTTTTCTTTCCTAAGTGAAGTACTTTGCACCTGTATTTACTGAATTTAATCTTGTTGATTTCAGACCACTTCTCTAATTTTTCAAGGTTGAGTTGAATTCTATCCCTGTTCTCCAAAGTACCTGCAACCCCTCCCAGCTGGGTGTCATGGGCAAATTTTATAAGTGTTCACTCCACTTCAGTATTTAAGCAATTACTGAAAATACTAAATAGTATTGGACCTAGTTCAGACTCCTGCAAGACCCCAATAGACACTTGTATGCAGTTTGACAGTGAACCATTGATAACTACTCTTTGATTAGTCTTTCAACCAGCTATGCACTCATCTTATAGAAATTTCATCTAGACCATATTTCCCTAGTTTGCTTATGAGAATGTCATGTGTGTCTGTGCCAAAAGCCTTACTAAAATCAAGATATATCATGTTTATAGTTTCCCTGCATCCACTAGGCCAGTAACCCTGTCAAATAAGGAAATTAGGTTGCTTTGGCATGATTTGTTCTTGACAAATGCAGGCTGGCTATTGCTTATAATCCTATTATCCTCTAGGTCCTTACAAATTGATTGTTTAATAATTTGTTCCAGTATCTTTCCCGATATTGAAGTTAGGCAGGCTGGTGTACATTCCCTGGATCCTTTTTGTTCCCCTTTTTAAACACAGATACTAAGTTTGCCCTTCTCCTCTTCTCTGGGACCTCAACCGTTCTCCATGAGTTCTCAAAGATAATTGCTAATTGGTTCCAAGACTGCTTCAGATAGTTCCTTCAAGTAGCTTAGGATGAATTTCATCAGGCCCTAAATATTCTTTAACCTGTTCTTTCCCTATTCTGGCTTGCGTTCTTCCCCCTTGTTGTCAATATTAATTGTGTTAAATATGTGGTCATAGTTAACCTTTTTAGTGAAGGCTGAAGCAAAATAGGCATTAATAACCTCAAACTTCTTGATGTTATCCATTATTAGCTCTCCTTTCCTGCTAAGTAGTGGGCCTACACTTTCTTTTGCCTTTCTGTTGCTCCTAATATATTTATAGAACCTCTTCTTATTGCCTTGTATGTCCCGTGCTAGGTGTAATATGCACATACACATCTATCTTGGCTTGTTTTGTACTGCCCATTACCACAGTGTATAAATGCTGATATACACACACACACACACACACTTATAAACTTCTTTCTGTTCCTAACAATATCAAAATGTTTTAAAATGAGATAGTGACTTTTCTTTATGTATTATATAATCAATCTGGAATTTTCTTTGTAAGATTTTTTGTTGTTGTTGCAAAGTTAAGAGTTCTCTGCATACATGAAACCTATTCCAAAACAGTTACACAACAAAGTATACATGTCAAGAAAACAGTATATAATGCATACTTGGGGCGGGGGGGAGAAAATCTAACATAATACCCTATCCCAGGAAAAAGCTGCACAAAGAAAAGGTTTATTCACTTCTTATCTCCAGTACCTTATGCTTTTTCCATTTTAGAATACTTCAACTCATTTCCTTAAGGCTCCTTTTGCTATGGTTTTAATGCTAGGCTGCCTGACAAGTTCACAGTATCCCAAGATACTTCTAAGAGCAGCCATTTTAGTCAATAATAGCATTGCATAGCCCAAAGCTTCATATACCACAAGGAGGCAGCAATCTAAAGAACAAAACTAATAAATATAGTAAGCAAGGTTGTGTTTAAGAGACTAAAAGGTGTTTAGATACAGTTACTGGAATTGTCTAGATTCACCTATTGATTCACTGGGAATAGGCAACTAGCTTAAAAATTCACCTTGTAGTGTAACTGCTTTACAGATATTGAGGAATCTCCAGTCTTTTACTATTCCCATGTGCCCATTTTACATTTTAATAATAAAATCGCCTTACTAAAATATTATATATATTATATAAAATAGAGCTTGTTTACTATTCAGGCTAAAAAAACCCCCAAAACTGACAACAATTCTAGCCAGTTCTGGCTGACCCTGTAACAAACCACCCTTGTTGTGATCACTAGCAATACCCTTCACAGATCTTTAGAGGACAGTAATCTCATTCTATTACTGTCACAGTGATTTAGCTTGTATAGTCTGTTGACACTGTAAGAATGTGAAAGTACTTCTAGCTGCAGGTAGAAAAAAAAGTGGTTCCTAGAATCAGTAAGCTCTGTTATAATGAGGCGAATGACTGCAGGTCACTGTATAGAGAAGCAACTAGTCAACAAACAAACAACAAAAGCAAACGGTCAATAATTTATATAATGACTGATTTCTTTCCAACATATGATGTTAAAGACATTTCAAGTAATGAAATTTTCTTTTACATTGTTTGTACTGGCACAAACTTCTTGTGTTACCTAGATATTACATTCCTCAACTTGAACAGCTAAGGATTTTATTTGTGAAGCAGATGGTATTTTAACTAAACAAAAAAAACACTTATATAACCACAAGTTTCAAATCTAAAAATAGAAAGATTCATTCAGGATTTCAACTCTGATCTTTGTTGGTTCTATCTCAAATAAGCCTCTTAAAAGAAAACCAAGTGGACTGGGTCACATTGCTAATTATGAAACAGGTTTTAAAATAAATGCTATGGAGCTCCAGATTCCAGACATAAGCACTAACAATAAATGGCCAAGCTTTTCAAAATGACTTGTGATTTTTGAGTCCTCAATTTTTGGGTACCTAACCTATCACACATCTTTCAGAAGCCTGGTTTAAGAAAGTGCTGCACACTCACACTCTGAAAATCAGGCCACTTGAAGGTCTTTCATATTGGCTGCCCCAAAACACCCACAATCACTACTCATTTTTGAAAATTGTGGCCAATAACATCAATACTACTTGGCACTTGAACTGCAGTTTATCCTTTCAGACTCTTGAAGTGTGGCAGAATCAGTGGAACAGATGCAAGTAGAACTCAAGAGTTTTTAGCTCCCTATTTTGAGTTCAGATCACTAGACAATGCTGTCCCCATCACCACTTGAGCCACAGAAGTAATGTTATCAGAGGCTACCAACGGACCACAAGAGTCTTATTCAATGTGAGACCTTTTAGAGGAATTCCGGTAGTTTCATTATATGACAACATTTGCACAAGGCCAGTTTTTAGATATTGTTCTTCGGAAAGGTATGCACTGATATTCTCCGTGTAATATCTGTATGTTCAGGTCATTCTCCTATTGCTGTTATAGCAGGTATCTCTCTGCAGCACCTACTTCATGTTATTGCAAGGGAAAGTTATAAAGGTCTTGTCTATACTAGAAGATATGATTCATTTCAGTGCGGGATAAGACTCAGAAGACTCACGTGCAGGATACTAAGAACAAGTTCAGTAAATCGTCAGAGGGAAATAAAAGAGGAGAGGTGAGGAAAAATAAGATTAAAAGGACATCAGAGGATGAGAGGGGATTAAGGAAATGTATATTTGTCTTTTGACTTTTGGCTAAAATATCACATACTGGCAGTTAATTCTGAACTATGGACATTAAATCTGCATTTTGTATGGATTTATTTTCAGCTATTTAAGTGCATCACAGTTATGTTAACCTTATTGCATTACAAACAAACAAACAAACATTCCAGTTCCTCCAACTGGAGTAGGGTGACCAGACGTCCTGATAAAATCGGGACTGTCCCGATATTTAGTCGTTTGTCTCGCGTCCCGACCGATGTTTGGTCAGGACGCAATTTGTCCCAATATTTTGCACTCCTGTTTTTTTTTTTTTGCTCCGGCGGGCCTCCGTTTTCTTTTTTTACTCCCGCCGCCCCCTCCCCATCCCTCCCCTCCAAGTGTCCCAATATTTTCTTCATCCTATCTAGTCACCCTAAACTGGAGTTAGCAATACAAATGGATGAAGACAACAGTAAATCTATCAGATAGCACAATTACCAGCTGTATTTGGTAACCTGATTACTTCCTAATATGAAACAGAAAATATTTGGCTGCTAGATAGTAATTTACTTTTTAAAGTACTTCATTTTTAAAGTACTTCCATTGCAAACTGAAGAAAGTAATGGAAACATTTCCACTGACATCAGGGCTCTGTAAAAGTTTGTTTTTAACAAAACCTACATTTGAGGCCTGAGACAATTTGAGAATGCCTCTAAGAAAAACTTACATTCTAAAGCATGGTAAAGTAGTTCAAAGTCTTCCTTTGTTTTAGGATTCAATCTTCGCTCATGCTCCCTTCTCAATCTTTCTTCCTTCTCTCTTTTTTTCCTTAACTCTTCTTGTGCCTCCCATTCTAACCGCAACCTTTTTTCTTCTCTTAATTTCTGTACAACATTTATGGCATGCCATCGTCGGAAATATTTCTGTAATACTATTACCTAAATAGAGTATAAAACAGATGAATAATTATCCATTTAAAGTACAATGCGAGAAATTTTGTTTTAAGTAGAAGAGAAATTTGTTAGAAATTGCTGAAACCACTGCCTACTATATTGACCAATACTGTCTCATTGTTTCCTTGTACTCCCCCATGTGTCTGTATCGCTCTGTCGTCTTATACATAGATTGTAAGCTCTGAGGCAGGGACTTTTTGTTCTGTGTTTGTACAGTGCGTAGCACAATGGGATCCTGATCCACGACTATGGCTCCTAGGTGCTACAGTAATACAAATAATAATAGATAAAAATGTGCAATAGCATGTGCAATGGGTACAACTTAGGTAAATATACTTGAGAAATTGGCCTTTTACACTTTGAGAGAAAGTGGAAATTTAATGGAAAATCAACTATATTTTGTTTGTGAACTAGTGGTTAAAGTGAGACTACCCAGGTTATGTTCAGGGTATTAAAGTAAGAGAGCAGTCCTGGTTGTTGATACATAACCTTTTAAAATTCTCTTTGCATTTGTTAATTTATTTCCTTAATACATGCAAAAGAATCTCACAATGCAGACACCACCATCAGTTTGGGTAAACAGATTTGCCAAGACAGATGGGGACAGACAGTAGAGGATAGAGTTTGCTGCTGAAGATCTCCGAAAGTAAAGAAGTTCTTGGTGCAAATATCAGTCTAAGGCAGGGATCGGCAATCTTTGGCACGCGGCCCATCAGGGAAATCCGCAGGCGGGCCGGGACGGTTTGTTTACCTGCAGTGGCCACAGGTTCAGCCGATTGCAGCTCCCACTGACCGCGGTTCACCGTTCCAGGCCAATGGGGGCTGCGGGAAGCGGCAGCCAGCACATCCCTTAGCCCATGCTGCTTCCCGCAGCCCCCATTGGCCTGGAACGGCAAACCGCGGCCAGTGGGAGCTGCGATCGGCTGAACCTGTGGCCACTGCAGATAAACAAACCGTCCCGGCCCGCCAGCGGATTTTCCTGATGGGCCGCGTGCCAAAGATTGCCGATCCCTGGTCTAAGGAGACCCTTCAGTAGACCCGAGGAGACAAAAACCGGCAAATTGAAGCTGGCACCTGTGCACCTAAGGAAACATGCAGTCAGCCTGGGGAAGGGATTAGGGACATGGAGTTTGGCTCTAAATGTGATAGCTAGCTTGCGGATAGACAACAAGAACTTGCAGCACAAGGGGACCTGCAACTGAACTGAGAAGAACATGAATCCTAAGGAGACTCTCAGCAGATTCCACTACATCATGTAACTCCACAGGACTGCTCACCCAGTTCAGCTTCCCCTCAATGAATAAACTAAATTTATGGTAGAGTAGATAAATTGTAAGCGTTTTTCAGGTACAATGCTGATCTTTTTGTTTGTTTTTAAAGGGTTGATTGTATGGCGTTTATCAGAAAACAGAAACAAAGACTAGAATTTTTTCTCTCTAGTAAATGCACTTGGATGAAAGGATATAGATATGCAGAATTCAAATATTTATTAACAAGATGATAAGTAAGTACATCCAGTAGAGATACATGTTCTAGAGAAGTTCAGATAACCAGCTTTCCACAGAATTTCAATTATATTAACAAAGAGCAAGATACAGCATTGTATATGCCAGCTTGCAAGTTTTAACAATATAATAAATTATGGGGCCAAAAATTCAGACCTAGCGTAAACAGACATAACACCATTGATTAAATGGAGTTACATGTGCTTTCACAAACACCAAAACTGGCTTGTAATATTATGGAAGAAATCTTTAAAATGCCTACCTTCCAAGGGAAAACTGGAAAATGCAACTAAAATTAGCTGCATAATTCCATTTGCACATCCTTTAATAATTTCTGTAAGGGCTGTTAAAGACCATACTAAAACAAACTGCAGGCCTAAGGGGGCAGTCATGTATTCAGGGCCCAGTTCCGCAAGGTGCTCACCACTCTCATTGATCAAAATCACAATACTGCCTAGCTCATATATAACACTTTTCATCATTACAAAAAAAAAAAAAGTCAGAGGGGAAATGGAGGCCCAGAACAAGGAAATAGCTCAGTAGCAGAGCCAGGAACTGAATCCAGATTTCCAAAGTTCCAGTCCAGTGCTCCATCTTATTAGACCATTGTGCCTCCATGGATCAACTTGTGGAGTCATGTATACTTATGCATACAATTTGCCTAACTAAAGAAACTTTATGAGAAAGCTATGAGGAAATGAAAACATGTTTAGACAAACTTCTATACATAGCAGTTGGGATGTCACTCATTCTGAGAGAGAAACCACAAAGTCTGCAGATCAAATTTCTCAAGATGTGCAGTAACTAATGATGATCTCAATGTTGTTAAAATACAATGCTGATAACAGTGTAAATTAGCGGATACATGCTTTCTCCCTACCCCACTGGCAATCATAAAAATAAAGTTTAAAGATTAACAGGCATTTTTGCCATTCATCTTTAAACACATTCTTTGAACACTTATCCCGTCATATCTATAATGTGTTGCTTTACAGATAAATGGGTAAGAACTTACTGCATCAAGTCTTTGTTTATGATATTCTTCTGCTGTAAGATATGTTCTTGGTTCTATTAGCTTGTCAGTCATGTTTGACACATAGAGGCCAATTTTAGTCATCTGTGTGGAGGTTGTATTTCTAGTCTGTTGGCGCTTATTTTTCTCCACAACGGTCTGGAACAAAAATATAGTTTATGTTAAAATATGACATCATAACAACCTATACTGAGGATTTTTGTATTTTTTTTTCCAATTAAAATGAAAGTCGGCTACTTAAAATCATGCAAGTTAATCTTATTAACTATTTGTTTTTAAGTTAAACTGCTTATTTTGATATTTATTTCCAATTTATGCTCAATTATTTCTCCAGTCAGCTTAATTTCTGACAACAATGTCCATATTCTATTCTGCTTAGCAGAAAATGTTCTAAATGAAAGACTGTTAAAAGATTACCTGTGTCTCCCTGCAAAATACTTTAATTCCTTTGTCATGTCGTTTTTTGGGTACTGTTTGTGATCCTGCATTATGAAATTCCACACCTGTTACCCTATGCTTAAATCCTCCCAGAAATGGTTTACGATAGGTAGGTCTTTCAATCTCTACTGCTACATCTTGGAATGTGTCAGAATCTGTTCGGATATAACAATCATTAGATACAATTGTATACTATTCTGTAAGTAATCTGATTACAATTTGACACAAATATTAATATTAATGCATATTTGAAAAACACTGTTGACCTGTTTGCACTCTCACAGTTATGACATCAGGCATGTTGTAGTCCTGCTGCAATTTAATTGCTTTGATTGGGTACTGTTCTGGATCAAGAGAGAACATCTCAATCTGGATAGTGCCATGAGGCCTAACTCCAATATCCATTAGAGTCTCACTATCCTCAATTAGCCTCCCTAAAAGAAAAAAGAAAAAAATTAACAATATAAGGTGTTCTTCTCTAAAAAATGAGGATACAGTTAAGAATTTTCCTCAGGAAGAAATAAAAACTACAGATGATTTTAGTGAAACATAAAAAAGAATAATCATGGTGTTTTGAGCCAGTTTGCCGCTGACTTTAGGGAAAGTTTGTGGTACTTCTGCCCCAAAAGATGTCAGATGTAGCATTGTCACCATCACACAAAGAGAAAAAAATCATTCATATTCACTTTCTAGAAAAAAAGACACAGCAATTTATGTATTTACTTATCTTATTTGTTAACACTAAATACATCTAAAATTCTAGCTTTTACATTTAGTTACTCTTTGCCCTCCTTGAGGATTTAATGTATTAGTAAAAACTCTGCTGAATGGCTTTTAATACATTTTAGTTTTAATATGAAAACTAAAAATAAAATGTCTGGGTTACACAGAGCACCTCTATTCTAAAACATACTTAGAATGCCCTCGCTCCAGTCCCGATAATTAAAATTTGGTGGCTAGATTCACCAGTTGGAAAGGTAAAAGCAGACAGAATTCCATGGGACTTAAGCACTTTGGAATATTTTACCCATAAGCAATAAATTTTCAAGTTTCTTGAGACTTTGGCTGCCCAACTTAAGACACTTTACAGGCTATGTGCTCAGCACTTTCTGAAAGGTGTCTCCAGTTGGGCAGCCAACAACTGGGACACACACAAACTAACTAGTTGCTTTTAAAAATCTTGGACATAGTATTTTCTATTTAATATTTCTATTTACAAACTTGCTAATGTGTGTGCAGAATTGCTGTGTGTGCACAATAAACAAACTGGCCAGAAAGCTGAAATACACTGGATATTCTGCTGCAGACCTCTGGTTTAAACACTAACTCAGATTAAAATTAATGGCAGATTGTATCAATGTATTTGAAATGGTTCATATTTCTTTAATGGAAAGATGTTACTAAAATACATGAAGTTGAGCCCTGGGTCTGTTAGAGAGTCTCCATTGGTTTTGACAAGGTGTTTTAATGCCACTGTAACAGGTTTGAAAAGCCTAGCCTGCCAATTCCATTGTTGCCCAGCATGGAGCCTCTCTGTGCCACTTTTTGGTCATCTCTGCTCCTGCAGATCCTCCACGAAAAAAGAAAAAAGAAAAAGAAAAGAAAGAAAACTGACTCAAGCAGCAAGTTTTGAGAAACAGATGCCAGGAAAACCATCTACTCTGTCATTGCCACAAAGGAAAAAATTAAGAATAGTAATTTTCCAGAGCAGCCTCTACCACTTGGATCTTACTCATTTTCTAGTTCTCGTAACCACAAAACACCAACTGTTTCCTTTCCAGTCCTACCTAGCTCTCTGCTATTAAATCAGACATGCTCTAAGATTTCACTTACTCTAAGTTTTCTGAAGTAGAAAAAAAAAGAGTCTGGAACTTTCCAAGTTTGTTCTCAACCCTGAGGTAATATTTTTGTGAAATGTTTAAGGAAAATAACTAGAGTATAATAATAAAAAACATGTTTTCATCATTAGAAAAATATTAAGATTTTGTTTGGTTCACCAACAAAAAATGTTTGAAGTGTGGTTCTCCTGTGAGGAGTTGATGTAAAAATGCAACTTCTTATTCAACGGACCTGTTCCCAGTGTATTCAGAGATATATCTACTGACTGAAATAAATGTTTACTGCTTTTTGTCATGCAGAGACAAAACACTTGAGTGAGTGTGAGCTGAATCCTATTCCTTCAGGGGTAAAATCATTCTAGGGGTAATTCTACTGATTTCAATGATCTGACACCAGGCCTGTTAAATTTACTATATGCCAGAAATATATTTCTACTAAGAGTACAAAATAAGGTCCTGATCCTACAATTGAAGCCGCATGATCAGACTCCTTTACTCACGTGGAGCCCCACAGAAGTCTGCTTTTGATGATCCAATTGCAGGATCGGGGCCTAACCATTTATTATTTTTAATAGGGCTGAAGAACAAAGGAAGTTTTTAATATATCCATAATACGTACCTTGAAACCCGACCTGTAAGACATCTTTTGGTACTTTTAGCTGTGATGCAAAGCATTGCTTGAGCTTCCCTACAGTTTGGTCAATGTTAAAAGCCATTGTGATCCTCTGGATATCAGGAACCAACATGATTTTAACTGAGGAAAATAAACAGAGATGCCAATTCCTGTTACATTAATTAAAAGGATTACAAATATCCTTTTATTTAGATTGAAAAACTGCATCTCAGCTCTTGCAATATGCATAAGGCACTTTTCTCTCCTCCATTCATATATGCTTCATGTGCATAACAGTGTAAATTTTATATCTATATATTAGAAATACATTTATATTATAAATGTTATATTTAAAATGATTTACACCAAAATTACAAAATGTAAACAAATCGGAATGTAAAACATAACAATGGCAGCACTACTGTGTGACCTCGCATGCCAATATGCTCAGTTTATTTTGTGGTTCTCAATGAAGAGAACATTCTAAACAGAGAAACAGGGATCAATATATAGAACACTTTTCATTTATTCTACACTTCGCTACCAGGTTAGGAGTAAAATATTACTTTAATCGGTTTATTTGGTGTTCCTGCAGGTGGATATGGTGGAACACAATTTTTATTAATATAATATGGTTTAAAGTTGCTTTTTACACCAAAAATACCAACTATTGGCTGGAGTCCATGTTGCCTCAATAAGGTGATGAGAAAAGGCCAAGAAACCGTTGGCAAGTTGTGAATAAATATGGTAACACAGCTTTTGTAAAAAGATGGCAGTAACAACCAATTTTTACGTGCGGCAAACTTTATACCTGTTGCTGTAGCATTTGTCAACACTTCTGGCAATGATCTCTCAGATTCCAAAGCCTCCAGTTGCATCGTACCTAAGTTGTATATTTCAGCTGCTAACAACTTAGCAAATGTTTCTGTAGTAATTTGAGAAATTTCTTCAGTTATTTCAGTTAATGGAGCAGTTGGCTCAGATATACCTTGTTCACCTTTTTCAAGCAATTCTTCTTGATTACCCACTGCAAGATCATTTTCCTGTTCAAGAGCTGGTTCCTGCCCTTCTATGCTTGTCTGCTCTTGTTCTTCAAGAGCTGGTTCCTGCCCATGAGGCTCTGGAGCGGGCTCCTGCTCCGGTTCCTGCCCGCGAGCCTCTGGAGCTGGCTCCTGCTCCGGTTCCTGCCCGCGAGCCTCTGGAGCTGGCTCCTGCTCCGGTTCCTGCCCGCGAGCCTCTGGAGCTGGTTCCTGCTCC
>NW_020664419.1:36373533-36598000 GCF_002925995.2 Terrapene triunguis | reverse complement strand
CCTGCTCCGGTTCCTGCCCGCGAGCCTCTGGAGCTGGTTCCTGCTCCTTCTGTAGTCCATCTTCATTTGATTGTGATGCATCTGTCCTTGCTTTCAGAAGGACTGACACCTCTGCAGTGCTAATGTGATCACTCTCTGTGTCGTCTTCTGCTTGTGGCTTTGTGTGTGTGTGTTCTATCATTTGCTTTTCAGTGTCTGATGCTTCAGTTTTATCTACTTCACTGTCCCTATCCACCACCTCCTTTGGATCAGCCATTTTCCTGAAATTGAAGATTACCTATTTTTAAGCTTGCTGCATGAATAAGCATAATAATTCACAAACTTTTTTTATTTATTTTAGAATTGCATAGTGCCTATCCCCAAGCATATGGATACTTTAAATCATCAAACACACTTAACCATGTCTATCACTATACTGCCCATTTAATGGTGGCTTGGATCTTTGGATCATAAAGAAAAGCATTACCAATCCTTGCAACAGTGGGCTCAAGACCTTCCCAACTGTTTTCACTAACCGTAGGTAAGGCTACGAGTCTGTCACGGAGGTCACGGATTCCATGACTTTCTGTGACCTCCGTGACTTCTGCAGTGGCTGGTGCTGGCTCAGGGGCTGCCTGGGCCAGTAGCAGGAGTTTGGGTGTGTGGGAAGGGGCTAGGGGCAGAGGGTGCGCTTACCTCAGGGTGGGGGGCTCCCACTGGGATGGCCCTGCAGCTCATAGGTGGTGGAGGGGGCGGAGGGGGAAGGCTCCGCGCTGCATGCTGTCTGCAGGCCCTGCCCCCGCAGCTCCTATTGGCTGCGGTTCCTGGCCAATGGGAGCTGTGGCAGCTGGCGCTTGTGCCCCTCCGCCACCTAGGAGCTGCAGGGACGCAGAGCCAGCTAGGGAGCCCCTGCCAGCCCTGCCAACCCTCCCCTCCCAGCACCAGCAGGGGTCCTGGGCCGCGTGCCACAGCCTGGCCCTCCCCCCCCTGCAGGGTCCCGGGCCACCTCCCCCAGCACCCACAGACCTCCCCCCGCCCAGCACCCACGGCCCCCCATCCAAGTTTTAGTCACAGGTATTTTTAGTAAAATTCATGGACAGGTCACAGCCTAAACATAAGAGCCGGAGTGGGGCCATGACGCTGCTTCCAGGAGTCGTGTGGACTGGCCCCTGACCCTGCACACCGGCTGGAGTGCCGGAGCAGGGCAAGCCCCAGACCCCACTCCCCAGCAGGAGTTCGAGGGCCGTCTTAAAACGGCTGGCGGGCTGAATCCAGCCTGCAGTTTGCCCACCCTTGATCTAGACCATTCCTGACAAGTATTTGTCTAACCTGCTATTAAAAATCTCCAAAGATGGAGATTCCACAACCTCCCTAGGCAATTTATTTCAGTGCTTAACCACCCTGACAGTTAGAAAGTTTTTCCTAATGTCCAACCTAAACTTCCCTTGCTGCAATTTAAGCCCATTGCTTCTTGTCCTATCCTCAGAGATTAAGAACAATTCTTCTCCCTACTCCCTGTAACAACCTTTAATGTACTTGAAAACTGTTATCATGTCTCCTCTCAGTCTTCTCTTTTCCAGACTAAACAAACCCAGTTTTTTCAATCTTCCCTTGTGGGTCATGTTTTCAAGACTTTTAATCATTTTTGTTGCTCTTTCTCCAATTTGTCCACATCTTTCCTGAAATGTGGCACCCAAAACTGGACACAACACTCTAGTTGAGGCCTAATCAGCACGGAGTAGAGCGTAGCCTAGCCATTAGTTGGTAAAATCCCCCCGGGTACAATTAAGACCTCACAGAGCAAATTTCACTAGAGATGGTAGCTGCTTATAATTTCCTTCTCTGATACTCAACCCACGATGTGGGCCAAATGAACCTGAATCCAGTCTATTTTCATAGCAAAATACGTAGAAAACACTGTATGGTAAGAGAGACAATGGAACTAATGCAAGCTGGAGTCACCCTTTTGAAGAGTGTTCAGTCAGTGAGACCTTGCTAATGGGCCTAAGGCAAAGGAACATCTCTTTTGCATCTGTTATGTGCACAGCTCAGGAACATTCTCTGTGCTACAGCGGAAGGAGCTCAGAGTGACTTTCCCACCAGCTGTGCTCTCGCCTCACTATCAGCCTCAGTGGATCTGTAGGGGTGTGCCGGGCTCCTGATGACAGTGTCATGGTACCTTGATGCTTGATGGGCAGTCACTGTACCAAGCTCATGAAACAGGATGCCAATGCACCATCCTATTGCCTCTGCACCGCTCCCTTGCCATCATGCAGTTGAGATTGCCCCACCAAGCCCCGAACATGGTTTTATTCGGACATTGGGACTGCGGGTTGTGACCCCATTACACTGTCCTGAGTCAGCAGCTGATAAAGTACAGCCCCAAAATGCACCACAGGGCCTACAGCTCCCAGAATGCACCACAGTCCCCGAAGCCCACAGAGACCATTCTACAACTACAGGTACAGCCGTTAGACTCTAACTCCCTGCATGCACTGCGCCGCTCCGCCTCCGCGGAAGCGGCGCACGGCATGCTGGGAGCTGTAGGCGCCGGCCTCCCCTTTTTGTACGCGTAGCGCTTCCCGCAGCGGCTCCGCTCCTCTATGCCGGCTGCCGGCGCCGCATGATTCCCTCACCCGGGACTGCGTTATACCCCGACTCGAGGCCCCTTTACCTCAGCCCCAAAGCTTCAGTGCCGCTTCCCGGACAAACCACCTCTCTCCCCCAGCAGTCTTGAGCGCCGGCCGGTTGTCGTTGTAGCCATGGCAACCTCGAACTCCACACGTTCTCGCGAGATCTAGGGCGGAGGGGAAGGAAATGAGAGTTGGAGGGCAGCGCAGGCTGGGGCTAAGTGAGAGCGGGTAGTGCGGAGCCGGGCCGGTTTGACACCAGCTCGCGCTACTCTGGGGGCTGCTGCGTCTGAGACGACGGCCTCTAGCTGGTGTGATCGCTCCAGTCCAGGCTCTGCATCAGCATCTCGTGACTAACACAAAGGGGAGAACACGGGCCTGCAAAAGGCTGGGGCTCGCCTGGAGCCCAGCGAGCCTCTCGCTAAATACAGTTCTGGTCACCTGCACTGAACCGGGAGCCAGGTGGGTGCTCTGTGAGCAGCATTCATGATTAGTTACGCAGTTTAGATTCAAGTGGCGGGCCTGCCTTTGAAGAACACGTAGAGATGCAAGTGCGCACCTCGTTTGCCTGAGCTGTAATCATCCCTGCGTGCAAAACCCATAATTGTGCACGCACATTTTTGAAAATGCGACCTTTCATCAGATGTCAATTCATCGTTATACACAGAACCTGTTCTGACGCTTGTCAAACAAGTAAATGCATTATCTGAATGAGCCCACAAATAGTGTATGTAACCTAAATGACATATTACATTAAATTAAAAATATTCATATGTGCACACACAGTGTTCAGATGCCACAAGGTAGTGGCAGTTGACGTGTTGGCAGTGCTGCAGCTTAAACATTTTACAGCTAATGCAGAACTGACCCCTAATGAGCTTCCACTTGTTACCAACAATATCCTGAGTAAGTACTCTGGTTATTTTGACTAGTGTGCAAATTACAGTGCAAAGACAGACTTGTTGACATTATGTGAATATTTTGATCTATTAATTTAAAGTCTTTTAAATTAACACTTTTTAAAGGAATGGCGATACCCCTCATTCATCACAAACCTTCACCACCAACCCAACTACCATTTGACTTTCTGCTGTGTCTTACTACTACTACTTACCATAGCACTCAACATGTTCAAACTGCTGTGCAAACATTCACTTGCCTCTAAAGCAGTGGTTCTCAACTTGCAGTCCAGTCAGCACACAGTTGCAGCCCATGAGACATCTTCAGGGCCATACAGGTAGTATTGGATGCAGCCCACAATGGTAAATAGGTTAAGAACCACTGCTCTAAAGAGTAGTCATTGAGGCATAGTGCAAGAATTTAGAGCGTTGTGGTTTCATGGCAGACCGGGTTTTCCCCACTGACCTTCTGGTGAATCAGTCGTGCCTGACTGTGCATAGCTCTGTCCTCTCCTGGATGTCAGAAAAATTGAAGGCAACAGTGGAAAAATGAAGTTATCTTTCTTCCAAATCTATTTCCATCATTCCTTTCCTGTTTGCTATTTTCAGCAATCCTACTACCTTTCCTGTCGCACAAGATGAAGCACTATCACTTTGGTCTTGTCTTCTCAAACTGAGTCACTAAATCATATTTTTCTCCTCTCCATTTCCATCACTAAACCCTTTTATCATTTTCACACCTCATTTCTCTATCAAGATTATTATAACAGTATCTCAGTGCTTCCCAAAGAGTGAATAACCATATTCAAAATAGGTCAGCTGTATAATTTTCTCCCCATTTCCCCCACACCAGCCTGGGCTATTTTCCCCATCATCCTCATGTATTACTCTTCTCTCTTACCCTCTCTCACACTGTCCTTCTTGCCTTTGCCTCCGTTGACTCATTCTTTCTTACTACTATTAGTTGTGCAACCCTAAGCTGAGGTATGAATTTTATACTTCCTTCCAAAGGTCATTCTAATTTCCTTCAGCCATGTATTCCAAAGACTTGCCCCTTTCCAGAACATCCTGAATTTTACCCTTGAGGATAACAATTTCATAGGTCTGGAAGAATGAAGCTGAGAGGTCACTGTCACAGAAAGTCTCTGAGACACCCGGGGCCACTTTCTATGGAGGGCCTTGCAGAATGGGACAGACTTTGAAACGGATTGTTTATTCTGTAAGGAACAGTGACTGGAGCACTGAGGTGATGTGTTATCAGTGGCTGGTGTTGGTGATCAGGAAGGCTGCTGCATTCTGGTGTAAAGGATTTGTTTTTAAATGCATGTTCATAATAAGGAAAAATGAGTTGCACTAATCAAACCTGGAGATCAAGAAGACGTGGCTCATGAAATAATCCAACAGGAGGGTGGATAGCCTGTGTGTTAATTTCATGCAGATGTTTTAAATTTAAAAAAAATAGGAGGCGGTGTTTTTGCAGCTATAGTTATTTAAGCATCCAACAGGTTTCAGTGGTAGCCGTGTTAGTCTGTATCAGCAAAAAAACCAAGGAGTCCTTATGGCACCTTAAAGACTAACAAATTTATTTAGGCATAAGCTTTCGTGGGCTAGAACCCACTTCATCAGATATATGAAGTAAAAAATACAGAAGTAGGTATAAATACATGAAAGGATGGGGGTGCTTTACCAAGTGTTAGGTCAGTCTAAGGAGATAAATCAATTAACAGCAGGATATCAAGGGAGAAAAGTTTTGAAGTGGTAAGAGAGTGTAACCTCCCTTGGTATCCTGCAGATAGTATGCCATAGCCATATGGTATCACATACCACAGACAGATGTACAGGTATGAATATGGGCCTTCTCGTCAGTGGAAACATGGAGATATCCCAACAGCTGTCTCCATTCCAAGACCTGGCCTGAAACCTGACTGGAGAAGGTCAGGATATTGATAGTGGACGGGTACAAACTCATTCTCTCTAGTGACTCACTCTCTCTCCTTGACCTCTCAACCTTAAAACACAGCTATGAAAATCATCCATTTTCCTACCACAGTGACCATAGCCAGTGTCCCTGAATTCCTTCATAGGCTTCTTCATTATCAAATTCAGTCCCATAGTTCTCACCTTCAAAACCCTACAAAAACTTAGTTCCCATCTGTCTCATCATGTTTGGCTCCCTGATGTCTAAATGACAGGCTTAACAAACCTTTCATTTCCTTCTCCCACTCTTGTCCACTGTTTCTCCTACCCCACCTCCCCCAAAATGTTTTATATGTTTTAGCTTAGGCTGCAAGCTCTTTGGGACAGGGAAACAGTCATTCACTGCATATAAATAAACTAGCAGTATGTTTTGTAGACATTAGCACTCAATTGTCTTTTTTTTTTTTTTTTTTTTTTTTTTTTAAATGCACAAACCCTGGAGCGTTCCTGCAGCCAACAACAACAACAACTAGGTCCCATTCAGAGCATAGCTACTCCCAACAGATGAGGTATTAGCACTGGAGACCTCACTCACACTTGCCGTTACATGGCAATATGTACATTGTGTGGTCTAATAAACTCTGAACTCTTGCATTAAGTCCCATCCTACACAAAACTGAGATTTTCTGATGAAAGTCAATATGTAAATTCAAAGTGTTTTAAAGAGGTGAGGTTTCTTAACTTTAAAATTTGCTCTGAGTTGCCATACTGTACTACATCAGATAATTATAACATTTTCTTTTATCACATATTGTCCCGTTAATCATGCGGGAAATCAAGTGGTAACAGATTAATTATTTTAGCGATCTCTTTAAAATATGCTCTGCTAGCACATTTGTCTTAGAATGAATTACTTTTAGTTTATAGAAGATGTACAATATTACATCTGACAAATTAACTCTTCTCTGTAACATGTATGTGTACTTTGCTGGTTACTGCAGTGGTTTGGATTTAAATACCAAATATATACATTTATCTTACTGAGTTAGTGTGTAAAGTAAAAAAATTGCTACACTTCCCTGTTCTGCAAGGATGCATTTTTTGCTGGCTAGCATAGGGAAATGAAAATGGACACTATTTTAAAAAAAATAGCACACACCAATTCGTCTTAGAGCTCTAATTCATTACTTGTTCCCACTTTATTACCAGCAATTGGTATTTAATGTTGAATCCACAACATAAAATCAGTTAAATTTTCAATCTTATCATGCAGAGCACATACGATTTACTTGCTGTTTTCTGAGGCTTGGTCTACCACATCAGTAAAGGTGGGGGATGGGGGGAACCCACACCCAGCCAACATAACTATGTCAACCTAGCTGCATCCTCATTGAGCATGGTCAATGGAAAAATGATTCCGTCGACATATCTAACTTCATTCAGGGAGGTGGCATTCCTACATCAACAGAAAACATGCGCTGATGGAAGGAGTTAATGTCGACAGTACAGCTAGCACAATCTCCATAGTGTAGATACAGCCCGAGATAATTAAACCCACATGCAATTATTTTCATTATCAGGGTTTAATATAGGAATAAGCCATAACTGTTTCTCAACTTTTAGTTTAGAAAGCAGGGAAACCTGTATTAGCGAATTGTGGGATTGTCTTCACTAAAGTGTTAAAAAAAAAACAAAACCCACCACTAATTTATTCCCAGCTAACTCCAGGTAGTTAATGTATTTGTACAGGCTAGTCTAGACACTCCCCCAATTGTTAGTTCCAGAGTGATTTCCAAAACTTTAAAAGTATACCATTTTAATCAAAAACTAGAAATTGTAGCCTGGAACAATTAGGGAGTGAACAGACTAACCTTTACAAATGTGGGTGAGGTAATCTTTTATTGGACCAACTTCTGTTGGTGGAAGAGACACGCTTTCAAGCTCCTTCAGAAGCTCTATGAAGTTCAAAAGTTTGTCTCTTCCACCAACAGAAATTGGTCCAATAGCTGATATTACCTCACCGCCTTGTGTCATGTCCTAGGACTAACACAGCTAACTTTACAATATGTGTTAGCCACCTTGAGGTAATTTGCCAGTTAACTAAAGTCAAAAACATTGCAGACACACCTTCTGTACATGAAGAAGGGAGAAAGGACTGGAAGATAGTTTTGAAGACTACAACACATACTTTTACTTAACTACACCCTTTTCTTGTTTTCAGCAGAGTTGGTGCAAGATTTTTTCTTTGTGTTTCAGTTGCTACTGCACTTTGGAGACATGTGATAAGAAAAAAACCACTTTGCTCTTATGTGTATGGGAAAACTACTAAATGCAATATGAAAATTCATACTAATTTGCATATCTTCATCTCACATCAGCTCAGTACCTATTATCTAAAACCATTTATTTTAATTCCTCTTTCATCATCTGACATTGCTCACCCTCATTCAACTTATAATCGTTTGGCATTTGTCATCTGACAAAATTGCTTTTACCTAACTGCAGTCCTCATGTGGAATGCCATCTAGTGGCTGTGTCTTGGAAGATACTAGCCCTTAACATTTAATAAAAAAAAACAAAAAAACAAAAAACACATTGTGGATCAGTAGCAATACTGCAAATAAACAAATCCAGCTAAGCTATGGAACCCATTAAAAATTGGAGGGGTCTATTAAAAACCTCTTATTAACATAACCAAAAGATACTTTAACTTGGCGATAATCTTTTAAAATGAATATTTTAGAACTTCATTATTCAAAATGTAAACATTCAGATATTTACAAAATATAAACTAGCAATTTTGTCCTGAAAACATCAATTGGTCAGCTACTGTAACAGCTCTCTGTCCATTCAATTCAGTATAAATATAATTTTAGAAATATTTAGAAATTCTACAAATTTAGTAAATTAATAAAATATATATTTTGTTGTGTATTACAGTACTTTCCCGAATACATGCTTGGTGCTGTAAAAGTAGGAATACACCCCCACCCCAACGAAATGCACTGTAAACAGATATGTCAAACATTTAAAAATATACAAGCAAAACAAAGTGGGATGATATTACTACAAGTCTAATTAGTTTCTTTGCCTGAATACTCTCCGCAACCATCTTCTCCTTACCATTTCTCCAGTGTCCTAAATGTATACAACTTTAAGCTTGCTCTTGCCTGTATATTAGGTATTTGGATATCATTAGCTCCTCGTAACAAAAAAAGCATAGGTTAAATCAAAGTACTTATAACATGTGAAAATTCATAAGGAAAAGTCCACCACTATGAACGATGTATGACATTAAACTCCTAAAAGTCGAGTCCATATCCAACTATTAATATATTATGAATATCCAAAATATATATTTACAATTAACTCTTGACTATCAAATCCAGTTACAGTACGGAACGGTTGAACAGTTTTGTCACTGAAAATACCACTCCGTAGCTGAAGCCCCATTTTCCTTTGTTTCCCCGCAGTTTTATAGGTCAAAACACTTATGGTATATTTACACAGGTTTGATTCCAATCAAATCAAATCCTGCCCGAAGTGTGAATAGTTATTCTTTAGTCTCAAAAAGATACAGACTTAAGACTCTTACATTGTATGCTTTTCATTTAAAAGTTGTTGAAATTTTGTATGGAAAAGGTGTTTTACATCTCATGTTGAAAATGCACGTAAAAAGTATTGGGCAACACCAAATAAACGGTTCTCTTCAGCCACAGCCTGGAATCTCAATATTCTGGAGCGCTTATTTTTGTATGAGTATCAACTCAAAGCAGGGTCCCAATCAATGTCAGTTTACCGGTATAATCTAATAATTTGCTTTAAATATTTCATGTACCATTTCACATATGCAGTTGGCTACTCCTTACCTGAAAATACTTGTATTGAAAATATTACAGTGCACATGTGTACTAGCTAGCCATGTAGACAATCCCTTACTTTAGCTTTCAAGTCTAATAGCATTTATACGTAATCAATTTTCATAGCAGGGATTCCAACCCTTTGTAATAATACTCTTCTAAACATAGTAGTGCTAAAACTTCTCAGTTTATGTATTTTTTTAAATGGGAATAAAACAAATAGCCTTTCCAAAACAAGGGTGGGGAGTGGTGCATTTGGGAAGAACAGTTAAATCAAGTGGGCTTAGCAAAACGAAATATGCATACTGTGTACAGAGTTCTAGCTTTGCCATATCCTAAGCTGAAAATGCCTCTATCACTGACTTTTTCTTTGTGCTTGTTAATTATCCCCCACAAGAGGTCAACTGCCTTGGTATATACAATTAACGTGAAGTAAGTTCCACGTAACTACCCAACATTTTGGGATCTTAGTTGTAGTCTTTGCTTACGTTATCCAAAATTTGAAAAGTTTTAATTGGTCCCCTGGTTTTCCTGTATGCCAGTCCCATCCCTTCAACATTCACATTTTAGAAAGCCTGTGGATCGGAATTGGGCACAGATTTCAAGTATTCACCAATATTCATATAGCAGTAAGAACAATCCTTTAATGTATTTAATTGCACAGTGCATCCTGCTTGCTAACTTCATGGTATCTGCACGATGAACTGCCGATTAGAGTTCTCCTGCAACATTATCCAAGTCCCTAAATGCAACAGTTTTTAGTTAAGGAAATAGCCTCTCCAAAACTAGCTGTTTTATATATGACTGTACTGGCAGTCTGTTAATCTAAATCTTTAATGCTCACTGTGAGTTCTTCTGTATAAAACTGCATTGTTAGCTCACATACTGTTCCTCAGAGGCTATATGTCACGTGCAAACTTGAAAGCATTACTTGGATCATGGTACTGAAAGAATGAATAAAAATAGCCTCAGCTTTGATCCCTGTGATTTCTAACTGTTATGCTTTTCAATGTTTATGCTACAGGTTTATTAAGCACATTGACATATTTTCTTCACAAATGGTCTTACTCTATTCCCATTTAAGTAAATAGGAAAACAGTCTGGCCCAAACTATCAATTATGAATGTCAAGTTCTTTTATCTGAAGGCTATATGCCAGTTCACAATCAACACAGCATTAGCTGAGTTATAGATGCATTTGTATACTCTTAGGATTATCCTCAGTGATTCTCAAATCCTTAAAAATTATCAGCACACTATCAAACAAAATTCACGTGTGGAAAGGTAGTGGAACTTTACGTTTAGTACTTTTTGCCTCCATTAGTTATATAATTTTGGTTGCAGACTTGTTTTTTATTATTTGCTTTTTCCCCAGAGTGACTTCCAAAACTTTACAAATGTACCAATTTAATCAAAAGTATCAAACTGACACAGTTTTATCTGTATTTATCTCACCATGGCTGATCATCAAGCATTTGTGTAAAATGCAGTTCGCCCCTTCCTCTTCTTGCCTTAGCCAGTTCAGTGTAGCCACAATCCAGAGTCAGACATGAAAATTGCTTCCATGCTGATAAAATGTCAAGAAGTGGATCAGACAAGAAAATAAGGATAATTATACAGAAGAAAGTTTCTGTTTCTACTAAAATATATAGTTAAATCAGCAAGCTAGGAAAGAAAATAATCAGATTGCCCAATAGCTTAACAAAGTTTTAGTAAAGCATTTTTGCAAGAAAGTCAGACTGGACCTTTACATCCTGCTAAATGTAAATAGATATTGAGGCAAAACAAATCATATACAAAAGCTATTTTCTTTAATTTAAAGACAAACAATCTTCAGTAACATGATACTAATATTTAATTAAGTGTTTTTTTCGATTCTCAAGTAGTTACAGACATAACGCTGACTATTATATTGGCCATCGCCATTGGTCAGTAGGAGGTTCTTCAACTAAAGGTTCCCATGGTTTCCACTGTGCCATTTTTCTTGCCAGAGAGAGCTCACTTTCAGCCTGTTGATAAAAATATACAAGAGATTTTTAATTTTAATTATATTCTGAGATATTGATCTAAGTCTGACTAATCTATAATTGGAGAACATATTTTATGAATTTACAAGCTCTTCGGATACCAAAGTTCCATCTAGAGTGCTTTGCAAGCAATTCAGTCATTGGGCCAATGGATCACAAAGCAAAGCCATAAAATCTATTCTCATCTCTGAACAGTCAATGAAGCCCACTGTAATTATGATAGAGTTCAAATTTACAGGAGTAAGTAGAATGGCACTGCAGGTAAATTAAGAAAATGCAGAAATTTGCATTTTTACCTACCCTATAGCTAGGGCCATACCAAATTCATGGTCCATTTTGGTCAATTTCACAATCATAGGATTTTAAAAATTGTAAATTTCATTATTTCAGCCATTTAAATCTGAAATTTCACGGTGTTTCAATTGTAGGGGTCCAGACCCAAAAAGGAGTTATGGGGGGAGTCGCAAGGTTATTGCAGAGGGGTTGCGGTACTGCTACCCTTACTACTGCCTTCAGAGCTGGGCAGCCAGAGAGCAGCGCCTGCTGGCCAGGAGCCCAGCTCTGAAGGCAGAGCCGCTGCCACTAGCAGTGCAGAAGTAAGGATAGCATGGTATGGTATTGCCACTCTTACTACTGCGCTGCTACTGGCGGGGCACTGTCTTCAGAGCTGGGTGCCCGGCCAACAGCCACCGCCCTCTGGCTGCCCAGCTCTGAAGGCAGAATAAAAATAAGGGTGGCAATACTGCGACCCCTCCCCCCACACACACGCAACCCCTTTTTGGGTCAGGACCCCAGTTTGAGAAACGCTGGTCTCCCCGTGATATCTGTATAGTATAGGGGGAAAGCGCACAAGACTACCAGATTTCACGGTCCGTGACACGTTTTTCATGGCCGTGAATTTGGTAGGGCCCTACCTATAGCTACAGTCATGTCATGAGTAGTATGTTCTTACAAGAGTTATCTATTTGTGACATAACCTCTACTTTAAAAAGAAATTTGCAGATTAATAATTTGATTAGTTGAACATGAGTGAGAAACAATACTCTGAATAAAAACAGAATAGCAACAACCCAACTTCTCTTAAAGGCAAGCAGAAAATGTAAATTCTTATGTGTATTGCAGTAATTCCTAGGGGGCTCCAAGATACTAGGTGCTATACAAACATAACAAAAAGATTTCTCTGCCCTGAAGAATTTACAATCAATTTGTAAAAGGAGATTAATCAGATGTTGAATTAAGGCCGATTTATAACTAAATTAAAACAAATTGTAGAATTATGTTATATGACCCCAAATAGCATGAATAAGATCATTCATTACAAACATACTTTACCCTGCCAACCCAAGATCAGATTACTCAACACCCACTCCAAGTGACACTGCAGCATATTGGTTCCCAAACTGAGAGTCAGGTTGCCTAAAAGAAGTTCAAGGCCATTCCAAGGGCAGAAATGCTCTTAGCTCCATGCAGCCACCAGATCAACTCAATCCACATCTGTGGGGGAAACAATTCACAGAGAAACTCCAGGCTCCAAGGGCTGCTCTGTCACCTTTCCTGTCTGACTGGCACCCATAAGAGAGGGCGCTAGCAAAGATTCCATACTCCCAACCCCACTGCAAAAGGGCTTCCTAACTGAAGAGCAAGGAATGACCGACACCTCTTTTTAAACCACCCATCTGCCTGTCTTCCTTCCCTCCCACATCATGGTCATGCAGTCTGAGAACGTAACAAGCAGGAAAAGTTGTTCAAGCAGTACACTTCTCCTCTTTGGCCCACAGGAGTACTTGAGCACTAACATTGTTCCTCTAAGCCAAGCATGGATCCCTCTTAGGGTTCGTATGTGGGTAGGATAGATACTCCTGGGGAAATTCTGTGCCACTGCGCATGCAGAATTTGTGCAGAAATTAACATTGAGAGTGCTGAATTTCCTTTTTCCCCCCACCACAGAAACGGGCTGCAGAACTGTTGCAAGTAGAAGACACTGCTGGGGTAGGGAGGGAGGAGGAGCTGGAGGGTTCCTGGCAGCTGCAGTTCCCAGCATGCCCTGAAGGAAGGAAGGTGGCATGCAAGAAACTCCACATAAGCCCAGGACCCAACATCAGGCTGTTTCTCCCTCTGACTCCCTGGGCTCTGGGGATTAGGTTGTGCGGGTGTCTAGGCGGGGGGCCCCCGCAGCTGGGCTCTGGAGAGGAAGGGATGCAGGTGTCTGGGCTAGGGGGGCCCACAGCAGGGCTCTGGGGGATGTGTGTGAGTGTCTGGGTGGGAGGGAGCTCTGCAGCTGGGCTCTGGGGGTTTCTGGGCTGGGGGGCACCCCACAGCTGGGCTTTGGGGAAGGAGGGGGCACAAGTATCTGGGCTGGGCGAGAGCCATGGCTGGGCTCTGGGGGGTAAGGGGTGCAGGTCTCTGGCCCCCTGCTGGGCTCAGGGGGTGCGGGGGGGAGGGGAAGAAGAGAAACAGGGTTTTCTTTAACTCTGTACTCCTGGGGGAATTTTTGTGTGTCTGTATTGTTACAGCTTCAAAAGGCATGTTGCTATTATATATTTAATACACTCTTAATGCTTGTCATTTCTCTCTTCACAGAAGAGCAAAGAAAGCACTCGTATCTAGTTGTTGCCCGTCAGCAAAGTCATTTTTAAACAGTATCCAACTTTACCTGTATTATCACTTCTTCTATCTGACCACTTTTCATTTTGTCTTCTAGTTTTTGCACATTAGGTTCCTGTGAATTCAGGTACAATAAAATAAATGTTTAGTTTTATTTTAAAGTATCAAGTGCAGAACTCAAAGACACAACTTAAAATAGATCACACAGTGTCCAATTCTTCCTAAATGTAACCACTCAAATGAATTAGCTTCAAGGTAATCTATTTTACACTGCAGGAATACATGATTCCTGTACTGTTCTTTCCTGCTATAAGCAATGTCTCATTAAAATAGAAAGAGAAATACCCCCAAAAAAGTTATTTTATTGCAATTCAGATGTACAGAGAAGCAAAAATAGCATTCTGCTGTACCACAGATTGTGGACAGAAAGTGTGATCATAGCTTTCTGGAGAAATAAGATACTCATCCTTTCAACAAGTCACTGTAATCAAACAAAAGCAAGAATGCAACACTAGAATGAGCTATTTGACCCTGCCCAATAGAAAAGTGGTTGTTTCAAAAATGCTGAATGGCAAGAAAGAGCTAAAATAGTGCATTTGGTAAAAGAGTGAGTGAGTGTAAATAAAATACCCAGAAGTCTGCTATTCTGCAAATCTTCAGATAACTACTTTCTATTTCTATTTTTAGCAGAAATCAGTGATGAGACACCATTGCTATTTTCTAGTTAAATACACAAAGGAGTAGTAGTTTATGTAATCAGAAAGAGTATGTGACCTTGATCATCTCTCTGAAACAGATAACTTCTATATGTTCTTTGAAGATAAACTGAGATTTTGAGAATACTATAGTCTTTGCTGTACAAACTTTGCATATAAAATATTTACAAGTAGTGCTATACTTACTGTTTTTACCATGTTAAACCGCTCATTTACAATCTGTTCAGTGTATTTCCTATATGCGGCATCTTTGGGGATGTCCTGCAGAGCAGCGAGAATTTTTGTATACAGTATCCTCAGGTGCTGAAATGATTGGAATACATGTGGAAGTGTGTAAATAGTAAATGACTGTTAACAGAAATATTTAAATAATCAACAAGCCCACAAAATAAAATATAGAGAACTACAGCATTCAAATTCACACTGGCTATACCAATAAAGTCGCTGGGTCTGAGTGCAGAGTTCTGACCTTGGTTTGGGCCAGGATGTGTTTCAATTCGGGGTTCCAGTTTGGAATCATCTGTAGAGTATAAAACTACCTTGCTAATCTTCTTGACTACTTTCCTCATGAACTGTGCTGTGAATGTTTTAATCTGTTCTCAAGATCTGGCCCTTAATCTATCTCAGACATGTTAATCGGTACAAAGCCTTAAAGAAAAAAAGCAAATAATCAAAACCAAAGATATAGCCACCTTCCCCCTCCCCCCCCCCCAAGTCCATTAAAAAGGGCACCTATTACTGGTGCCGACATTAGGATGACTTCATTTACATTCATCCGTAGAAAAGTCTGTGATTTGAATAAACACCCTCAGCATGTTTTTAAGAAACTTCAGGGGTTAGTTAAAAATTCACAGCAGCTGGGAAACAGATGAGATCGGGCTGTAGTAGGAGAAGGTGGATAGTGGAACCAATAGGGTAATTTCTGAGCAGAAGGAATAAGGAGTGGGAAACTGGAGGTAAGGGCAAGGAGCAGGAGCAGAATTATACAGACAACAGCAGGAGAAGAGAAGGAAACTAGCCTGTTAAGACCAAGAGGTTAATTGCAGCCCTAAATTTACTGTCATAAAAGTTGTAAGACAGCCCTGTAGATATGGCTCTTTATCTATAAGAGTTTTATACTCCTGTTAACTCTTTCCAAGCAACAGTAGCAGTGACACTGGCATGATCTCTCCCTAGTGGGATTATTGTGTAGTCTGAATATTTCAATGTTTCAGAGAAAGATATGGGACTGCTGTGATATTAAACAATGTAAGAGTCCTTTCAAATGCATTAGTGGAAAATCTTATGTCCTAGATCAGTGGCCCCCAAACTTTTACCTTGCACCCCCCCTTTCCCCTGCCTGCCCTCCCCTCCCCTCGCAGCCAGGAGCGGGGCCGCTGCTCTGGGAGGCGGGGAAGCAGACAGGGTAAGGGAGCCAAGGCTGGGGGCAGCCAAGGCCGCGTGGGCAGGCTGGGGGGCCTGGGCAGGACCAGGAGCAGAGCTTGCAGCTGGGGACCAGGAGCAGAGCTGAGTGTTGCTCTTCCCCCCCCCCCTGGGGCTGGTCCAGGCCACTGCATCCCCCCAGGGGGGTGCATCCCACACATTGTGAACCTCTGTCCTAGATGAACTAGGAAGCTACTTCCTTAGGAGTGCCAATGAGAATCATCAAGAGATTTATATTTTTTGTATTACAGTGATGCCTACGAGCTCGTGTCTTGGCTGGTAAGGAACTCAGTCATGCATGGACATGTGACTTGCCCAGGTGACTCCAAAACTTCATCTTGGAGCTGGACTTTGCATAGGAGAGGGGAGGGGGTCTCCACCCACAAAAAGAAAGTCTATTTAAGCCCATGGGAGAATCCGCCATATTTCCTTCATCTGGCTAAAGAGAGAGCCTCTCCACCCCCCAGGATACTTGGAAGAAACTGGAACAAAGGGCAGTGACTGCAAGGGGTGTGAGTGATTGCTGGACCCAGGCTAAAAGGAGATTAGTTTGTAAAAGGGAGCATTCTGGAACTGGTGAGGATCTTATCTGTATTCAGTTTGATTAGACATAGATTTGTGCATTTTATTTTGCTTGGTGACTTACTTTGTTCTGTCTGTTATTACTGGGAACCACTTAAATCCTACTTTCTGTATTTAATAAAAAAAGCTTGTGTCTTGAGCCAAGGTCCCACTGCACTAGGCACTATACAAACCTAACAAAATATGGGTCCCTGCTCCAAAGAGTTTACAATCTAGACCAGGGGTCAGCAACCTATGGCACGTGTGCCAAAGACGGGAGCCGATTTTTAATGGCAGGCTGCAGCGTGCCATTAAAAATCCTGCCCAGCCCGCTCTTCTCCGCTCTCCCCCCCGGCGGGTGCAGGGGGCAGAAGCTTGGTCCTGCCGGTTCCCCTGCATCTTCCCCCAGTGTGCTGGGTTCCTGCCCCTCCTCCTCCTCTCCGTCCCTCCCTCCCGGCAGGCTGATCAGCTGATGGCCCTTGCAAGGGAGGGGGTGGAGGAGGAGCAGAGTCAGTGTGCTCTCTGCTCCCCACCGAGGCAGAGAAGAAGGAGGGGCAGGGCCTTGGGGAAGGGGGGTGGAAGTGGGGCATATCCCCTCCAGCCCCCTGCCGTGAGCACCCCACGACCCCAGCCCTCTGCCGTGACCCCACCTCACACACACCCAGCCCTCTGCCCTGAGTCCTGCAGCCCCGCACACCCGCCAGGCCCCTGCCCTGAGCCCTGTATTCCCCGCACACACACACACACAGCCCTCTGCTTGACTCCTTCACCCTCCTCCATGACCCCAGCCCCGACTCTGGCACCCCCACACATAGCCAGGCCCCCCATGCCCTGACACCTGCACTCCCCTCACATGCCCCCAGCCCTCTGCCCTGACTCTTGCACCTCCCCACATACCCAGCCCCCCCACACCCTATGCACTCCCCACATCCTGACTCTTGCACCCCCCACATCCCCACCCTGAGCACCAAACGGGAGCTCCTGCACACACACCCCACATTCCCACCTGCACCCCTCACACCAAATGGGAGCTGCCCAGGTAAGCGCTCCACACCCAAACCTCCTGCCCCAACCCTGAGCCCCCTCCCTCATTCTAGCTCCCGGCCAGACCCTACATCCCAACCCGCAGCCTACTCCTTCACCCCCAGCCCTGTGCTCAGTGCACTCCCACCCTCAGCTCAGTGCAGAAAGAGAGGAAGAGAATGGGCCAGAACCAGGGAGAAGGTAGGTACCAACTGTACGTGGGCAGGGCCGGGACCCCAGACTGGCAGCGGGCTGAGCGGGTGCAGCAGCAGGGATCCCGGCTGGCAGGAGCCGGCGGATGGAACCCCTGAGCAGCAGCAGACTGAGCTGCTCAGCCTACTGCCGGTCTGGGGTCCTGGCCGCCGGCCCCGCACAGCCCGCTGCCAGTCTGGGGTTCTGGCGGCCGGCCCCTTGCCAGACGGGGTCCCGGCCGCAGGCCCCGCTCAGCCCGCTGCTGGCCTAGGTGAACGGAACCTCAGACCGTTAGGGCTGAGCGGGCCGGCGGCATAAGATCAACATTTTAATTTAATTTTAAATGAAGCTTCTTAAACGTTTCGAAAACCTTGTTTATTTTACAATACAATAGTTTAGTTATATACTATATAGACTTAGAAAGAAGAGACCTTCTAAAAAACATTAAAATGTATTACCGTCACGTGAAACCTTAAATTAAAGCGAATAAATGAAAGGTTGCCGACCCCTGATCTATTCACCGCTCCTGCCCCATAGATCAGGTATTAAATTTTACAGAAACATTAATATGGGGCTGCAGAATCTATTATTTGATCTGGGAAAATCTGTGCATGCAGAACAGTAATTAAATTTACAAGCCACCAAACCTAAATAGTTGCACTCCATCGTATAAGTTACACTGTTCTTTTCACCATTTTAGGGCTCTACAGAGAAAAATATTACTACTTCATGTTTGCTCAGAAAAAAGCCTTACTGTAAGTGATTTTGGAAATTAATTGTTTCTAAGAAGCAACTACCAAGTCAAATCTTTATATTTATAGAACAAAAAACATCTGCAGAAGAACTGCCTTTTTTAGTTTTAAAAGTAAACCTTTCCAGACCGTAGCCAATATTCTCGATCAAACTGAACGTTTTGGAGCTGGTCAAGTTTTGGATTTCAGATAACTGTGCTCCCTGTAGGAGTGTAAGGCCTGGTCTACACTAGGCTTTTATGTCGACTTTAGCGCCGTTATATCGAATTAACCCTGCACCCGTCCACACCAGGAAGCCATTTAGTTCGACATAAAGCTCTCTTTAAATCGATTTCTGTAATCCTCCCCAACGAGAGGAGTAGCGCTAAATTCGACATGGCCATATCGAATTAGGCTAGGTGTGGATGGAAATCGACGGTAATAGCTCCGGGAGCTATCCCACAGTGCACCACTCTGTTGACGCTCTGGACAGCAGTCCGAGCTCGGATGCTCTGACCAGCCACACCCCCGGGAAAATTTGAATTCATTTTCATTTTCCTGTCTGGGCAGTTTGAATCTCAGTTCCTCTTTGGACATCGAGGGGAGCTCAGCAGCAGTGGCAACTATGCAGAGCTCTCCAGCAGAGATGGCCGTGCAATCCAATAGAAAGAGGGCCCCAGCATGGACTGATCGGGAAGTCTTGGATCTCATCGCAGTGTGGGGCGATGAGTCCGTGCTTTCAGAGCTGCGCTCCAAAAGAAGGAATGCTAAGATCTACGAGAAGATCTCCAAAGCCATGGCAGAGAGAGGCTACAGCCGGGATGCAACGCAGTGCCGCGTGAAAATCAAGGAGCTGAGACAAGGCTACCAAAAAACCAAAGAGGCTAACGGACGCTCCGGATCCCAGCCCCACACATCCCGTTTCTACGAGGCACTGCATTCCATCCTGGGAGCGGCCGCCACCACTACCCCACCCCTGACCGTGGACTCCGAGGATGGGATCATGTCGGACATGACAGCGGACGGGGAAGAGGAGGAAGGAGATGAGGAGGACGAGGCAGTCGACAGCGCTGGCACCGCTGATTTCCCCGACAGCCAGGAGCTCTTCATCACCCTTACCGAGATCCCGTACCAACCGTCCCCATCCCTTACCCCGGACACAGAATCAGGGGACGGATCAAGCAGTAAGTGCTGTAAACATGTAAACATTTATTTAAAACAGAACGGTAATATTTATACTATTAACAATGTATATTTATAAAAGTGCTGTAAACTAGTAAAAAAATAATCAGGTACAAAACAGGAATATTTACAAAGGTAACAAATGGGTTTTGCATGATTTCTCTGTCTTAGGCTCTTCTCAATTTAGTCCCAAGTATTTTAAAAAAATTTCACAATGTCCGTTACTACATGATTCCCAGGCCCAAGACGCTCCACTCCAAAGTCCCAGTGCACCTACGCGAAAATCCGGTCAATGTGGCCGGGGATCGACGAGAAATCCTCGTAGGAGAACTCCTCGTAGGTCTCGTGGAGGTAGAGCTCAAGCCTGTTGATCAGGTTCCGGGGTAGGGCGATCTTAGTGGGCCCTCCGTGGTAGCAGACATGTCCCCTCCATGCCACAATCAGGTACTCGGGGATCATGGCCCGACATAGCATGGCGGCATACGGCCCCGGTTTCTGCATGCTTTCCCGCAGCATGCGTTCTCTCTGGGTGTCCGGGATCCTCAGGAGGGTGATGTCGCTCATGACGCCCTGCTTTGAATTAGGGAGGGGACTGTTAGTATTGGGACTGCTTTACAGCCACGCGGTGGAGGGAGAGGGGCAGCATACAGGGATCTTTCCCTGGGACAGCCGCGAGGGGGTGGGACAGGGGCAGAGTTGATGCTGTCCTGATTGCTGGCAGCAGAGACTGGCATTGCTTTCAATGTGAAAGGAGGCCAGTGCTACAGCTGGAGTTTTAAGCAGCCACAAGTCTGCGGCTTACCATTATTGCCCGCTCCAGAAGTTCAGGTCTCCAGCCACAGTTCTCTGAACAGTCCAAGACCTCCGCAAGTCCACAGGCACTGAAGGCGACGGCCGAAAATTCGACCTTGTCCTGAGTGCGCATGTGAGAGGTTCAGTGCATGGTCTTGTTCACAGAGAAAGACTAGGTTCTTTGTATACAATTTCATTTATCTGTCTCAGGAATTCACTCCCTTTTTAAAATTCACACAGACACATCTGCGACTGTCTCCCAACCCAGCCTCTCAGCACACTCCCAGAGGCTAGCGCAGATTAGGCGGAGGAAGAAGAAGACGCGTGAAGACATGTTCACAGAACTAATGGGCTGCTCCCGAGCCCAGGCAGCCCAGCAGACACAGTGGAGGGAGAACTTGTCACAAATGCACCGAGCAGTCATGGAACGGGAGGAGAGGTGGCGTCAGGAGGACCAACAGGCTACTGAAAAGCTGCTTGGACTAATGAGGGAGCAAACGGACACGCTCCGGCGCCTTGTGGATGTTCTGCAAGACCGGAGGCAGGAGGACAGAGCCCCGCTGCAGTCTATCTGTAACCGCCCTCACCCGCCACCAAGTCCCACACCACCCTCACCCAAAGTCCAAAGAAGGAGGGGCGGCAAGGGCCGTTAAAACTTTCAATCAACCCCTGCAGACTGCTCTAGCAGTAGAAGGCTGACATTCCCCAAAATTTCATAAGTCCTTTCCTACCCACCTCACACAAGCCCCCGTCCAAGTTTCACCCCCCACGTTTCATGTCTGGTTCGCAATAAAATGTTTGTTTCTGTTCATTACTGTTTCGGTCAGGTTCTTTTGAGGGAGAGTCTGTCTGGAGGGGGGGAAGGGGCTTGGTAATTGGACAGGACAGTCACCTTTAGCAGGCTACAGAGGCGGGGTCAGGTCCAGCATCAGGACACATACACAGTGCAGTCACTGGTTACCCTGGTCAGTCTGGGAGGTGCTTTTCATGTTTTGGGGGGGGGGGGGTTGCTCTGTGACTTTGTGGCGGGGGAGGGCAGTTACAGATCTTATGCAGCGGTCCTTATCCTGGCTCACAGATCCACGCAGCAGGGGATCTGTAACCCTACCCCCCCTGCCAGAAAGTCACATAGCCGACACATACACACAGTCCCCCCCAGGAGTGCTGGCAGGCTCCATTGAAATAACCAGTCCACCAGTGCGGAGCCTGTCATTCCGGGAGTTTAGAAGTATCATTTGCATCAGAACACTGAACCCGCCCCCCGCCACAGTCTGCGTCCCCGGTTTAAAATATTCCCGCGAAAACAGCAATACAGACAACGGTGTTCATTAAAAAATCGAAATGATTTTATTTTTTGGGAAGGGGAAGGGGGTGAAGGTTGTATGTAACTGGAGAGGATAGTCAAAATGAACTGGGTAAAGAAACGGGGGCAGGTTCAGCTTTTCTGTCCACAAACTGAAAAGTCACTGGTTGCCCTGCTCACTCAGGAACCTAGCTTTCAAAGCCTCCCGGATGCACAGGGCGTCCCGCTGGGATCTTCTAATGGCCCGGCTGTCTGGCTGGACGTAATCAGCAGCCAGGCTATTTGCCTCTAGCTCCCACCCCGCCATAAAGGTCTCCCCCTTGCTCTCACACAGGTTGTGGAGCACACAGCAAGCTGCAATAACGATGGGGATATTGGTTTCACTGAGATCACAGCGAGTGAGTAAGCTTCTCCATCTCCCTTTGAGACGGCCAAAAGCACACTCCACCACCATTCTGCACTTGCTCAGACGGTAGTTGAACAGTTCTTTTTCTGTGTCCAGGGCGCCAGTATAGGGCTTCATGAGCCAGGGCATTAGCGGGTAGGCTGGGTCCCCGAGGATGACTGTAGGCATCTCCACATCCCCAAGAGTTATTTTGTGGTCTGGGAAGTAAATACCTTCCTGCAGCCGTCTAAACAGACCAGAGTTCCTGAACACGCGAGCGTCATGAACCTTGCCCGGCCATCCGACGTAGATGTTTGTAAACCGTCCCCGATGGTCCACCAGTGCTTGCAGCACCATTGAAAAGTAGCCCTTTCTATTGATGTACTGGCTGGCCTGGTGGTCCGGTCCCAGGATAGGGATGTGAGTCCCATCTATAGCCCCACCGCAGTTTGGGAATCCCATCGCGGCAAAGCCATCTATGATGACCTGCGCGTTTCCCAGGGTCACTACCTTTGGGAGCAGTACCTTGACGATTGCCTTGGCTACTTGCATGACAATAACCCCCACGGTAGATTTGCCCACACCAAAGTGGTTCGCGACTGACCGGTAGCTGTCCGGCGTTGCAAGCTTCCAGAGGGCTATGGCCACTCGCTTCTGGACAGTGAGGGCTGCTCGCATGCGGGTGTCCTTGCGCTTCAGGGCAGGGGACAGCAACTCACAAAGTTCGAGGAAAGTCCCCTTCCGCATGCGAAAGTTTCGCAGCCACTGGGATTCATCCCAGACCTGAAGCACTATACGGTCCCACCAGTCCGTGCTTGTTTCCCGGGCCCAGAATCGCCGTTCAACAAAATCCACATGCCCCATTGCCAACGTCATGTCCTGGGCGCTGGGGCTCGTGGTTTCTGACAGCTCTGTGCCACTCTCCGACTTCAGGCTCTCACGGCGGTGCCGTAGCCTCCTCGCCCGATTTCTCTGCATCTGCCTCAGGGAAAGGTGTATGATAAGCTGCGAGGTGTTGAGAACGGCCACAAGTGCAGCGATGGTCGCAGCGTGATCCATGATCGCAGTGCTGTGGCGTCCGCGCTGTCACTGACCAGAAAAGTGCGCGAACTGATTTCCCGCCGGCGCTTTCATGGAGGGAGGGAGGGCGTTAGTGACGGACGGATGACGACAAATTTTTTTTACCCAGAAGGCATTGGCGGCTCGACCCAGAATTCCGATGGGCAGCGGGGACTGCGGGAACTGTGGGATAGCTGCCCACAGTGCACCGCTTCCAATATCGACGCTCGCCCCGTTAGTGTGGACTCACAAAGTCGAATTACTGTCCTTAGTGTGTCCTTAGTGTGGACACACACGTTCGACTTTGCAATATCGATTCCACATATTCGATTTAAGTAAAATCGAATTACCCTCGTAGTGTAGACATACCCTAAGATACTTAAAATATACACAAGTCAAGCAAAACAAGTGAATACTCTGATTTGCAGTCTACTTGAAACATACCTCGTGAGGATTCTCAGCTACAGCTACTCCCACGAGCCCAGTGGCCTGCACAAACAGAACACATTTAGTAAGCCAATTTATTTATTTCAAGTCTTGCTGTAACACACACTATTGATTCATAACGTCAGCTGAACTGAAGCCATATATTGGGAATTACAACATTTGGAGTTAAGGGTCAGAAAAAAAAAAATCACTCAAATCCAGAGGGTTGGGGGCAAAGATCCCCCATCTCCCTTTACTTAGGGCTTGCTTCACTTGCAGCATTACAGCTGCACTTCTCCCATCCGCATACTTAATCCACCTCTCCAAGAGGCCGCAGCTATGTCGATGGGAGAAGCTCTCCTGCCCACATAGCGCTGTCTACATAAGGGGTTAGGTCAATATAACTAAGTCACTCAAAATCCACACCCCTAGCAACATAATTATCCCGCTATAGATCCGTAGCGCAGACCGGGCCACAGCCAGCACAGCGATGGGTGCACTACAAACACGCCGAAAAGAGAGGGGGGGGGCAGCTGACGTTAAGCAGTCGGTAGAATTAACGCGTTTTTTCCCGGCTTCCATACGGGCTATTGCTCTGCTTTGCTCCCAAAGCAAAACGAGCAGCCAGCCCCCGCGGGGCTCTCCGCGGCAGGGGTGTCCCGACCCTGGGAAGGGCCCTTGCCAGCGCTGGCTGCTCGGCGTGTCCCGAGGAGCCTTGGCTGCTCTCTGAAGCGGAGCGGGGAGTTTTACCAGGCCCACCACCATCAGTCCCCGCCGGCCGCCAGGCCTGCCCTGCCCAAGGGAGCCAGTGGCCCGAGGCAAGCAGCCCCTAGACTGCGGCGAGAAGCAGCCCCGGGCGTGGCGGTGAAGGAGAAGCCCCTGACCCCGGCCCTCACCTTCTTCAGCGCCCCGGCCATGGCTGCGGGCAAGCGGTACAGCACCTATTCCAACCGCCTAGGACAGAGCAAAAACGCGCATGCGCCTCGTAATATCAGCGAGGCTTTGGCTGTTGGTTAGAGGACAAGCCGGTGGAAGATGAAGGCCGCATGCGCCTAGCCGGGCCTGAGAGCGAGGCTGGGGGAGTTCTGTGTCTGAGTGCGCGTGCGTATGCGGTAAGGTAATCGCAGGCGCTGTTTCTGAGTGGGGCGGGCGCGGGAATGGAGGATTGGAGAGCATGAGGAATGCGCATGCTCTCAGCGCAAGAGACTCGGTAGCAAAATGAGCATGCGCTACCTGAGCTCAGCGGGCGAGCCCATGAGCGGCTTGTACAGCGCTGCGCCTGTGTCTGGCGCCCTCTGGCGACTGGAGGGCGAGTCACAGCGGCAGGAGGGCTGACCTCCCGCCCACGAAATTACACTATCAAGGTGTCATGAAGCGAGAATGGGGCCTGCTGGGGGCTCTGGAGTGAGCCACCTTCTGCCAGCCCCGGACGCTCCGTGTGACGGGGAATCTTGGCCCCCCGCCCCCCAGACACGCTGCGTGACGGGGGTCTCATCCCCCAGCACCACGGACACGCCCTCAGCCCCGTGAACACACTGCAGGAGAGGGGATCTCCACTTGCACCCATCTCCGGGGTGCCAGTTACACTGACAATCTCAGTGCCACCGAGAGTAAAGTGAGTATGTGGTTCTGTAAGCGGCCAGTCCTCTGTCTCCCTGCCACCAGTCACTGGGGACCTACTGAAGTACATCTAGTACTGTGTTTCCAGGGCTGTCAGCGGTCGACGCTCAGTGGACGGCTCTTCCCTTGGGCTGCTCCTTGACATGTGCCACTGGAGTCCAGGGCTGTCCATAATTTATGTAACACATTTTTGGTGATTTTCAAGACCCACCCTTTGTAACAGTGAAACAAACATGGAAAATTAAGGATTCCCCCACCATCCCCAGTGCAATACATAATTTTTGGTGAACAACAGAACTGCCTTCCAAGCTTTCTCTGTTGTGATGACTGAATATATGGGGCCAATTCTTGGTTCCAATTAAGTCAATGAGCGTTTTTCCACTGACTTCAGTGAGATCCAAGCCTAGCTCTTAGGACCTGATCCAAAGGCCTTTGCAACCAATGGGTGGTTTTCTTTTACCTAGATCAGCCCCTTGAGGGTGGTAGGGATGTGTGTTTATGGCAGGTGCATTCTCTATGCAGGATGGGACATTAATAACATTTTATGTCTCTGAAAAGTGTTTTATATGTTTTTTGGAAGCACATAGTGACACCTACAGTTTGATAGTTATCATATTAGCTAATGAATCAAAGCATTATTTACATATATTTGGAATACATCAAAATACACTGCTGAGAACATGGAAAAGAATTGTTTAAGATTTGCAGTCCAGAATGATACTGCAGATGTCCCTGCAGCAATTATTTTGATATAAATAGGGTTGGTAACAAATTCAAATCAGTTATTTCTGGATTAGATGCCACTATAAACTTGGTTACTAAGGACAGACAAAGAAAAAACAACTAACTTTGCTTCCTCACTTAACTAACTCACTACTCACTTCATCCATTCATTATGCTTCGCTCTATTTTTCATAGTATATCTTAATATAATTTTGCAGTGCTGCCCAGCTACATGAAAGATAGCTGGCCTAGCTTCTACACGGGAGATGTTTAGTTTAAGAAACTTCAACGGGAAAAAACAGGAATCTCATGTTTTAGCTGCTTCTATGAACTTCTCTATAGTGCAGTAGTGCCCGGAGTCCCTGTTTAGAATGGGGACCCCATTGTGCTTTATACCGTACAAACACATATGAAGATGGGGCAATGGAGGTATGACAATTTGTCTCAGCCTCAGTTTAAAATCTAATAAAATTTATTTGATCAGAGTGGTTAAAGAAAAGGCAGAGATACTGGAAGCTTGTGGTCCTCGTCTCTAATCTGGGATGAGTTTAGTTTAGGTACTTGTGCCTCACTCACTACATGGATAATAAAAAAACACGGATAACATGGATAATAAAAAAAACATGGATAATAAAAAAAAACAGGACATAACTCATTGTGCATCTGAGCTGTGTTTTTGTAGGTAAATAAATTAAATGGAGAAAAAAATCCATTTTACCACTCACACTGTGGCTGTGATTTAACTTGCTAGATACTAATGTCCTTGATGGCATTACTCAGAGCTTCTTGGTCAGACTTGTCAACATTGACTATGATGCTGTGTGTCCAGCTTCTGTGTTAAAATGGAAATTATTAAAATCTAGTCAAAGACTAGGACTCGCTATCATGGAATCTGTAAATCTTGGCATCACATCAGGCTCACCACGTCTACAAAAGTTTGAATAGTGAGAGATTGGGAGCTATTTTGTGACATATAGTGATGTGACAAGATCTGTCACTGTAGAAGACTAAATATTTATACAACAGCTAAACCTTTCTTGGTTTTATTTCTTTTTAACTATATGTATATATGTTACTAAATTTTGTTAATACAGCTAGCGAGTCTAAGTTGGCAGATCATTTATTTTCTTAACGAGAGCTGTTTGAACCAATCAAGGCACAGATTATCTTATTATACCAGTCAGACCTCATGTTACTTTTGATAAGATTCTAGAGAAGTCATGCGTAATACTTTTCTGTGGGGTGGAGTCTGCTTATGTTACAGTTGTACGAGGTCAGACCTTAATTTAACTCCCAACTGCATACTTAATTTTAGAAATACCACAAGACACACCAGCGTGCAGAGTACTATTCCTGTCTGTTCAAAATACAGGCCCCAGAGTAACAATGACAAGATGATGGGTTGAAAAGGTGAGAATATAATATGTTTTATCTGTATCTTGCCAATTAGCCTAATGGTGAAGTAGATTAAAATTGTGAATAATGTGTAACAGAGTGAATCCAGATTTAAACTGCTATTAAATTACTGTATTGCTGTGAATAAAGTCTTCAGGCTTGGATACCTAAAGGCCTTCCAGTTATAGAGAACAAAGTTAGGACTGCTTAGTTTATTTCAAAAATACGAAATCAGATTAATACGTCTCGCTCGCATAGCACTAAACATCTGCCTGATATGCTTAATAGTAATAAATCCTTGACACATCTGTTTCTAAGCAAAGACTCAATTTCCATGATTTGTGAGTATTTCAAATCTTTTGGACTGAAAGAGAGTGGCTTAAAGTGGAACAAATTCTTTTCTATGAAAATTGATCCTTCAGGTTTAAGATGCATAAATACTCAAAAATTAAGACATCTACAGTAATCAGTAGTTTCATGGGAACTTGTTTTTTCAGGATAAAATAAAAATGAAACAATTCAGTCTATTAAAAAAATCTGGAAAATATTCTTGATCTTATGAAGACTACTATGTCTGTGCCTTAACAATAGTATTTTCTAGAAAAAGCAACTACCATCTCATCTAGCAATGAGCTTGGTCTGAAAAATGAAGAACAAATTTTCCATGGGTGAAGGAAAGGGAATTTGCCGCTGCATCTTTTAATGGCCTCTTTGCTACTTTATATACAAGTATATCAGAGAAAATATTCTTCTCGTCCTGCCCAATGTACCAGTGTTTAGCCATATTCCATTGTGATCCTAGTGGAATATTCACACTTCAACAGATCGTCATCACCTCAGCACAGCATCTGACCAGCAGTGATATAGCAAATCAGGCACCCAAAGCATTTATAAACCTCCATCAATGTCCACCACATGCACTTTGGTGAGTTATTTACTTTATCATACTTGTTCTACCATGTCACAGCCTCGTGGCCACTGTATTAGCTTTTTCCATTTTATTATTAATTATCATCATCATAATCTCATACAGGATAAGTGATAATGTCTAGAAAGACACTTTGGAGAAAATATATACCAAAACCACCGCTTACCTGACCCCAGGTAGGCTGAGTCTGTGGTCCAGCAGAGTTCTGTGGTGACTGTGAATTCTGAGAAATCACAGCAGAAGAGAAGTCTATTGTCCAAGCAGGTATTGACCTTGTGGGTCTAGAAAGAAAAAATATCTAATTTTATAATAATTTTAAGTCCCCGCTTAACTTTTTTTTTAGTGCTGAGGTTGGTTTGGCCATGCATCATATTTTTCTGAAGTGAATGGAATTTTTGTTATGTTTTATTAAATTATTTGTATTTCTACAATGTGTGAAAATCCTGATCCTGCCAGGTAGTGAGTGATCTCAGTTCCCTTTGGAGTCAATGGGAGTTGAGGGTACTCAGTACCTTGCGGGATTGAGCCCTACATGAACATCTACCCTACATAAATTGTACCAAACCACTGATAGAGTTCCTGTTCAAGGTGCTTTCTATCTATGGGCCTGATCCAAAGCCCATTGAAGTCAATGAGAGTTTTTCCATTAACTTCAGTGGGCTTTGATTCAGGCTCTAAAGGTATAAGGGAATAGAGATGGTCAGGAATTTTTTGACCAAATGTTTTTTGTGAGAAAATGCCAATCAATCAAAATAAAACTTTTCAAGGTAATGTATCAGTTTTGACAAAAGGTTTTCAGGTCCAGGATGGAATTTCTGAATGTGTAAGGGGGGAAGGAAGAGAGACCGAGAGACCCCCTCCACCACCATCACCACCACAAGAACAGCCAATAGCCAAGGTCACTCACCTGGGGCACAGGAGACCCAGGTTCAAGTCCTTGTTCCAAATCAGGCAGAGTAATGGGTATAAAGCCTGTTCATACAGATTTGATATAGCTAGATTGCTTCATAGGCAGGTGGATTTTCAGAAGCCTACCCATCCATGGTGGAGTCTATTCCAAGTGTAGGGAAAAGTGTGAAGGAAGGCACAACATGTTATATTACAGCCTATTGTACTTATAGCACCACTGAACTGTTCTGGTTGGAAGCCAGAACTGATGAATACCATTCATTTTCTCATATTACATCTATAGAAACACCTGTGCTAAATAACTACATGGCTTCATTGTGAGAATTCCACATGCACTTGCTCTAAAAACTTCTCATTTTTTAGCTGTGTGTGTAGGTGGGGATAAGGTAGAGTTGTGTGCTTTGGGATATACTCTATAAATTACTGGTTCAGTACTTTTTAAAGACTCCCTGCCCCCACTGCTTGCAAGGTATAGCTGTCCTTTACATAACAGTGTACGTTTGTTGGTTTCTTTGTATCTAGTTAACACATTTCAATGAGGCAAAAGGGATTTTTTTAGATGCCATTGAAAGTATAGAAGTAGATGTAAAGATGAGGAGAAAAATAAACCCAGGAGAGAACTTCAAATCAAGGATTCTCCTATATGCCAACCAAGTGTACTTCCAACAGGATGGGATGAAAGGCAGAAGTTCAGTCTTAACTTTGAATATTCTTGCTTTTGTGCATTTAAGTCAGGCTGCCAACTTTTAATGCTGTGTGTGCTTTGAAAATGTCTGTGTGATTTAATCTATAATGCATTTACCTTGAGGTGCTCTTCCACATATTGACATATTTATGGATTCCTTAATAAGAGCCTGGGGAAGAGATTTGGAAAATACACTGTCAGTCACTTTACTTTGTAGGCTTAAAAAAATCCTTTGTACTACCCTCTTTCAAAGTTCAACATTGAATTTCTTCCTCTTTTGTCTAACAAAGCCTGGAAAATGTCAGAAAAAATATTTGTCTACCTTTTTCTTTTGTGCGGGATCAAACTCCAAAGGCTTTGATAAACCTTTTTATATTGTGAGGAGTTTCACAACTTCTCTGGAATTCTTCTGTTATTAACAGTATGGAAGTGTTTATATTGCCTTAGTCCTTCCAAGAATCTTGGTCAAAATCCTCAAATCTTTACAGTCATCCTTGTTTGCACAGGGAGTGAGCCTAGGACTTCAGGATTTGACTGCTTGAACAGAAATGTTACAAACAGTACCTTTTGCTCTTGGTTAAGCCTGTCAATGGTGTGAAGGGCCTTGGAATATGATTCTGTACCCTGCTGACCAGTTCATCAGATATTCAACTGGTGTGTGAAATCTTTTTTTAAATAACCACATTGAAGCCTGGCTCTGAGACACAAAAGCGGGGGAGGAGACTCCATTAGAATATCCCTGTTTTTTATGAGCTACATAAAGTCTGCTGAGCAGGAAAAAAAAAGATTTATGTGTCCGCAAAAGCAATTTTTTATTTTTGGAAGTTATTGCTGTCAGAGCTGGCAGTCAAAGCAAAAGATGTGTATGTTTACCATTAAAGGCAATGGGGCTGTGGTGGTGTTTCACTTGCCTTCAGAGAGCCCACCCTCATGGGTGACAGTGTTGGCCAAGAGCCTTATGTCTGAGCATTGGGAGAGGTGTGAATTCATGCTCGATGCTAGCGTGATAGTATTGCAAAAGCCTGAAATTGGAGTCCTGCAATGACACTTTTAGCTTCTGAGTCATCTCGACTCTATGCCATTATTGATCAGTTTTTGTTTCCTCGGGTCTATCACAATATGATAAATAGTAAAGCATTTAGGTATGGGATTGCAGCACTTGTGTATGATGTTTTAAAATCAATTTTTAGTTTAGTGCTACAATGCAAAACATCCGGTGCATAGACGCCAGGTTAGCACTTCATGTGTGAAGAACTGCTTTAAAAAGTGACCTACAAATCCTTCTGACAAAATTCCAGCCACATTAGCAATATGCTGGATGTCCCCCATGGCCATTCTAGGAAAGGTAGTCAACATAATGCTCATTTAATTTGATTGATTAATTTTTGTGCAGCACTGACAAAAGTAAGGCACTGTGAGAGTGCTAATTGGTAGGAGTGGTAGTTTAAGTTCCATAACTTCTAGTCCCTCTTAGCTAGGCCCCACTAATATAAAGACCAAACATGCCCTAAGCTGTTGATGTCAAAAAAAAAAAAAGGGGATAGAGAATAAGACAGAGAATATCTTATTGCCCTTATATAAATCCATGGTACACCCACATCTTGAATCTGCATACAGATGTGCTCTCCTCTTCTCAAAAAAGATATACTGGCATTAGAAAAGGTTCAGAGAAGTGCAACTAAAATGATTAGGGGTTTGGAACGGGTCCCATATGAGGAGAGATTAAAGAGGCTAGGACTTTTCACCTTGGAAAAGAGGAGACTAAGGGGGGATATGATAGAGGTATATAAAATCATGAGTGGTGTAGAGAAAGTGAATAAGGAAAAGTTATTTACTTGTTTCCATAATATAAGAACTAGGGGTCACTAAATGAAATTAATGGACGGCAGGTTTAAAACAAATAAAAGGAAGTTCTTCACACAGCGCACAGTCACCCTGTGGAACTCCTTGCCTGAGGAGGTTGTGAAGGCTAGGACTATAACAGGGTTTAAAAGAGAACTAGATAAATTCATGGTGGTTAAGTCCATTAATGGCTATTAGCCAGGATGGGTAAGGAATGGTGTCCCTAGCCTCTGTCAGAGGGTGGGGATGGATGGCAGGAGAGAGATCACTTGATCATTACCTGTTAGATTCACTCCCTCTGGGGCACCTGGCATTGGCCACTGTCGGTAGACAGGATATTGGGCTGGATGGACTTTTGGTCTGACTCAGTATGGCCATTCTTCTGTTGTTATGCTCTTATGTCACATCAGTCACAGAGATCTTGATGGAACACAGAGCTGGCCTTTAGAGAATTAGGTAGGTATATTTATTTGGTATACTGTTTTATTTTGCAAAGTATTTAATATTTACATTTTGTTCCTTTTAAGATGTAAAATACCACATTTTAAACTTTGCAAAACTGAAGAATATAGTAAAAAGGGAATTTACCTGACGCCCTGCAGAAGGACAATTTTGCAATTGTTATTTACTGACAGGGTTTATTATTTGATGTGATATCACTAGCAAAATGCATGCTAAAGGATCAGAGTGAGAGCTGGAGCAGTGTCGGCACTAGACATAAGCAGACTAAGCAATTGCTTAGGGGCCCAAGCATCTCAAGGGGACCCCCCATTAATGATTAGTATGTGTTGTGGGGGAGGGAGGGTCCAAAATATTCCTGCTTAGGGCCCCCAATGGGCTAGCACCAGCACTAAGCTGGAAAGCTAGATAGGGTGAATTCAAACTTGTGACTATAGTTAAAAGATGCAGTAGATCCCATTATTGATCCACTGAGACAGCTGACTGCCCCTCCCCCCCACACACACACTTTGGTAACAGTCACTTAGAGCCTAACCCTGAGAGGTGTTGAACACTGCTCTGACTTGTGTAAAGGCATTGTGAATGTCTAGGCCCTCTCAGGACTGCAAAAGTAATGCAGCAACTTAAAATTCATAGTATAGTTATTCAGACCATCCAGTGATACAGATTGGCAATTCAGGGAATAAAGCAAAAGGTCTGGATGTGCTTCAGGGTGCATCTTGTCTGTGGCACAAATTATGAGGGGTTGTGGACAAGGGGTACTGCCCCCCACCCCAGGATGACCACCTTTTCAAAAGGCAAAAGTGGGATACATGCAGGATCCCTGCCCCCCTCTGTGGCCCCGCTGTTGCCCCTCACCTTCCCCTGAGGTCCCACCCCCTGCCCCTCCTCTTCCCCCAAGCTCCTGCCCCTTCTCTTGGAGCCCAGGCTGCTGTGGGGAGCCCCAGACCCTCCACCTGCCCTGGGCAGGGGTGCCCAAGAGCAGACCCTGGCCCATGTTCCTGCCCCCCGGGGCGTGCCGCTATGGGCTGGTGGAGGGTCCAGGGCTCCCCACAGCGGCCTGGGCTCCCGGACAGCTCTTATTACTGCCCAGCTCCTGCTTCTGGCCTGGCTGGGGGAGGGAGGGGGGGGAAGAGGAGGAGCGTGGGGGCTCTCATGGCAAGGAGGGAGTAAGGCCTACCTCAGCCCCTCCCCCACATACTGGGAAGAGGATGGCACCACCCCTGAGCCTCAGGCAGGTGCAAAGCAGCGCCACAAGGAATCTAGGACAAATGCTGTCCTGGAGTCATTCAGCCCAGTACTGGGACTTGTACTCTGCATTTTGGGACTGTCCTGCCCAATTTGAGACAGGTGGTCACCCTCCCCTCCCCCACAATGGTTTTGCACTTGCTCACAGTTCCATAGCATGCAATGGGTGGGGGGTGAAGGCGTGATCCAACCTCTTTTAAGCAGTGGTCCCATATTAAATCAGTGTGGTGGCTGCCACAGTGTCACTCCTGCCACATGGTTACAATGCCACTCACTGAAATTTGACCCAGCCGCCCCTCCATACGGGGCAGCTGCACGAAATTTCAATGAGTGGCATAGTGGCCTGGCACACAGGGTCACAACGTCACTGAAATGTGGCCTGGCCAACCCTCTGTCCTGATGGGAGGGCGACCGAGTCAAATGGTGCCATGACTCTTTTCCTGTACGGCAGAGTGCAGCTGAGTCTGCCAAGAGCTAACTGCTTGCAGCACCAGCTCGTGCACTATGTGGGTAAGAGAGACAGAAGGCTCCCCAGCTGAGGGAGACCCACGTTGTAAGAGGAAGGGGGGATGAATGAGTGAGGACTGGAGTGGGGTCGCTACTGTGGGTGGTGGAGACCAAAAGTTGCGTCCCCTCCTTCCCCACAAGATAATCTGAATTGTGGCCACTGCATCTTGTGTTTATTAATTATACAAGGTCATTCTGATGTTTTTCTGCACAATAGGGTCTTGTATAGTTCGTAAATATTATATATTATGCACAAGGACTAAACTAACTGGTGCTTAAATTTAGTCAAATACCGTTACATGAATCATTATGGCGCTTGTGTAAGCTTTGAGTATTACTGCATGACGTGTGATCATAAATAGAGCTAGTCAAATTATTCACTGTGAATAATTTATTGGAATGAATTTAGCCCCTTTTGTGTTTGTGAATTATTCACAAATTGGTCATTACTTTTACTATTTTTATTTGTTTTTGGCAATTGTTCATGAATAGCTTATGAAAACAAATTTTGGGTTATAGATATTCATGAATTGGTGACACTGAGTGTTGGCTATTCATTATTCATGCAGTAGGACTGGCCATATAAGTCACACATTCCCTGACTGGATGACCTAAACTTTATAAACAGGAGGAGTCTCTTTTTATTGTTCACAAATTATCCATGAATATTTGTTTGTAACTGACAAATCTATTGTGTGAGTAATAAAAAAAGCTTTTCCAAACGACATCAGCAGTACTCCTATTTCAGATAGTGCTGGCAGTGTTTTGTTTCCATCATTTTTGCAAATAAAAAATTACTTACCCAAATTTTCATGAATTAGCAGAAAAAAGTGCTTGTGAACACTAGTTTTTATTCTCAAGAATATTCACAAAATATTTATATGATTTATTTGCCCATCTCTAATCATAGGGCCAAATTCTGATACCTTTGCTCACACAGAATAGTACTTTACTCCACAAGCAGTCCCATTTATTTAAATGCAGTTACTCTTAGGGCTTGTCTAAATGGCTAGCCAAGGTGAGAATCTACAGCTCACCAGCTTGCTGCACAGTAAAATCCTATGTTACTGCTGTTAATTATTGTTAACTATGTTAATTATGCACACGTGCATAATTAATAAGCTGTGCATATTTTTAATTTTTTGTACAGAAAAAAGCTTCTGCCAGAAAGTTGCTGCAGTTCCACCTTCCAGAGGGCGCTGTGACACTAGAACAGAGCAGCAGCTCCCAGCCAGCTAGGAAAGAGAAAGAGCCTACCTACTTCACAGCGCCTGTCGGGCCAGGTCAGGAGACAGGGGATATGGGGAGACAGACAGTTTAGGGCTGCTGGGGGGTCAGACAGTGGCTCATAAGGGCTAGTGGGGGAGGATAGACTGGGGCACCGGATGAATGGGAGTGGAGGCACAAGGCTACAGGGGGGAGTGAGGTGCAGGGCCACATGGGGATGGGGGAAGGGATGCAGGGCCACATAGGGACAGGGAGATGGCTGAGTGGGGGCACAGAGACACATGGGGATAGAGGGAGGGTACAGGGCCACATAGGGAAAGAAGGGTGGCTGAGTGGGGCACAAAGACACATGGAGAGGGGGTGTAGGGCTACATGGGGATGGGGGGAGTGGGTGTCTGAGTGGGAGTGGAGGGATACATGTGGATGGGGGTGCAAGAACACATGGGGGTGCAGGGACACATGGGGATAGGAGCAGATGTGCCTGACTGAATGGGAGAGGCTGGGGTCAGCCAAGATCTGCATGGGTGAAGCTCCCTAGCAATCCCTCCCAGCCCTCCCAAAAGCCTGTTCCATACTTTTCCCACCCATACCCAACAACCCTCCAAGTTCACACCTAGGCTCCTTCCCAGCAATTACTTCCCTCTCCCTCAGTCCTCCATTACCCCTGACTCCCTCAAGCCTTTACACTTCTTCTGAGGGGTGCGGGAAATATGGTTCTGTATTGTAGTTTAAATGAATTATTACTGAGAGTTCTGTATTAATATGCCTAGTAAGGAATCTATTTGTCAAAAAAAATTCCTAAATATTTTTTGTTGTCTGTATTGTAAGACATACTTGCTGACAGGTATTTTGAAATAAATGACCAAAAATAATTGAAGCTTGTGTGATTATATTGTGTTATTTTGATAAATAAAATATGTAGAATTTTGCAGAATTTGAAAATGTGCGCAGAATTTACAAACATGGAATTATGTACAAAAAATAAGTGAATTCAAAAATAAAACAATGTAAAACTTTATAGCCTACAGCTCCACTCAGTCCTATTTCTTGTTCAGCCAATCGCTCAGACAAACAAGTTTGTTTACATTTGCAGGAGATAATGCTGCCCGCTTCTTATTCACAATGTCACCTGAAAGTGAGAACAGGCGTTCTCATTGCACTGTTGTAGCCGGCGTCGCAAGATATTTACATGCCAGATGTGCTAAAGATTCCTACGTCCCTTCATGCTTCAACCACCATTCCAGAGGACATGTGATCGTGCTGATGATGGGTTCTGCTCGATAACAATCCAAAGCAGTGCGGACCGATACATGTTCATTTTCATAATCTGAATCATATGCCACCAGCAGAAGGTTGATTTTCTTTTTTGGTGGTTTGGGTTCTGTAGTTTCCACATCGGAGTGTTGCTCTTTTAAGACTTCTGAAAGCATGCGCCACACCTCATCCTTCTCAGATTTTAGAAGGCACTTCAGATTCTTAAACCTTGGGTAGCTATAGCTATCTTTAGAAATCTCACATTGGTACCTTCTTTGTGTTTTGTCAAATCTGCAGCGAAAGTGTCCTTAAAATGAACAACATGTGCTGAGTCATCATCCGAGCTTACTATAACATGAAATATATGGCATAATGCGGGTAAAATAGAGCCAGAGACATACAATTCTCCCCCAAGGAGTTCAGTCACAAATTTAATGAACGCATTATTTTTTTAACGAGTGTCATCAGCATGGAAGCATGTCCTCTGGAATGGTGGCTGAAGCATGAAGGGCCATATGAATGTTTAGCATATCTGGCATGTAAATATCCTGTAATGCCAGCTACAAAAGTCCCATGCAAATGCCTGTTCTCATTTTCTGATGACATTGTAAATAAGAAGTGGGCAGCATTATCTCCCGTAAATGTAAACAATCTTGTTGGTCTTAGCGATTGGCTGAACAAGAAGTAGGACTGAGTGGTCTTGTAGGCTCTAAAGTTCTGTATTGTTTTGTTTTTGAGTGCAGTTACCAAACAAAAAAAATCTACATTTGTAAGTTGCACTTTCATGATAAAGAGATTGCACTATCGTACTTGTAGGAGGTGAATTGAAAAATACTGTTTCTTTTGTTTATCACTTTTACAGTGCAAATATTTGTAATAAAAATAATAATATAAAGTGAGCAGTGTACACTTCGTATTCTGTGTTGTAATTGAAATCAATATTTGAAAATGTAGAGAAACATCCAAAATATTTAATAAATTTGAATTCATATTCTATTGTTTAACAATGTGATTAACACTGTGATTAATTGCGATTAATTTTTTAATCACTTGAGTTAACTGCAATTAATTGACAGCCCTAATTTAAACTGAAAACAAAGGGGCTTAGCTATGATGTAGTAGTGTCTACATAGGATGTTACTGTGCTGCAAGCTGATGCATTCAAATTCTGGATTGCTACACAGTGACTTGCCATGAATACAAGCCCTCAGAATGAAGTATCATTCACCATGAATAAGAGTGGCAGAATCTGGCCCTTAACAGTACATTTTTCTATTTTTTTTTTCTTGACAACAGCTCAACCTTTCATATAAGATGATGGAAGGAAATGAGGACTCTATTGAAGACCATCTCACTGCTTATGCAATTCAGCTTAGTATTCAAGAATCAATTGAAGCCAGTCAGCCAACAACTTCCCATTACCATGAAAGGTACTTTAGTAAGTCAGAAAACACATACATGTGATGAGAAAATAGCAAATTCTTTCAGTGTTCTCGACAGTTGAAATTAAAAATTTATTTATGTCATCCTAGCATTTTAATTTTAGTTTGGCTATTATCTGTGTTTGTGTTTACAGCCAGGCCCTGTATGAAGACATGACTGAATACAGCAAACATAATATAACTGTCTTCATTAGTTACATGCTAGTAAATAATCCTCTTTTTGAAGAAAATGGACGATGCTTTGTTTGTACTCTCTGGGTATGTGTGATGGGTTGCCCCCGCCCTCTGGGGTCCCACCTGATGTATTGGGGTACCACTGAGCCCTCCTGTTCCACCAGCCTGGGCTCCCTTACACGGTCCTGCTGAGCCAGGCCCTCAAGCAGCACACACACAGGTAGGGACACACCCAGCTGTAGAAAGATACAGACACTGAAATAAGCACTGTATGGGGGAGGCTTCAGGTAGGGAATTGCCCAGTACTCAAGTGCACACCCCCTCTGAAGTGTAAACCCAAAATTGTATTGTCTTATGCTGCACAGAGAACGATACAAAAAACTGGTTACAGGTAGTAGTTTCTTACCCTAAATGTTATTTTAGGTAGATTGCAGAGGTTCTTGCAGGCAAGCTGCTCTTGCTTGCAGCTTAAAACTCCAGGTATTTCTTTCACAGGCCAGGCACCTTCCCAGCCTGGTCTCAGTCCTTCTCCCCACTCTTCGTCTTTGTTTCTTAGATGTTCAAAGCAGTCATCAGTGAAGAATGAACACTGATTATGTCCCTCCCTGGCCTTACATAGGTTTTACATATGGCGGGAATCCTTTGTTTTTCAGTGTGGTTCTCTCCACCCCACCCCGCAGTGGAAAAATACTGGTATTCTATCATGGAGTCCAGTACCAGGTAACATGATCACATGACCCTGCAGTGTCAAAGCAGCCATGATTCAAGGGCTGTTTGTAGCATCTCAGGAAGGTGGGAGATTAGCATCTTCAAAGACCTATTTTTCTCCCTAATGGTCCATTGACTTGTCCCCAGCTAGCCAGCCAGACTGATTGCATTCTGTCTGGTGGGCATTCCCCAATTGCAAATACTTTTGTAGTACAGATGTATAGTCAATATTCCTAACTTTAGATACAAAAATGAGACATGCATACAAATAGGATAATCATATTCAGCAAATCATAACCTTTCCAATGATACCTCACTCCTTATCTTGCACATAACATATAGTTATGCTTTAATCATATTATAACAATATATCTATGAAGAATATGTGGTGTAGTGTCACAGTACGTCTACACTGCAATGTAAGCCCAGGGTTAGTAGAGCTTGAGTTAGCAGACCTGGAGTTTGTTAACCTAGTGCTTGAGCATCTACGCTCATTTGTAGCCCCAGGTTAGGAATTGTTGAACCGTGGGTCCCAACCTGCGGCTCCAGCATCTATATTGCATTATGCAGGTCCAAGTCCGACCACCCATATCCCAGACTTCCTAATGCCCTCTCAAAATGTGACTGCTCTAGCCCTTTGTTTGTGGTGCAAGCATGGAAAAACTGGACTGTCCACCAAACTTGTCTGTCCAGAGGACAAAGTCAGTCAGCCATGGGATTGTGGAATACTTCTGGCGGATGCCCAGAGCACAAGTCCAGTAGTGCTGAGTCTACACTGCAAAACAATAGGGCATAAACCCTGGGTGACTCAGGCCATGTCTACATTTACTGGGGATTGATGCTGCTATGATCGATGCAGCGGGGGTCGATTTAGTGGGTCTAGTGAAGACCCACTAAATCAATCACAGAGCGCTCTCCAGTTGACTCCAGTACTCCACCAAAACAAGAGGAGTTAGGTACGCTGATGAGAGAGCATCTCCCATTGACGCAGCACGGTGTAGACACCGCTGTAAGTCGACCTAAACTACGTCGACTCCACCTACGTTATTCACGTCGCTGGAGGAGTGTAACTTAGGTCGACTTACCCCAGTAGACAAGGCCTGAGGCTCAGACCTTCCACCCCACTGGGGGCCTGGGCCCGGGTCCTGGATTAGTGCGGTGTGTGTGTAGATGGAAGGGGGTTTAGGCTTGAGCCTGAGTTCAAACCCTGGGATTACATTACAATGTAGACATACCCTAAGTATTCTATAGTTATAACCACATTTAAAAGGCTTTCTGGGGAGAATTCTGGCCAGTGTGCAGAAAATGGTGTAGCAGCCACACTGACACATGCATATTCTGTAAAAGAAACGTTAGGCCTTGATGGAGCACAGATTTATGCATATGACTAACTTTATGATGTGAGTAAGTCCCATTGATTTCAGGGTTGTGTCCTTAATGTGCATTCAGAATCCAGAGCTAAGAAGCTCAATGCAAAATACATGTCTGTATTGGTGGGAAGAAAAGGAAGAGCTCTGTGCAAGGACTATTGGGCATAAGCCCAAATGTGTAGAACACACCTCTGACTCATAGATTCCACCTTATAGCAGAGGTCTTGCAGAGCGGCCTGTGCCGGGTATTAGGAAGAGCCAGAATACAGGCAGACAACTTCTGCCTCATGCCTCCATCACACGCCATGGATCTTCTGATGGATAATTGTGCAATGACTGCCAACATTTCATCCAATTATAGTAATTCAAGAAATTGTATTTAACTATCTGATTTCATAGCACTTCCACTCAGAAAATTCTCACTGAAGTCAATGGGAATTACCCACACAGAGGAACTGCAGGATTGGACCCTAAAACAGCAAAACTGTTAAAACTGTGGTACAGTTTTATTTGTTTTTAAATTGTGAAAAACAAAATTATTGAGTTTTGCATTAAAAACATGGTTAGTATTTTTAAAATCATTAATATATATTAGCATCGATTGTTTTCTGTTTGAGCCAACTGCCCTCAGATATGACATGTAGGTAGCATTTCTGTTGTAGATGTTGAGTAAAATTTTCAAAAGTGCCTAAATGATTTAGGAGCCTACAGGTCCCATGGGCTTTCAATGAGACTTTGGTTTCTAAGTACCTACATCATTTTTGAAAATTGGTCTTCATTTTCTAAGTCACTAAGATGCTTTTGAAAATGTTACCTGTTAGCTACCTCTATTGATGAAACAAAACTTGGCTTTAATGGGAGCTGTATGGCAAAAACCCCACTATACGTTTTTGATCACTATAAATTGAAGGACTTTTTGTAAAATGCTCTACAGTATTTGAAAATGAAGGCGAAGGCAGACAAGTGTTAACCGCCCAATTCAATTTATGACTTTGATCCTATAATGGGATCAATGGAACTCTGAGAAAGTAAAGGTCCACATGTGGTTCCTATTTCCTATTGCAAGATCAGAGCCTATTTCTTCATTGAAGACTGTCAAACAGTGCCACTGTCCATTTTCATCTATGATTTGGCTGATTCCTACTATTATGCTGTTGTACTTGTTGTCATAGTATCTCAGGGTCCTGGCAGCCATTGGCATTTTTATCACCGTATCACATAGATCTGCTCTGAATAGGTTTAAATGACATTGTTAAAAATGTTGGCAACTGTGTCTATACATTGGAACTGTATTATGTTAGCTGCAGAGGGAAACTTCAGAAAAAAGGCTAGCATAGACACAACCAAACAGACCTATCACTGGCCTGAGGCAGAGCCTAGGCAATGAGTGGGGGGGCATGTAGGGGTCATGTGCCACCCCCAGATTTGCTGCTTGGCTTGTACTGAGCATGCTCACATGGACTAAGCAGGCTCAGTAACACTGCTGAAGCCGGCTGCCCCCACTCCTACTATTGGCAAGTCTGGGTCATCTTTGGCCTGAAGCCTGGGGTCCAGAGTCTGTTCAAATTGTCATCCTGTATCTAACATTCCTGAGTGCTCTGTCAGGTCACATAGTGAATCAGGATTTGTAACTGAGGTGATATAAACCTAAAGTTGAAAACCAGTGGAAACAGGTGATTAAAACCACTAAAAATTGTGCTTTAATGTAATGTATCTATATTGTGTATACTTGATATCTTCTGTCATCCCTTCAACAGATTTGTACCACCCAGTGATCAAAATAGGAAACTTATAACAGCCATAAGACAAGGTACAAATATTGAAATAAAATATTCACTGTGCAAAGCACTGAGCTTGTCCTATTTTTTTCAGATATGCACTATTTTTTGTTTCAGGCCAAGTATTTGATCTTCGGAACTATGTGAAACATAAATATGCTTTGGATGAAGCTGATGAAAGAGGTTGGTTTCCACTTCATGAGGCTGCAGCTCAGCCAATTCAGCAAATACTTGAAATCATTCTGGATGGTGAGTGAGCTCAAGACACCCCACAGGGCTATGAGATTGGAAAGATACCAGACAAGGAGCAATAAATAGACAAACACAAGAATAGAATCAATATCTGCAAAATGTATGAGAAAACTCTCCTCTGTTTCATGGCTTCGTCAGTCACATGGGCCAAATTCTCTGCTGGTGTAAATTGGCACAGCTCTGTTGACTTCAGTGAAGCTCCACCTATGTACACCGGCAGAGAGGTTGGTCGGTTTTGAATGACTTTGTTCAGAAAACTACAATTATTCAGAGAAGAGCTGCATGATCTAATCACTGACTACAATAGTCAACCATTGTGGCAGGACTAACTAGTAAGTCAAAGTTAAAAATAGTTGTAAATTCATTTTCATGCAGATATTTATCAACATGGCATTTGTGTTATGTCCTAGGTGCTTGTCATTTTAATTTTGTGTTTTGTTTTCTACTTTCTGAACTCTAGCATCTTATAAATCAATGTGGGAATACAAAACATGTGATGGAGAAACACCGTTAACTTTGGCAGCAAAAGCTGGTTTTGTGGAAAATGTAAGAACATTATTGGAAAAGGGTGTTTGGCCTAATACCACAAACAATAAAGGAGAAACTCCTCTTCTCATTGGTAATTGCTTCCTTTCTATGAATTAAACCAACACGAATAGCAGAGTTTTCAGTGTTCTAAACTATTCTATCTAGTTCCTGCATTCCCCAAAGCCAACCATAACAAGGGGATCTGGGGCCTGCTCCTGCAAACCCTTCTTCATGTGACTAGTCCTTACTCACTTGACTATTCCAATTGGCTAAAATGGCTTAGTTGCTATTCAGTTTTTAGAGGGAAAATAAAAATGGATTATGCTGCCACCAAATAATGTTAATTTTGCTTGAGTAAATTTTCAGGGTTAATTGTTGATTTTCTGGTACCTATGGGTATGTCTACACTGCAGTGTAAGCCCAGCATTCAAACTCAAGTTCAAGTCTGACCCCCCTTCCTTCTACACACATATTGTGCTAATGCAGGGCTCAGACTCAGGGTCCCAGGACCCCACAGGGGTGGAGGGTCTGAGCCTGAGTCAAGCTGGGATTCAGGTTCAAGCCCTGTTGCTTTGTAATGTAGATGTTGCCCCACTGGATTCATGCTCTGGGAGTCTGCAAAAAATATTTCACAATTCCATGGGCCAACTTTCTTTGTCCTCTGGACAGACAAATTTGGTGAACAGTCAAGTTTTCCCATGCTTGCACCATGAACAAAGGGCTACAGGGGCCACATTTTGAGAGGGTGCTAGGAAGTCTGGGATATGGATGGTAGGATTTAGCCCTGCTTAATGTAGTGTAGAAACTGAAGCCCCAGATTGGGACCCGTGGTTCAATTCCTAACCTGGGGTTACAAATGACTACAGGCACTCAAGCCTTAGGTTAACAAATCCAGAGTCTGCTCACTCAAATTTTACTAATCCTGCCATGTAGACATATGAGTCTGATCCCTCACTCTTGAAATCTGTGAGAGCTTTGTTATCGACTGAAGTGGGTGCAGGAGGAGACCCTGCATGATGTTGTAGGGGCATGTTTCAGAAGTGGTCATGTTAGGTTTCTTCCCACTGTAATTAATTTATGTCCTTAGAGTTATAAACATTAGACAAAAGGTAGGTGAAAATAATGAAATAAATATATTCTTAAGTTGAACTAATAGAATTTGGACAAAGAAAGTACAAGGAACACAGTTATAAAAAGGAGTTGATCTATACGCTAAACAGAAGGAATACCTTTGTACATTCAGGAAAAGTAATTAGGAGTGTGACGGGTTGGGTCACAGAGACCCCCTTGGGCCTGCCACCTGATGTGCTGAGACTACCTCTGAGCCCGTTTTCCCTGCCAGCTTGGGACTTCAGTACCCTGTCTTGTTGAGCCAGACACTCTAGCCTGCTACAAACACAGACCCAGGTCTGAACCACATCCCCCAAAAGCTGCAGACTTAACTGAAAACGGCTTAGAAAGTGCTCCTGTCTCTAGCACCCAGATCCCCAGTTCCCAATGGGATCCAAACCCCAAATAAATCCATTTTACTCTGTATAAAGCGTATACAGGGTAAACTCATAAATTGTCTGCCCTCTATAACACTGAGAGATATGCACAGCTGTTTGCTCCCCCAGGAATTAATTACTTACTCTGGGTCAATTAATAAGCAAAAATGATTTTATTAAATATAAATAGTAGGATTTAAGTGGTTCCAAGTAATAACAGATAGAACAGAGTAAGATACCAAGCAAAATCAAATAAAATACGCAAGTCTAAAGTAGATTATAAGCTTTCTAATGATACCTTACAAGAGACCTTTTGCATGAAGCATATTTCAGTTATATTATATTCACACTCATTAGCATATTTTTATAAAATCATATGGAGTGCAACATCACAAGGAGTCCTCTTTCTTTAAGAAGTTTTACCAACTACTTTTCACCAAGAGATTGCCAAGGCATCTTGGGGAATTTCCACTCTCCTGCTGTATGAACAACTGAGGGGTTTAATTCACTGACACTGAGTTTGTGCTGAACATTTTAAAAGCACCTTTCTATAATAGAGATGAGAGATTTATATTTCAGAGAGGCAACATTTGCCTCCCTGCATAAATTATTTTCTATTCTTTGTTTCACATGAATTACAAAAGTAACCTTTATAGTCTTTCATCTAGTCTTCTGAGAGAAAACTAGGTATGGACCCCAACTTTTGAATAGATGCTATTCCAATATTCCATCTTTTCTCTTTCTCTCCTGCTACCGCTTCAGCAAATCAGAGCACTTTCAGCCTAAATTCCAGTGCCAAACTCCCACCTATGAGTCACAACAAACACTCAGTTGGGTGGGCTGGCTGGCTTACAGCTCCAGAGTGAATTTGAGATGCAATCAGACGCTGATCAAATGATTTCTGGAATGTGCATCCTGAGTTGCCTTGAAGATTTGGGGAAGACATCACAAATTCTAATGCACCTGGTAGAACATTCTTATATTGATTGCAAGGACTTGACCAAAAGATGTATTTGCTTTCTGCAACTAGTATGTTGTGTAACAGAACACAGAGGTTATCCCACATTTAAAAAAAAATAGTTACACCTGGAAGTTCTACTGTTTTGTTTTTCTGGAGAAATATTTTAAACCATTTTATTTTTGTTAAAAACAACAAGGAGTCCAGTGGCACCTTAAAGACTTACAGATTTATTTGGGCATAAGCTTTCGTGGGTAGAAGAAGTGGGTTTTTACCCACAAAAGCTTAAGCCCAAATAAATCTGTTAGTCTTTAAGGTGCCACCGGACTCCTTGTTGTTTTTGTGGATACAGACTAACACAGCTACCCCCTTACTTTTGCTGTTACATTTGATTTGGTAGAACTTTTCTTTTTAAAATTTTTCATATGAATTTAGTGCATATGAAAGATGCAGGGTTGATGTTCCTGGAAACTGAGTTCCTTTCCTTATTTACAGAATAGATACAGCACAGGCAGTGGCAGCTGAAGTTTTCCTACACTGCCTTGCCAATGTGCCTTATCCCTGAAACAGAGGGACCATCTGTAAGTGGAAGCAGATAGTTCATTTTCTGTACATGTTTAGTTACCCAAAGTCCTTTGAATGGAAAGACTCCCATTGACTTCACTGGACTTTAGATCAGGCCCCAGGGGCCAGATTTTTAAAGGTATTTAGGTGCCTAGAGATGCAGATAGGCACCTAATGGGATTTTCAAAAACACCTGGGTGCCTAACTCCCATTGATGTCATTCTACATGACAATCTGCATCTTAAAATGCTATCACGGGAACCTCTGCTCACCACACCTGGGCCTCCTGATAGCCACTCTGGGGATTAGCTCTTCAAGCACAATGTCCTTTTTGTGGTTCCTCGGCTCCTTGTCTCTCTCGGTCTGCAACTCCTCTCTTGCTCCAGGAGTAGCAGCTTCTTCTTTGTGACTCAGCCCTCCAGCTGAGTTAGTATGGTGTTTCCCCTTCCAGGAATATTGGAATATCAACACCTTCCTCACCATCCCAGGCAATCCTTAAGTCCACTACCCTGGGTGGGCCACTTACTCAGTGAATAGAACACATGGCCCCAGAAAGCCTCCAAGTTCACTGCCCAAATTGTGCCACTCACTCAGTAGCTGGGAGGGGAATCCAGGTCCACCCTCTACTCTGGATTCCAGTCCAGGGCCCTATCTCCAGCAGCAAAGATCCAGACAACCACAAACCGTCCTGTCACTCGCAGTGTTTCCTACCTCACCTTCTCCACCTCTCTAGCCAAATCTTTTCCTCTGGGTCTACTACACAAATCCTTCCTCTGGGGTCTAAATCTGTGTCTCCCTTGTCCCAGGGAGAGGGCCTGCAGCCCTCTTCCCCCGAGCCCTCTTTCTGCTACCAGCTCCCTGGTTTTATAGAAGCCCCACCTGTTCCTGCACAGGTAAACTTCCCTTAATTAGGGATTGCCTCTCAGCCTAAATATTCCCCGGTTTGCAGCCTTATAGGTTAATTGGCGTATGTGACCTAAATTGACCCCCTTCAGGACTAATATGGGGGAGCATACCCCATCAGAGGTGCCTAATTACCTTTAAAAATCTGGCCTATTGTGACCACTCAAGGCACAAGTAATGGTCAACAGTCCAAGTGAGGGTTTAACTAGAGGCTGCACAACTTTTAATGAAATCTTGGATGTTTTACAAATAGTTGTTTATGACTGTGGGTGGCCTACTGGAGAATATAATGGAATTTTATTATTTTTACAGGCTTTGTCAGGAGTAGTTGGGTATTTTCACTTTCAGAAAGAATTTGTGGAAAATGGCATGCAACTAAATAACTAAGGAATAACTCAGTTCAAAGCCAGATTATTCTTTTGGAAAGTTTTCTGCTGATATATTTAAATGAGCTTTACCCTATATTAGTAATTTAAGTGCACCAGCTTCCAGCTCTTGTTGAAAATGAAAGTACTCAAGGCCTTATGAAGAAAATCAATCTGTAAAATTAATACAATTCCCACATCATACATACCGAAATACAATGATCAGACTTATTAAAACATTACATTTGATGGGTACTAACTTTTGTCAATTCTAACCACAAAGAATACCCAATGAAGCAATTAATGTATTAAAATGTTAAGGTCTGAGCCACAAAGGATCTATAAAAGTTTCTTTAGATTTATTGCTTTGTATTTCTCCAGTTCTTTCCAGTAGTTGCAAATCCATAGAACTTTTAAGATAAGATTATTAGCCATTGCTGTTTGATGAATACCAGGAAGAGTAAACTCAACTAGAATTGAAGGAAAAGGATTTTTTTTCTTCCCCACTAAATTTACTCTCCTGGATATTTCTATTTATGATTTCCTGATAGGTTGAGTTTTTTGGGGCTGTTGTCAGTTGTAATCGAGTCTGTGGGAGTGGAGGGTGTTTTGCACCTTACAGTTCAATCCTAGTCACACTGAAGTCAGTGAGAGCATCATCAAGCACTTACCACTCAATATAAGTTGCAATTGAAAATTGCTTTTAATTTAACTTAATTACTCCTGCACTAACTCTACAAGAGAGCCGTAGATTAGAGGACTCTTTAGTTGGGTACCTAAAACTCCATCGAAGTCAAAGTAACTATGAATAGCATTATCACACAACAGAGATCAGCTGAAACTAAGTAATCACAAAGAATGTTTTTTTGAGGGGAAAGCTTGTGTATTTATTCAAACATTTATTATTGGTTATTACTGCTGAGGCCTTGAAGTTTCACAGAATATTGAATATTTGTCCAAAAATTCTGGGTCAGATCATGCTATCCATTGAAAGAAAAAATCGAATTGAAATCAATGGAAGTGCCATTATACGTTAAAGATATACTACCAAGCTCATACAGAATGTGAAAGTCAAAACAAGGCACAAAAAAGTATAAACCATATGAAGATAAAGGTAGAAATATTACTGTTAAATAGTGACAACCAGTGAACATCAGTTTAGGCATTAGAATTAGAAGCTGACCTAATAAGTGGGATAGTTGGAACACTGGGAGAACATTGAAGAGTTTGCTGTAGCATTAAAGGTAAAGGCTGTATTCAACTGTGACAAATGGTGGTGAAGGTTGTACACTAGATCCAAGTTGGAAAGAAGAATGGGTGTTCATGTTAAGTAGCAAATGTCTATCAACATAGTGTTCAGTGGAAGGCCAATCTTACAAACCTGGCATATGTGGAACACTGATAGAGATCTTTGGGAGATCCATACATGAAGAACAAAGCCCTGAGAATGTACCTTACTTGCCAAGGGGGAAGGAAAAGTGGTGTAGCTGCAAAAGCAACTAACTGGATGGAGTAAGATAAAGCAGTACCCTTCTGTTTTTGCTTTTACCTTTCTGTTTGTTACTTTTCTTGCAATACTCCTGCTTCTGTAGCCTCAGAACATAAATTTTGCATACACACTGAATGTCAATCAGTGCCAGTTACACTATTTTACCATTTGCATGCAAGTACCATGATTGCCCGACCAGCTTACACCCAGTATGTAACTTACACCATCCTTTACTTGCCAGTGTATTTGGTCCACGGACTGCTAGGAAAGAGGTCTGAATTTGGCCCACATGGATGAACTGCTTAATTTTCTCCAAACACTGAAAAAAATGTAAGCCTCACAATTCATCTTTCAGCATGTGTAACGAGATCTCTAATGGTGTCTTTTTTTCTTCTTTTCCCATATTTTCAAGCTGTGAGACGGGGCTCTTACGAAATGGTATTGGCTCTGATTAAATACAACTGTCGTATCCACCAGCCATGTGTAAAACGCTGGTCAGCAATGCATGAAGCTGCAAAACAAGGCTACAAAGAGATTGTTTCTCTGCTTCTGAAGAATGGAGGAAATGTGCACTTGAAAGATGGTTATGGGGTAACGCCATTAGGAGTTGCTGCTGAATATGGACACTGTGATGTGCTGGAGCATCTTATTCATAAAGGTATGTAGGCAGGTAAAGATTTGTGCTTCTGCAGCTGCATACATATTGTCTGGTTACCAGGGCATATGTGAGGCCACATATATCTGATCACATTAAAAGGGAGGTAAGTGTCACTGATCTTACACTGTGTTTAAAAAAATAAATATTGAAGATCACAGTGAGCTAGAGAGCAACTTTGGTCTAAACAAATCTACTTTAATTTTAGCTTGTTTGGGGTTCTCCATTTGATTTTCTCTTTTTTCATCTTGGTTCCAAACATAACCTACTCATTGCTGGTGTTATTTATTGTGTGATCACCAAGGAGACAGCAAGGGTGTGTCCATACTGCAATAAAAATCCCATGGCAGCGAGTCTCAGAGCCTGGGTCAGCTGACTTGGGCTTACACTACAGGGTTAAAAATAGCAGTGTAAATGTTTGGGCTTGGGCTGGACCCTGGCTCTGAAACCCAGCAAAAGGGAAGGGTCTGAGAGCCCAAATGTCTACACTGCTATTTTTAGCCCTGTAGCGCACGCCCAAGACAGTTGACCCAGGCTCTGAGGCTCACAGCTGCAGATTTCTTATCGCAGTGTAGACGTACCCCAAGAGGCAGCTGATAACCAGAAAATTATTTTAAAGCCTATTCCATGACTTTCCATGAGTGGAAACCAATGCTTGACACCATAGAAAGTCAGGAATCCTGGATTTCAATGGGTAGATAGCATTAATTTCTAGCCTCAGTGAACTGTGACTCTTTCAAGTGTGTTGCTTCCCCCCTCTTTCTGAAGCTGCAACCTCTCCCTCTCCTTTCTGTCACATCATTTAAGATTTCTGTATTTGTTTCCCCATCTGTTAAACAGGGACAATGTTCCTTTAAGATCTATGGGTAAAAGTGCTAGAAAAATGCTAAACACTATTGTTAATTCGTATTCTAGTGCCATAGTATGCTAAATGTTTTACAGACAGATGTGAAGACAACATACTTACCCTGAAGCACTCACAATCTAAATGGATAGTTTTCCAATGAAAGATCAGGATGGGTATGACTAAAAGAGACACGCTTGTACAATGAAATTGAACAGGCACTTCGTTAGTTCCACAATTTTTGTTTGGATATTTTGAAAAATGTGTCACGTTTTCTGTTCAGTCACCTGGCCAGTTAACACACAAGACTAAAGGGCAGGTCTACACTAAAAAGTTATGTCAGCAGTGCCCAACCTACGGCCCACCAGAGCATTTCATAAGGCCCAGGGCCTGCTTCAACACAATATACTAATGGCCAATTCATTAGCGTTTTGTCATTATGTTGACATCATTTTAGTTTACACAAGTGTGTAAATAGACAATACTGAACATAGAAACAATCTATCTAAATACCTATGGAACAAGCTGAACTTAAAATATAAATCAATACAGGTGACATTAAATCTTATTAAAATATGTAGAATCTGCTTGGCCCACACAAGGTTGTGCTTAGGTTTATAGAGGCCCTCCTGTGTAATAAGTTTGAGCACCACTGAGTTAGGTCAATCCAGTCACGTTACTCAGAGGTATGAAAAGGTAATTAAACTGACCTAACCCCTGGTGTAGATGGTATTAGGTCAATGGAAGAATTCTTTCGTCTCTGCCTCTCGGGAAGGTGGATTAACTACAGCAAAGGGAGAACCTCTCCCGTCACTGTAATGACTGTCTGCTCTACACTGAAGCGCTATAATGCTGTAGCTGCACCGCTGTAGTGGTTTAAGTGTAGACATAATCTAATTTTTCCCAATTTCCATCTCGGCTGTCCCTTTATATTGAGCTGTAAATCAGTGAAACCCTTGGACTTTGGGTTAAAAGCATGAAATGTAATGTGGTAATACAATGGTACATTCTGATCTCTTTTCCGATAGGAAATCCCTAATAGAACACTCCTGCTGGCAATAAAAGGAACTAATCTTCACTGTCCATAATGTCAATCTACAATCCATCTTTTTTTACTATTCATTTATACTTGTATATTTCCAATGTCACTTATTTTCTTTAAAAAAACCCAGCATATTAGGAGTGTCTAGAATACAGTATTCAGACTCATCTACATAAACCCTCCTTTACACAATGGGTGTAGTTCTATCACAGTTAAATATGTTTTAAATGATAGAAGAGACAACAGTTGAAAGTGTATCCCAGAAACAAAAAAGAATTACATGACACCCATGAGTGTTTTATATAGATACTTTTTTACCAACACGGAGCAATTTTCACCTGTGCACAGCAGCAATATACTCGCTTACTCAGATGTTCATTTATTACTTATGTTAAGCTATATTTAATATTTTAATCTTCATACTATCTAGTTTCTCAATACCAACGTAACAGAGTGCTGTTGTAATGTGTTTAAGGTTTCTGTTAGAGTTCATATCATTGTCAGCATTCCATGTTTATAGCAATGATTGAAGTTTGTTAGTTGCAGACTCAAAGAACAGTCTTTTACAGTTGTTGCTCTGGCATGCAATTAAATTACTAATCTACATAGCAGCTTCCATCAGGGCTTTACAGTTCAGTTACAGTTCAGTACATTTAGCATTGGCTTTATGTTATTTACACTGCCCCCTGCAAGCTGTTTCATGGGTACAGTGTATCAATTTATAGCACACATTAATTCCTAACTGTACTTAGAAATTATATAGCACTTTATATTTTCAAAGTACTGTACAAACATATCCCAAACTTGGCAATCCACAGTGCCTTCCATCCTGACTTCTCTCTCTTTTCATAGTCCCAATCATCTGAATGGGTAGGGTCAACCCTTCCAGATGGTCCTGAAATATGGTCCACTTTGGCAGGCAGCATGCATAATGTAGTGTATCAGTGCAGCATTGGAATTATTCTCCAAAGTGCTTGACTATTTAGAATAATATTTTACGCTTATATAGTGCTTTACAGTAACGAAGCACTGCACAGACATCCTCATTACATGCCTGTGAGGTAGGTAGGTAAGTATTATGACTCAATGTTATAGGTGGGGTAATAGACACAAGGGTGAGACAATAGCGGAATATAGATTAGAACTCAGGAGCTGCTTGCTTCCATCCCTAAAATCAGTCCCCTAAATCACACTGCTCTACAAAATTGGCTGTTGCTTGGCTTCATTCACAGACTTCAGCTGTTTTGGTCAGAAGGAATTAAACTTTGTTTGTCTTTAAATGATTGAGCCATACAAACTGTGGAGAACTAGGAAATATTTGTGTTTTTTTATAAATATTTTATGCCCTTCAGTGTACCTGGGTGATATTACCCTTCCTGAATGCACAGAGTTAGATGAAAAGGGATTGGTTACAAAACTAGGCAGGAAAGAAAAAACAATGACCTAGATAAGGAGCTTCCTCTCAAATACCATAGCCAGGTTTATAGCTGTGAAGAGAGATAAAATAAATAATAAATCATCCTTTGTTCTGGAGAAGCTGCTGATGTGTCACTGCACACTGCTACTGGCTGAAGGCTCCCTGAGGGAAACTTTTGCAGGCGCCAAGCCAACTTGACCTCCTAAGTAATATGGTTGGATGGTAACCAGAAGGGTATAACATAAGCTCTCAGGGCCTGTGAGGCCTACCTATTGGGTGGAGCAGGACCTGACCTGGTGCTTGTGGTGGCAGTTCAGGTAATGATAAGCATCCAGGGATCAGGCACCGACTCCAGGGTGAAGCAGGAATCAGGGGCCAAGCAGAAGGTCAGAACTGAAGTCAGAAGTCAAAGTCTAAGCCAAAGGGTAAGCCAGAGTCATAATCAGGGACGTCACCAGGAGTTGGAGCTAGGAGTCAGAAACCAGAATGGAGAAGGGAAGCTGTGGCTGGGGCAAGAAGTCAAAGTGCACACAGTGTAAGCACTGCTACAGGCATGGTTCACATTGAGCAGCTGCTGTACTGGTGCTACTGCAAGGCTCAAGTAGCAGGCTGCTGGCTCCCCTGCCCAATCAGGAAGCACAACCATTAGGAGAGGGCTCATTGGGCCCAGCTGAGCTTGCTGGGTTGCCTAATGACCAGGCTGGGAGCCAGCTGTGCCCCGACATGTAACTTAGAGACCCAGTCAGGGAATGGTTGGTCCACAGGCACTTTTCCAAAAGAGATGTGGAGGCACAGGCCTGTCACTTGAGAAGAGTGTACTCAGGGGACTGGTAGAGGGTCTTAGCAGGGCAGTTTACCAGGAACCATGACACAGACAATCAGGAATAGGATAGGATACAGAGGGATACAGAGGAACCTAGACAAACTAGAGGATTGGGCCAAAAGAAATCTGATGAGGTTCAACAAGGACAAGTGCAGAATCCTGCACTTAGGATGGAAGAATCCCATGCATTGCTATAGACTAGGGACCGACTGGCTAAGCAGCAGTTCTGCAGAAAAGGACCTACGGGTTCCAGTGGACGAGAAGCTGGATATGAGTCAACAGTGTGCCCTTGTTGCCAAAAAGGCTAACGGCATTTTGGGCTGTATAAGTAGGAGCATTGACAGCAGATCGAGGGACGTGATCATTCCCCTCTATTCGGCATTGGTGAGGCCTCATCTGGAGTACTGTGCCCAGTTTTGGGCCCCACACTACAAGAAGGATGTGGAAAAATTGGAAAGAGTCCAGCAGAGGGCAACAAAAATAATTAGAGGGCTGGAACACATGACTTATGAGGCTGTGGGGCTGGGATTGTTTAGTCTGCAGAAGAGAAGAATGAGGGGGGATTTGATAGCTGCTTTCAACTACCTGAAATGGGGTTCCAAAGAGGATGGATCTACACTGTTCTCAGTGGTAGCAGATGACAGAACAAGGAGTAATGGTCTCAAGTTGCACTGGGGGAGATTTAAGTTGGATATTGGGAAAAACTTTTTCACTAGGAGGGTGGTGAAGCACTGGAACGGGTTACCTAGGGAGGTGGTGGAATCTCCTTCCTTAGAGGTTTTTAAGGTCAGGCTTGACAAAGCCCCGGCTGGGATGATTTAGTTGGGGATTTGTTCTGCTTTGAGCAGGGGGTTGGACTAGATGACCTCCTGAGGTCCCTTCCAACCCTGATATTCTATGATTCTATGAATATATTCTGACATTGAGGTCAATACTGCAGATACATCTCTTACCATTGGGAATGTATGTTTCTATGCCATTTGCTTACGTCTTGTAGCCAAAACTAGATGGGAAAGGCACAGAAAATGTGTAAGGCCTTTGTAGTCAGCGCCCTTTGTTATTAATTATTTATTATTATTATTATTATTTGCAATTTCATGTACTGCAGAACACCCAAAGTATTTCCCAATATTCAACCATATTTCCACTGTTTGAATATTTTCTAGTTGTTAGACCCATATCATCTGTGCCTGTTGTGCTCCCCTTGATTCCATGAAAGCCATGCTGAGTGGTATCTTCATGCTTATCGTGTGCAGCAATTTACATATCAGTGTTCTCTGGCTGCACTGCTATGTGTGGCTTGTGCCCTTCCCCCTGGTGAGCAAAGCACGTGTTTCCCAATATACTGCACAACTCTTCACTTGACTCCTTTGCTCTATTAGAAGAAACAGTTGTTTTGTTCTGATCTACATCCTGGTAGACTTTCCTGTTCCTAGGAAGATTGCCAATTACCGGCTCGCATCTCTTCTCCCATGCAAATTTTTTCAGCAAACTTGATCAGCAGACATCTTAGACAACATCCAGCCTTTCCATTGGCTCCAGCTGCCCTGAGATTATGTTAAAACAGGGGTTGGCAACCTTTCAGAAGTGGTGTGCCGAGTCTTCATTTATTCACTCTAATTTAAGGTTTCGCGTGCCAGTAATACATTTTAACGTTTTTAGAAGGTCTTTTTCTATAAGTCTATAATATATAACTAAACTATTGTTGTATGTAAAGTAAATAAGGTTTTTAAAATGTTTAAGAAGCTTCATTTAAAATTAAATTAAAATGTAGAGCCCCCTGGACCGGTGGCCAGGACCCGGGCAGTGTGAGTGCCATAGGTTGCCTACCCTGTGTTAAAATCTTGAAAAGACTTTGCTGATCCTGGCCACAGCATTTAAACTATGGCGGCATGATGCAGTTCTTTTGCATCCTTCTGTGAGGTGTCTTTTGGAACTTTTAGCACTAAAGGTGGTCTGATTTTGTTTTATTTCAACAAACTGACAGTGAAACAGCCATGGCAGGCTCTCATTTTTTTAAGCTAAGAGTTGTATGCTGTGGACAAGTATGAGAATAATGTAGTCATTTTTCAGTACTGTAAGGTGTTCTTTGAAATAATCTTTGCTACATGATTGTGTAGCACCATTAAGAGAAATGCTAAACAAACACATATATAGACATGGTCCCTCACAAACTAAATAGGCTAGGCAAACAGAAAGTAATGAAAATGTCAGATGTACATGTCTTAAGTTGCGTTCTATCAATATATTTCCCCATGACCTTCCTCCTTTACTGCTGACCCTGTGCTTCAGTCCTTCTACACTACCATTGCCGATCACTGTCCTGTTTAAATGTTTTTCCACATATTCAAGCAAATACCAGTGCCTGACTTTCTTTTGTAAAAGACAATTAATTGCATACTTTTTCCTTATTCACATTAATGTGCTTTTTCCCTTGGTGCAGAAGGTTGCCCTTTCAAACTATTGAATGAGTCTTTTTGACATATTTCAGGCCTTGTAAGTATCCAGCACCTAAATACTACCAGGATTCTCAGTGAATCCCACAGCACCTTAGCTGTGTTTATCAAAGCATTAACCTGTGGTGTGCTCTGTCTAATGTCCAACAAACTCCAAAGCAGAATAGTTGATACATCACTGGGAGGATTCTGTGCATAAGGAACATTTGTAGTGGATGTAGAATGAGAGCCATCAGAGTTAGTTTATTTGGTCCAGGACAAATACCCAATATGTGCGCTGCACCAGTGACTCAATAGATAGATTAATACTGGATAATCAAGTAAGATAAAACTGTGTAATATATATGTATATTTTTAATTCCATCCATAGCCACTAGGATGCGCTGCCACAATGGTTCCATATTGCAAAGTAGCCTGCCTATAACTATGCCAAATCTCATGGTTTAAACTCAGATTACAAGGTTTATGATTTAACAGACACAGAATGGGAAAACGTGACCCTCACTCTTTGGTTTATGGAACCAAAGCACTCTAGGGATTATCTCAATTCATATAAGACTCTTAAAAGCTAAACTTAACATTGAAATCTTTACCTAAAAATATGTAACTGCACAAAAGAAAAAAAAATTGTCTCCAGCTACCTTGCTGGGCCCTGCTTCCAAGTCTCAGAAGGGAATATTTACAGTAGAACCTTAGAGTTACGAGTTACAAATTGATCAGTCAACCACACACCTCATTTGGAACCGGAAACACACAATCAGGCAGCAGCAGATACAAAAACAAAACAAAACAAACACAGTACAGTACTGTGTTAAACGTAAACTACTAAAAAAAAAGGGAAAACAGCATTCTGCATAGTAAAGTTTCAAAGCTGTATTAAGTCAATGTTCAGCTGTAAACTTCTGAAAGAATAACCATAACATTTTGTTCAGAGTTACGAACATTTCAGAGTAACAAACAACCTCAATTCCCGAGGTGTTTGTAACTCTGAGGTTTTACTGTAACTGAACATGTTTTTTTCCCAAGATTGGATTTTTTTGGGAGCAAGGCATCACATGGGAATGTTTTTGCTCCACTGGAAGAAAACAAAAGGTTTACAATGATATAATATATATGTTAGAAGTGACAAGAGGTGATTACTTCTGCTCCTCCACCAATTTTTTTTTTAAGTAGCAACATGCAAATCTGAGATTAAGCATGTTTGAAAGGATTTCAGAATACTGCACATCCTCAGTTAAGTATCTCAACTCAAAGGAAATGTCACTCAAGTGATTTCTCTCCACTTTCCCAATATATATACGTTTGTATCTGTGATGGCTGAATTTGACATTTAATTTCTAAACTGGTTACTATAAACTTTTCTGTTCTGTTCTTAGAGGTGCAATTTTAATAACTGAACATGAAGAGAAAAGAAATTCAGGATATTTTAAAGACAAGATACATCTTCCAAGTTCCTTTGGACTTAACTATTACCTTTATATCCTTTCACCAGGTGGTGATGTTCATGCTTTAGCAGATGATGGTGCATCAGTACTGTTTGAAGCAGCTGGAGGAGGTAATCCAGACTGTATAGCTCTTCTTTTGGAATATGGAGGAAGTGGTAATGTGCCTAATAGGGCAGGACAGCTCCCTATACACAAAGCAGCCTATGAAGGACATTATCTGTGAGTATAACTGTAGGCTTCAAATTCTCCCCTATAATACTGCATCTACTACTACGTCACATTAAAGGATTGAATTGAAAAGTCCAAATTTAAAGATCATTCATATTTGACAAGTATGTACATTAAATTATTTTTAATTAAATCTTAAATGTGGCTTCAGCATATTCAATAGGAAATACAAAACAAAAAACAAAACCTAGCAGAACTAAAAGAAAGTAATTGGGACATTCGGTGGTGATTTACACTTTGTACAACTCCATTTAATTCAAAAAGGTTCCATGTGGTATAAGTCAGGACAGAAATTTGTCTGTTGGGGTTGTTCAGGAGTAAACGAGGGCAGAATCTGGCTTCTCGGGTGAAATGGTCAGTTAGGTAGTAGAAAGTCACAACTGGATATCCTGTTTTCATGAGGTTGGGGGAGGGGGTTATGCTTGGGTGGATTTTAGCTGCAGGGTGGGGAAGGAGTTTATGTCTGGGTGGATTTTAGCCAGATGAAAATTTTCTTCATTATCTTTTTAGGTCATTGAAATATCTAATTCCTGTTACATCCAAGACTGCAATCCAGAGAAGTGGGTTAAGCCCCATTCACTCAGCAGCAGATGGCCAGAATGTGCAGTGTCTAGAACTCCTCATTGAAAACGATTTTGATGTCAATACCCTCCTGGCTGAACACATTTCTGAAAACTACGATGATGAAAGGAAAACGGCACTCTATTTTGCTGTTTCTAACAATGACATTCTCTGCACAGAAGTGTTACTCAAAGCTGGTGCAGACCCAAACAAGGATCCTCTAAACTGTCTTCTTGTAGCAGTGAGAGCTGGTAACCATGAAATCGTACGATTGCTTCTATCATATGGAGCAAATGTCAATTGCTACTTCATGCTCGTGAATGACACCCATTTCCCCAGTGCCATTCAGTACGCTTTGAATGATGAGGTAATGCTAAGGCTGTTGTTGAATCATGGATATAATGCAGAGAGGTGTTTTGATTGCATGCATGGCGACATCTTTGGAAGTTCTTTTGTGTGGTCACTTCCAGAAGAGGAGGTATTACCAGGATGGACATCTTGTGTAATAAAAGATACTCCAGTAAGCACATTCCTCATTTTCTTCTCTTCATTTTTCTCTTCAATGTAATCTTGCTTTAAATTTATTTCATATTTTAATGCAGAATTAAGATTTCTTGATATCAACATACTTATTTACACCCCCCCCCATAACCTTTCTTCAGTTTTATTCTGGTATAGAGAAAATGACACAGAGAGAGTAGTTTTAGTTTTGAAACTGAGTTAGAGGTTGTAGGAAGGAAGTATTGACTAGCAATTAAAGGAGGGAGCTGGAAGGCAGGAAAATGGGTTCTATTCCCAACTCGGCCAATTATTTGCCAGTATGTTTTGGGTTAAACATAGGGCATGATCCTGCAACCTCTTAAGCATGTGATATCTACTCGTGTGGTAAACCTATCTAAATCAACAGATTTACTCACACAAATAAAGTTATACATATGTGCAAGTGTTTGCAGGATTGAGATGTTAGACTAAATTTATGAAACGTCCACATTTTTGATGCCCAGCTTGAGATGTCCAGATGTTCAGAGCGAGTGAGAATCCAGAACTTTGACTGAAGTCAAATGAGAGCTGTGGATGCTCAGCACTTCTGAAAATCAGGACCTGGGCATCCCAATAACTGAGGCACACAACAATAGTGGGGGAAAATTCCAAATGTAGGCATTAACTTGTCTGTACTTCAATTTCCCCATATAGATAGAGGGAATAATAATATCTACCTGTCACAAGAGGGCTGTGAGGCTTACTTTATTAATGTTTGGATAGTGCTTTGAAATCCTCGGATAAAAGGTTCTGTAGTTATGTAAGTGCAAAGCATTTCTATAAAGAGGTGTCAGTACAATTAAACACAGTACTTATGAGATACAATTCTTGGAACATTTATATCTTTTGTATAAAATGGTGGGTTCAAAAGAAAAAATATAACTGTATTTGGTTCCAATTCCTCTTCCACTGAAGTCAATGATGAAAGTCCCATTGTCTTCAATGGGAGCAGGATGCCTTTTAGCATTCTGCTAGCAGCAGGCATTCCCAAACAATTAGCGTGCATAAGATACTGATAAGTTGTTATTAGTAACATAGGTAACACAAGATACTGTTTGAGGATTTTATACTTTGGATGCTTTATGATCAAAGATTTCCAAGGGTGCCATATTATTTCATAGGCTGTTTTGAGACTCACCGCAAACCCATTTTTCAGGGATATATTCAAGCAAATTTGAATGCAAAGTATAGCCGAAAAATGTAGAGTTATGATAGTAGTAGATAAAAATGATAAAGGCCTAAGAGTTAATGTCCTCCAGGTTTTCCCTTGAGTTTGAGATTATTGTTTGAGCAATAATGCTCAGCATACATGTAATGAAAGTGTACTTTTTAGAGACAGATGTTTAACCCTACTTCTAAAACCAAAGTGGAATAAAACAATGAGGAAGTTATCAAGATATTGTCATCTTTGACATAATGAAAAGTGGCCTTCAGGTTTCTGTTCAAACAAAGAATCAGAAGTTAGAGGTGATCCATTATATCCCCATGGGATGTCAGTACAGGACTGTTTCTTACAGGATATTGGCATTTCCCTGGGTGAGTTTTAAAAGTAATCTGTGTTTTTCCTTTCAGTTCTGTGCCTTTATTACAGTTCCTTGGTTGAAACATTTAGTTGGACATGTGATTCGCATTTTGATAGACTATATGGATTATGTTCCTTTGTGCTCAAAACTAAAGTGTGTCCTAGAAGCACAGAAGGAATGGCCAGAGATACATCAGATATTAGGTAAATGTCTAACATTTGTTTAATTATTTGATCTGGTATTAAAGGTTTGTAAAAAATTACTATAATTACAAGTTATATTTAATTCTAATATGTTGTGTTTGCATCACCTGGTCTAAGGGCCAGTTCCTGACACCCTCTCTCAGACTGGGGCAGATCCTCAGGTAGAATCAGTCATCCTAGTTCCATTGACATCATTGCACTAAGACAATTTATACTAGCTAAGGATCTGCTCCACTGAGTAGTACCTTGTTCTGGGGGAAGCCCCGTTTATTTCATTTGGAGAGTAAGGTACCTCCAGGTGAGTAGTGGTGGCAGAATCTCACCCTACACTGACATATGTATTTCTAATGCACCCATCACTGTGTAATCCTGTGAGATGCTGACCCTTTACCGAGGGGCATTTGCCCACGCTTTCATTGTTCTACTCCCTCCCTCACCTAATAGCTCTTCAGAGAGCAACATGAGAAAGAGTGTGAAACACTTTGAGTGTAAAAATGTTGTCATTTAGTATGCCACAATGTCCTAAATCTGACTTACACAATGTGCATTATCGGGGCATCATTTTTAGCATTTTAGTTGAGCCTCTCACAGGTTCCTGTGTATACCTGTCTTTTAAAAGGCTTACAAACTAGATGGGACATTCCACCACAATATTAACCCCAGGACCGAGAGGGTTCAGGAGCAGCAGCAATTTGGGAATCATGGAGACTGGGGGGTCCTAGAGGCACTGAGGGGGCACGGGAACTTCATGCAGATTGCTCTTGATCCAGTAGATCATTCAGGATCTGCCAAGATTTTAGGAAAGAATCCTCAGGTTTAGGACGCAGAAGCCCTTTCCAGTTCTGGGTGGAAGGAATCCTGACCCTTCGGAAATCCTACCCTCCTACTAGATCGATCCGGCAGAAACACCATGAGTGACATCCTGCCCCTATTGAAGTCAATGAGAATTTTGTTATTGACTTCAGTGGGTATGTCTCTATTGCAGCTGGTAGCACAGATAGACAGACTTGTGCTAGCATGAGTCTGTCGGCCTGAGCTGGGAATCACACCTCCCAGCTGAAACATAAACATACGCAGGATTTCACCTCATAACTATGAATTCACAAAGTTTCCTGTCCCTTATGTAGGCTACGTAGGGTATATGCTTATGTGTAAGGGACACTTTAGTCCTACATTTGAAAAAATTGCCCAGTTTCATTAGTTTATTAGTAATGAAGGCAAGGAATTAATTTATGATATTTATCTCAGTGCCACTTTAAAGCAGCTGCAATTAAATTCTGAAAAGTTTCCATTAGATATGTATAGGAAGATGTCCTATAACAATTTCCTAAGGGCATGTGTACCATGCCTAAATACATATTTATATGCTATATTGCAGTAGAGCTGTTAGTCTATTGAGCATCTACATTTATTTTAAAAATATATCTATATGTATGTGCACACAAACTGGAATTGGTACTTTGAAATGAACATCTATTTAATACATTTTAATTTATTGAACTATGAAAAATATGTTTGTCTATATTTATCTGGCACAGTTCTCTTTGGAGCTGTTGCAGTCTAACAGGTAATTAACACTAGTGTTTATGCTTTTATAAACCTTCACCAAAGCAGTTCTCTTTCTATTAGGGTAATAAATACAAAATTCTGTCTGAATAATGTGGAGATTGTAAAATTAACTGATAAAAGGCAAAATTTTCAAAATTAAAGCTGATGCTGTCTTTATTTTTGCTTTTGCATTTTACACTGGTGCGCAAAAGAATTACTTTTTTGGATTTTGTTGTTTGATGTCACAGCTTCAAAGTGATTTGGTTGTGTTAACTGCTTCAAAAGTTCAAGTATTTTGAAATATGCTGTTCATATAAAACATTTAATTACAACGAACTCTCTCTGGTGGCATGATGTATCAGTTATCTTATGATATTTGTAGTCTTTGTTTAGAAGTTGCAATAACTCAAACACACAGGGTCTAATACTGCACCTTCAAGTGTTACTGAGTCAGTGGGAATTGAAGGTGCTTAGCACCTTTCAGGATTGAGTACACAGATCATGTAATTAGTCAGCATTTATTGTGCTAATTGGTGTGTTGATGTAAGCATCCAAATGAAGGATTTGGATATGCTATTCAGGTGCCCACGTTTGAAAAATTGAGACCATGGTGTTACCATCATTTTAAAGGAAAAGTGCCGATTATAAGGTGTTAATAGCACATAAAATCACCATTTAGAATTTAGCTAAAATAAACAGGCTTGTCAATTAAAAACAGGAAAAAAACAACGTAATGAGCATCCAATATGAAAATAACATCTAAGTACAATAAAACTGGCCACTTGATGTCACCATTGCTCCAGTGAAATTTTATTGGTGGTGCATTTATTTGGGAGTAAATTAAAACTGTATTTTATTAAAAGTAACAGGAATAGGAGAGCTTTCAGCTGGTAGATTTCTGAAGTGAGTTTCATTAGAGCGCATGTTTTGAGATTCTAAGTCTGAGACACACTTGCCAAATTAATGGCCTGTTTTTTCCCCTGATGTGTTTCCCTCACTATTTTTCAGAGAATCCTCGCCCATTAAAACATTTGTGCCGCCTGAAAATACGTCAACTGATGGGACTAAGGAGACTACGGAGACAAGCATCAATGGCGAAGCTTCCTCTTCCACCAGTTCTAAAGGACTATATCCTATATAAAGAATATGATCTTTATGGAAAGGGGCTAAATTTAGCCTAGATTTAAAACAGTCGTTTAAAACTTGTAAATTAATTCTTTAAAATTTTTTGCTAGATTGAGAATTATTTAGTATTGTTGTATGTACTCAAAACATTTGATATTTGCTGTAAATAGGCCTTTTATGGGAACCTTTTAAAAAAAATGTGGTCTGTAAAACTCAATTTGTTTTGTCTGTTTTTACTTAACATTGTGTCTTGATATTCTAAGAGCATGGAGAAGGAGATGATAGTCATTGTGCAACCCAAAACCTCCAGGATTGGATTCTAGGTGAGTAATATGTACACTTCAACCTGGAAAAAAAGCTACGAGCAGAGTTTTCTTAGTAGGTTCTCTGTTGAAGATGATAAAAGAGATCATGTTTAAAATGCTGATTTATTTTAAAAAGTGTATATGTGGAAATTAGAAGTATGATGAAAATAAAAATGTTCTGTTTCATTTGTATGATAACTTTTGACTCCAGCCACCTTTCATGTATTTGGCTTGAAATGTGATATTTTGTACATTTTAAATTGGGGTCCTACTGTTAAGTGCTCCAAAATAATAAAACAGTTCTCTTTTTATTTAGATGTAAAGAAGTCAAACACAGCAATCATCCTTTAAATCATACTGTAAAGCTTCAGGGGAAAGATATTATGGCTTAGCCTTCTATGGCTTTGGTATTCTTTGGCAACAATTGTGCATGTCAGTGAAGTTCACTGTTAAGTCTGACAGCCACCCAAAATATTGCAAGCCCAGAGTTGTGCCTTTTGCTCAAAAGCCTCTGGTAGAAATCGATTTGGACTATTTAGTGAACATTGGAGTCTTGTCACCAGTTTCACACAGTGAGTGGGCTACACCCATCGTACCAATGATCAAGAAGGATGGCTCAGTCTGAATTTGTGGCGATTTCAAAGTGACATTGAATCCAGTTTTATGTGCAGACCAGTTTGACCACTACCTTGTACTGAAGATTTGTTTGCTAATCTTAGTTGTGGACAGTGTTTCAATAAATTGGATTTGCTCAATGCATATCTACAAATGGAGATTGATCTGGCATCTCATAAATATATCTCAATCAACATGCAAAAAGGCTTATTTTGTTAGAACAGTTTGCCTTTTGGTATCACGTCGGCACCTGCCCTGTTCCAGAAAGCCATGGATGAGATTGTGAAGGGACTGAATAGAGTTCAAAGTGCTATTTGGATGACATCCTTGTTACAGGAAAGGATCAAGAGGATCATTGTCAGAATTTGGATGCTGTCTTGTAAGGTTTGGAAGACCATGGACTGAGAATACATCGAGACAACTGTGAGTTTTTCACACCTTCACTTGGATACCTTGGACATATAATTGATGTCAAAGGCTTAAGGAAATTGCCAGAAAAAGAGAAGGCAGTTCTTCAAGCGCCCCTGCCAGAGAATGTGTCACGGTTACACTCATTTTTAGGACTACTTAACTCTTATGGTAAATATCTGACTAATCTGACGACAGTATTGGCCTTACATGACCTGTTACAAGCAAAGAAAAAATGGAAATGGACTGAAGAGTGTGAGCATTCATTTAAATTAGCAAAAAATTGTTGATGTGAGCGAAAGTTCTTATGGACTTTGATGTTTTGTTGCCACTGCTACTGGCTTGTGATGCTTCACAGTATGAAGTGGGCACAATTCTTTCCCACTTTCTTCCTGATGGCATGGAGAAACCAATTGCCTTCACTTCACAAACAACTCATTACACCTGAGAAGAAATATGTGTAAATAGAGCGAGAATTTCTCAGCATTATCTTCGGAATTCAGAAGTTCCATACCTATCTGTATGATAGACATTTTACCTTGCTGATGGATCAATGGCCGTTACTTTCAATTTTTGGATGGAAACATAGAATTCTGTCATTAGCTGCTGCTCATATGCAACAATGGGCATTGCTACTTTCAGCTCTTTCCTATACTCTTCAATTCAGTAAAGGAACTCAGCATGGCAATGCTGATGGGCTGTGATGACTGCCATGCCTGCATTGCCATGAACTCAAAGAAACTTCAGACGAAGTGTTTTATCTCAATTTGATGGATAGGTTACCCATCATTAGCACAGATATCAACAAAGAAACCACTAAGGATGATGTGCCTTCTCTTGTGAAGGAAGTGGTACTACAAGGTTGTGTTGGATCAAAAAAATTCCCAGTGTGCACAATTCTTGTCACATCAATGTGAATTGTCTGTGAATCACGGTTGCATATAATGAAGAGTACAAGTGATCATTCCAAGATCACTCCAATCTCAGGTTTTGGAAGCTCTTCAAAAGAACATTTTGGCATTGTGTGGATAAAGGCCATAGCCCGGAGTCATGTCTATGGCCGGGGATTGACAAAGATATTGAGAGAAAGGCAAAGTGCTGTATTATGTGTCAACAAATTCAACATAATCCTGGACCATCTTATCTACGCCCTTGGTCGTGGCCTCAGATTCCTTGGACATGTATTCACATGGACTTTGCCAGACCTTTGAAAGGTTATATGGTTAGGGTTGTAGTCAACACCTATTTGAAATGGCCAGAAATTTTCAGGTATCAGGGGGTAGCCGTGTTAGTCTGTATCTACAAAAACAACAAGGAGTCTGGTGGCACCTTAAAGACTAACAGATTTATTTGGGCATAAGCTTTCGTGGGTAAAAACCTCACTTCTTCGGATGCATAGAGTGAGGATTTTACCCATGAAAGCTTATGCCCAAATAAATCTGTTAGTCTTTAAGGTGCCACCAGACTCCTTGTTGTTTTTTCAGAAATTTTCAGGATGACTTCTACTACAGTTACCAAGACCATTAGACATATTCGTACCTTGTTTAGCTAATTTGGTTTACTGTTACAGTTGGTGAGTAACAATGGACCTCAATTCTGTTCTGAAAAATTTCAAGGTTCCTAGCTTCAAATGAAATTCAGCACAAACATTCTGTTCCATACCACTCAGCTAAAAATGGACTAGCAGAACATTTACCATTGTACAAACACTTAAGCATGCCTTAAGAGCCAACTAGTTACTAGTGTACTTTGAGTCATCAACAGAAACTGGACAGAAACAGACATTTGTTTTGCTTTTCTGCAGGAACACAACACTTGTTACTACCCAGGAGTCACCTGCAACTCTTTTCTTGAAGCAGTCTTTGCATACCTGTTGGGACCTGCTCCGTCCTGATGTTGTCTCACATATAACCAAATCCCAAGCTATGCAAACTAATTGATGACGTGAGACTCATCATTGTGCTTTTCAAGTAGGATATTTAACGTAGACTCACAACTATGACCGTGGAGTGAAATGGGTACTTGGAGAACTTGTAAAATGCACAGGACCTCTTTTGTTTGTGGTAAAACTATCTGATAGTAGTTTATGGAAATAACATATGGACCAGTTGTAATCTTGACAAGTACCAGAGTCCAGGGATGTTCCAGTAGGACTTTCTGTTCCTCAGATCAAACCTCCTTCTGTTAAAACCTCCTAATATTGATGAGTTGGTGAAAGAAACTTTGGTATTCGATCCAATTGATTTCTTACCCCAACTGTTCCTGTTCTTCAGGGAACTGCCGCACCACCATCACCATGTTATCCCAAGAGAGTGAGAAAACGAGTTGTGCGCCTGAATTTATATGTTGTTCATTTAGTGAGTTGCTATTCCAGGGTAGAATAATCCTTTGCAATTTACGAGTCTGCAGTAGACCACCCACAACTTTAGTTAGGTTATATAGTTTTTGTTAGCCATGTAAATGACAATGTATATATATTTGGAAAGCTTTTTTAAAGTAGGGTGGAGGAATGTGATGTCCTATCCTTTTAAATGTTTCAGCACTCACCCTTCCTCAGTGCAAAGCCTCACTGTCATGTTGGTTTCAGTTTTACTGCCAGAAGAACAATAATCTTTCCACAGCAGACAGCTGTGTTTCCATTAGTTCCCTCTGTCTATATCCTTCTCTGCTGGGTCCAGGTATAACAAAACCATTGGAACATCGTCCCAAGAATTATGGTGTATTCTTCAACATTGACAATTTTTAAATAAGGTTGAACTTTTTTTTCTAAAACAGATACTGTTGTTCAAACAGCAGTCAAATCAGGGAAGTTCTATGGCCTGTGTTCTGTAGGAGGTCAGACTAGATGATGGACAGTTAAGTAGAGAATAGCTTTTTAGCACCTGGCTGACTAGATGATCATAGTAGCTCCTTCTGGTTTTATAATCTATGAATTCTTGGAGCCCAAGCTCCTAAACTTCTAGGCTCCCCTGCAGAGCTGAGAGAGAGCCTGGAAGTGCCAGGTCCCAATCTCCTTGCTCAACCAGGGCTTCCAGGCTCCTAGTTCCCCCCATAACATCCTATACCCATGTTCACCACTTTTATAAGGTTATGATATATTTTGTACAAAGTATGCCTTGTGAGGTATCATTAGAAAACTCATAATTTGCTGAATATCATTATCCAATTGAAATGTGTGTAACATCACTGCATGTAAGATTATGAGATTTTGCTATATGATGGTTACTGAAATATGTTGTAGTTCTGTGTAATGCAAACAAACCATTTTCTCAGAGACAAAGGTACACTAGCATGCCAGCCAGGTGCTAAAAAGCTATTCTCTACTTAACTGTCCATTCACCAGCATGGGGGAGTGTAAACAAGAAATTTACATTGCATTGCAGGAATGTTTCAAACCGCATGTACACAGCGGACTGTTTGTCTACACTCTGGTGGGGGGTAATTCTCAAAGAAAGGAGGAGGGTATAAAATAAGAGACAGGGACTTCCACATCACCTCTCCTCCTTCTGTCTAGGGAACAAGGCTGGGACTGAAGACTATGCAGGTGTTTCCCTGTGTATAATTCTTGAATGGCTGAGAGAGCATTCATGGTCATGTGGCTGGGAGTGATTTTACATGCTAGTGGCTGTAGGTGAGCAGGCCAGATGTGGCTGTTCTGGCAGCAAAGCAGTATTAAAGGCACCCCAGGCTATAGAGTTAAGGGGACGCCTCTATTCTATAGTCCAGCTTGTACCCTAGGGAATGTCACACACCCCAACCCTCCTGGCTGACAAGGAGCTGAGAAACTGGAAACACTGGGAGCACCAGCTCCCAAGTTCCCAGGCTTGGCACCCTGGATTTCTAGGGCTTCCAGGGACCACAGCTTTAGGGCAGCCAGCTGGTGGACTATCTCAGATAGGGAACCCTAGTGTTTCCAAGTCAATTAAATTTGTGACTGTACTCCTTAGGGGGAGAAATGTATGTCTCCTGCTCTGTTTTACCTGCATTCTGCATATATTTCATGTTATAGCAGCCTCAGATGATGACCCAGCACATGTTCGTTTTAAGAACACTTTCACAGCAGATTTGACAAAGAGGATACCAATGTGAGATTTCTAAAAATAGCTACATCACTCAACCCAAGGTTTAAGAACCTGAAATGCCATCCAAAATCAGAGGGAGGAGGTATGGAGCATGCTTTTAGAAGTCTTAAAAGAGCAACACTCTGATGCGGAAACTACAGAAACCAAACCACCAAAAAAGAAAATCAACCTTCTGCTGGTGACATCTGACTCAGATGATGAAAATGAACATGTGTCAGTCTGCACCGCTTTGGATCGTTATCAAGCAGAACCCATCATCAGCATGGAAGCATGTCCTCTGGAATGGTGGTTGAAGCATGAAGGGACATATGAATCTTTAGTGCACCTGGCACGTAAATATCTTGCAACGCCAGCTACAACAGTGCCATGCAAATGCCTGTTCTGATTTTCAGGTGATATTGTAAACAAGAAGCAGGCAGCATTATTTCCTGCAAATTGTAAGCAACCTTGTTTGTCTGAGTGATTGGCTGAACAAGAAGTAGGACTGAGTGGACTTCTAAAGTTTTACATTACTTTATTTTTGAATGCAGTTGTTTTTGGACATAACTCTACAATTGTAAATTCAACTTTCATGATAAAGAGATTGCATTACACTACTTCTATGAGGTGAATTGAAAAATACAACTTTTTGTTTTTTTTACAGTGCAAATATTTGCAATAAAAAATAAATATACAGTGAACACTGTACACTTCGTATTCTGTGTTGTAACTGAAATTAATATATTTGAAAATGTAGTAAACATCCAAAAATATTTAAAATAACTGGTATTCTATTGTTGTTTAACAGTGCGATTAATCCCGCAATTAATTTTTTTAATTGCTTGACAGCCCTAGTAGAAACTTCTTTAAAAAAAAAACCTGATCTGTGTCATCACCTTTTCCCCAGGAGCTGAAGATTTAAGAAATATACCAAATATGAAATTCATGATAAAGTATGAGAGTTGACAGTCCGGGGGTAGTTATACTGCTAGACCTTTAAAACACCAATTCCCCTGCCTTGTGATTATTTGCTCTTTGTAGTTCAGCAGCCCCAGGTCCCAACTTACATTGTGACCCCATTGTGCTAGCCACTGTACAAACACATAGAGACAGAGTTCCTGGTCCAAAGAGCTTACAATCTAAATAGACAAGACAACCAAAGTGGGAGAGAAATACAGGAAGTAAGTGGCTGGCCCGAAGTCGGACAACAGACCAGTGGCTATGTCTATACTACACAGCTTTTAGTGACATGGCTGTGTCGACACGGCCGGCCTTGTTGCTAAAAGTCAGGCAGAGTAGACGCTGTTTGTCAGCACTTTTGCAGATAAAATACTTCCACCCCCTACGAGTGGGGTTCGTATTGTCAACAGAAGAGCGCTCCTGCCAACAATGAGCCGTTTACATTGCCACTTACTGTTACAAAACGTTTGTCTTTTGGAGGGAGGGGGGAGCTTTTTTTAAGCATCTTTGAATGACAAAAGTTTTGTCGTTCAATTGGCAGTGTAGACAAAACCTTTAAGTCTTAGTTCCAGGAGAGAGATCTGTACCCTGCTTCTCTCGCTCTCGCTCTCTCTCTGAACCCCAGTTCTTATTACCTCCTGTCACCTCCCCCCATTGCCTTCTTCCTGAGTTCATGTGTGTTCCACCCAGCCAAGCTGGGAGCCTCCCATTGATAGGTGTCAAATGTTCAGTCCTTAGGGTTTCCACTGTGTCTTTAGTGTCTTCCACTGATATGGGTTAGTTCCCACCAAGTCCTTAACAACCTTTCCAAGACAATTACATGACAAAAGACCTCATGTTTCCTGCTTTGTCCACTCCATGCACAGCAATACCAAGAGGAGAGGGAAACCAAGGCATGTATTTGTCACAGAAGTACATTGAGTAAGTGAATAAATATTTTAAAGTGTTTGTCTGGGGCTTGGGGGCATTCTCCCTTTGAAATAGTCACAGAAATCTCACTAGCATTAATGGAAGCTGTGCACATAAATCAGGGAAAGAATAGTGCTGCAGGCATCTGTGGCTTATGGTTATCGTAATATGTTATAATAAAACATACACAAACTGTTACTATTCCTAAGGCTGGTTTTATAAAGTGAAGCTTTAGTGACATGTACAAACCATTGATTTTGCTTTCATAGTTGATACATAATTGATATTTTCACCTAAAACCCCTGAATATGATACAGCCTCAGGGCAAAATTATTCTCTCTTGTCTGCACTGCACTGAGAATGTCCATAGGATATTCCATGGTGGCCAGAACTCCCATTAATGTCAATATGAGCGCTACTTATGGGACAAGGACAATGCAACAGAGAGGAGAATTTTGCCCTTACATTGTACATCTATTCGTAGCTAGATCCCCATGTATTACAGTCTTCATTTACAAGTGTTTTTAGATTTGTTTGCTATTCATTTTTAAAAGCAAAAATGCACAGCTTTTTAATCACTTGGGAACTAGATGAGCAAAGGAAACAAGAGGTGTATCAAATAAATAATACAGATGTAGTGCTGCTATTGGTATAGAAAATAGAGCACCCTTTTGGTTTGAAATGCAAACTATGGGCTGTTAGGCCTCTAGCTGTCCCCAGGGTCAGGGAACAGTAGCTGACTTTTTTGTAGCTTTCCCACCTCTGAGGAACTCAGTACCGGATTAAGCCCAGACATTTTTTTTTTGTAATTACATAATAATTTAATAAATACCAGCTCTCAATTGAACATGCAGATGATCAGATTTTTCCAAACGTCCAAAGGAGTATGTTATGCTTGCCTTAGTCCCATGGCACTCATTAGGAAAGAAGAAGTTAATTATAGTGTTCTCTTTGCATTACGCTTTTAATAATTATGTTCTGTTTACCTAAAATATTGCCTCTTGCATTTTCAGTGGGACACAGACTGTATTCTCCTCTTCCTGTTCTAAACGGTTGTGCAGTATAGCTGTGCCGCTTCAAAACAGCTGCTGTGTTTCACCCTAAGCGTGTCTGTACTTCAGCAGTGAGTGAAGTGGTTTCTATATATAGTTTATAAATCTGCTGGTAATGCCTGTAAGGCATGTTGAGAACCCTCCTGAGGGATAAAAGGAGCTATATGAAAATAAGATCATCATCATAATCATATACACTATTTTATCTTTCTTTTGCACTGTAGTAACTGATATTGAGGAAGTGTATGGTCAGCAGAGATGTGGAGAAGTATTTGCTTTGAGCAGAAGCCAGATGGAAATAGTTTGTGCTATCAAAGGTAACAGCCTCATCTCTCATTACAGGACATGATTCTTATTTTACTAACACAGAGTGATAAGGAGGTGTTAACTGTATGGGGAGAAAAGGAGAGTGGAGAAGAAACCTTTGTACACTTAACTTTTGTTTGCCTATATTGGATTCTCTATTTTATTTTTATTCAGCGAGGCAAAGAAGAAGTACAAGGGGTGGTTTATTTTATTAGCACAGTGCCTGTTTCATCAACAGACAATATTGAAAGTCTGATGTGACTCAAGGTTTGCTGTGTAATAAAACAGACCATCAGCATCTGGGTCACTGGTAGTTGAAACGAGAGGGCACCTGGCAATGAGCTTTGCTTCTCCAAATCGAGGTGGGCTGGTTCTTGGATCACTCCAAACATCCCATGATCCCCTCTGCCTTTTCCAAACAAACTTTTCCTCCCAGTGCCCCTCCCTGGGCAGAGTGCTCCTCCCAGCCAAGACAGATTCTCACACTTTTCTTGCTAGCTCCCCCAAAGAACTGACTCATCTTTCTACCACTCATGAGTTCTTCATCTTCTTGCCAAGAGAGGCAGCCCAATCAATCCCAGCCATCCAGCTGGCTGGCCTCATACACTATTACCTGCTGCTTTGTGGGAGCCAATGCTGCATAATTTCCCTTCTGAGTGCAGGGCCCAGATCTCCAGAAGCCTATCTATGCCACATAGCATCCTTCTGTAACGGGAAAGCTCACCTAGAATTCTTCATGAGGAGACCCTCTCATTTGGGTCAAAGCAGCCTGGTCCCTATTATCTCTCTTTTGGAAAATAACCCGTGAATGTTCCTTGCTCTAAGACACCACCAATGTCCACATCCTTTTAAAACTGTCAGGTTTGGAGACAAGTATCTTTCAGTATGATACACATGTTAAGTTTCAGTGAGAAAACAAGATTAATGGTAATACTATGCTATAGAAGAGTGGACTCACAACTGGAGCACCTTCTCATGGCTGAGCATGGCCTGTATAGTGCCCCTTGCTGTCAGCTGCTCCTGTTCCACATTGGTCAGTCTCTGCCTGTGACTCAGCCCTCTGGCCAGGTCGCGTTTAAATCCACTCCTTCTGGGGTAAGAGAAAATCCAATACAACAAAAAGTCCAATGTCTTTACATCAGGATTGTTGGCTCGGACCCTGATCTTCACATCTTTCTCTCAGGGTTTGGTCATCTCTTATCTCCTTCTCTCAAGGGCAGTTTCCCACTACCTTCCCCAGTGGCTGGCAGCAGGGGCATCATTTCAGAAAAATTGGGGGGAGGGGACAACAAAGTTGTGTTAACATATAGAACATGTAATTATATTATATCCTACAAAGTTGGGTGAGGGTGGTGGTGGCAGAGAAATAGAGCATATACAGCTGCCCCTCTGCCCCATAAAATATGACATCCTTGGCTGGTAGGGGAAGCTCGGCCCTCACTCTCCTCTGTGCTTCTTCTGATGTGAGCCTATTAGCAGGTCCCTCCACAGCCTCTCCAAGCTTGCCTTTCTTGCAGGGCTAGGATTCACAGGGTTATCCTGTAGAAGTCCCCAATAAATCCAAGCATAAAAGTATAAACATAAACCCCCTTTTGCCCTCTTCAGGCTTGACCTTTATCCCCCTCTTGCTCCTCAACTGAACACCTTGCAGGGCTCTTCCCACACTCTGAGCCCAGGGAGAAACTGCAGAGTTCCCTTTCTCTCTCTCTCTGTGGCCCCCTCTGCTACAACTACACACTTCCTCTCTTTATTCTAGCTCCCAGCTCCTCCCCTCCCTGGGATTCATCAGTAGTTGCTGTTGCCCACCCTCCAGGTGCAGCCAGGTACATTAATAGAGCTCTCTAGTTCCAGTTAACCCTTTTCATGTAAGTGTAGGGTAGGCACTCCATCGCATCCTATTTCATTTAAGGAATAAGCACCATAATTTGATTGGTGTTAGGGCTTACATTTGGGCTAGGCTTGAGCTTTGTTTAGAGTTTTGGCTACAATTAGATTTGCAGTTATAGGTAACCTTAAGGTAATATGGTCATCTTTAGAGTTAAGGCAAAAGCAGGGCTTAGGGCTCAAACAGCATTTGCTATTAAGATTATTGTCAGGGTAACGGAGGTGGTTAGAGTTAATGGTTAAGATTAGGGTGATGGCTAGGGTTAGAGTTTGTGGGTATTCTGCATTTCATATTTATCAGTACTAAACTTCACTAATGGTTTTAAATCTGGAATGTGCCCTTTCAAGTCTGGGGTATTCAGGTCAGAGGTTTTGGTTCGGACTATCATAGAGATGGAGATCAGTTGTGAAATCCAGATTCTAATTCTAGTTTTCAAGGGAAGGAAGATTTTGGCTCAGGCCCATCTCTAAACTCTCATCTCTTTGTCTTTCCTCAGCATGGATGGAAGGGAAGGAGCCTTCTCTCCCATGTGACTCCTTGTTTACAAAATCACCAGGACAGATGATCTCAACAATGGAATCATCTGGCATAGAGAAAAGCAGCTGAAAAGTTATTCCTTCACATGCCTTCAACACATGCTTTATCGAGCTTGCTTTGCTGATACCACTGTTAAATGTAGGTGATGACACATAGCTTCCAAGGACAGTTCAGTGTGCACAGTTTTCAAGAGTTGTGTTTGTCTCTAGGGTAAAGCAGAGACAGCTTGTCCCATCACTCTGTCTTACAGCCATGTTTAGATATCACACAAGACTGACTTTTTCTCTCTTCTTTTTGACCTTTTCTCTTTAAAGAAAGGCCTCTGAAGTGCAGATTTAGGCTGAACTACTTTGAGAAGGTTTAGGCACTTCTGAATGCAATGGTATGTGACTACTCACAGCGAAAGCAAATATACTGCTACCTACACACACCTAGAATACTTACTATCAGTGGATCAGTCAGATTGGACTATGCATTCACACTGGAACTGTAGGAGTAGCACCTAGGAGCACCTTTGTAAAGATGGAGAAAAGAGCGCAGAGGACATGCAGTGGGGAAGGGGGGAGAGTACAGGGGCCATCCAGTGGGGGAGGAGGAATGCACACGGGGCATGCAGTAGGGAGAGGGGAAGAGAGAGAAAGGAAATTATAGGGGGAGAACAGAATGGAGGATGGCAAGTGGAGGAGAGAGTAAGGGCCTAGATGAAGAAACAGAGGGAAAGAAGAGAAACAAAGGGTAGAGAAAGAGGAAAAACAACCCAGAGGGAGAGAGATAAAGGGGAGAGCCAGATGTCCTTTTTAGTTGCATAAATGTATATTGTTTTAAACATGCATTGTAATTGAACAGTGCTCCTGAAGCATGGGATTCCAATTCAATTGTTTCCTTTACAATCTAAAATATGTCTGGCAGGCTTCCCTTGTGCTCTGTGACGGAACTAAATGGCATCTCGACAACAGGCCATTGCACATACTTTGAGAACAGGTTGGTCAATAGTTTGGTTATTTGTGGACCATTTTTCCACTGACCAAAGTGGAAGTGGGACCTTGTGGTGTATACGCCCCTGCACAGGTGTGAATTTCACCCTTCGGGCATTGCACATGGGTTTTCAAACTATTGGGTCAAAATGACTAAACTTTGGCAACTTGTTAGAAACCTGACAAAATTTCAAACTGTTACTTGAAACAGTTTAATTGGTGGAAATGAAATGGAGGGGGAGAGTGTCTGGAAGGACCCCCTCTTTCCAAAAACTTGGAAAACAGTTCATAAGAGAGAGAAAAGATTAACGTCTGCCCTAAATATTAGTTGCCAATGAGGGGCTTAAGCCCCATATATCTACTACTACCATTGGCTAAAGGTGGTGTGGAAAGACACTATAGAAAGACACACACATGAAAAGAAACTTATATGCAAAGTATCTTCAAATGTGGGAACAAATCCTGAACTTATAAAAATGGTTGTAATTCCTAACTTTACTCTACATCCTTCGTCCTGCATGAAACAAACGTGCAAGTTAGTCAGTGGCTGTACAAGGGATTCTAGTGGCTTGTAAGCAGTGGTTAAAAAAAGAAGTGGGTAAATTAATCTAAACTAAATGCTTGTATTTGCCCAGTGAGAAGTGGGCAACCTCAGTTTAGCCTTGACTATTCTACTGCTTGTAAGCCAAGGAAAGATGTGCATTCCCTCTGTGCATGGCTTTTGCAACTTTGCAAGGTTTTATCGGTATGAGTTTTAGATGGGTATATTACTGAAGCCAGATTGAGTGATATGCCTCATCCTAAATAACTACCAATAAAACCTTTAAAATCAAACACCACCATTTCTGGTTCTTTATTATTGGAAGGGCTGGCAACACCACATACTATTAAGGTTGCCTGACACTTCCCATTCGAAGAGCCTGTTTTCAGTTGCTTATAACTTTGCCAAATTTTAATTGATTGGGCTAAAATTTGCCATGCTGGGTGTCTGCCTCAGGCTGGCTTGTTCTGGGGAAAATTTCTGCCAAAACAGACATTTCCAAGAATAAGTCTAGGGAAAAATACATTATTTTACCTGTATTAAAAAATTCGGCCATTTTTTTTCTTTGACCCTCCCGCTTCTCATGATTCAGAGCAAGGACTTGAAATTTGGCAGGAGTGGGAGCAGTATCAGGGAGCAAGTTGCAGCAGGGTCAGTCTCCTAGCAACATAATATGCATAGCTGACTCTGGCAGGGGCTGCCTGATTGACTGCACCGTCTGATCGGTGGAGGTGCAGAACTAAGCTCCTACTTGACCCAGCAGTACCCAGAACTTGCTGGCTGCTCAACGTGTTCCATGCCTGTGCCTGCCCCTGCCCAGCTCTTCTCTCAGCTGTACCCCGGGGCCCTGATTCTTGATTCCAGCTTGGCTTGGCGCTAACTTCCAGGCCTGGCCACCTTCATGGCTCTGACCATTAGGCACCACCACCTATGTCCTAAACATAATCTTGGCAGAGGGCTTTGAGTCAGGAATGTGACTTTTGCCATCCCCTTAGAACTATGCCCAAACCTTGCCAAGTTATAAGCCTTTGAACAATTGCAGTTTGCCTATGCTTAGTGGAGACTTCTCAGATTTTAGAAGCTAAATTCCCTGAAGATTCTATCCACACCAAACATGCTTCAGTCTGAGGCTGAGCAGGACTTTCCCTGCAGCTCTGGGCTGCTGTAGATGGTGTTGGGACTGGATTTGGGTACCTGAAATGAGATCAGGGCCCCCGTCTCTCCTGTACTCTCAATACTCCCCCTTCTGGGCCTAGCAGCTTGGAGGAGCAAGAAGCTTCTGATCCAAATTGAGAGGACACAAGAGCAAGACCAGTGGGAGGTATGGAGGGCTGTAGTTCTGGCTGACGGTCTGGAGTTCTGGCCGCCGGCCCCTTGCCAGCCGGGGTCTCGGCCGCCAGCCCCGCTCAGCCCACTGCCGGCCTGAGTGAACGGAACCCCCGGCCGGCAGCTCAGCCCACTGCCGGTCAGGGGTTCCGGCCACCAGCCCTTTGCCAGCCGGGGACCCGGCCATCGGCCCCGCTCAGCCTGCTGCCAGCCTGGGATACCAGCCGCCGGCCCCACTCACCTTGCTGCTGGTCGGGGGTTCCAGCCGCCCGGCCCCCTGCCAGCCGGGGTCCGGGCTGCCGGCCCTGCTCAGCCCTCCTGCTAGCCTGGGGTACCGACAGCCAGCCCAGCGCTCTGCAGCCCTTATCAAAAATTACACTACAATTAGCTTGAAAACTTGAAAACTTAAAAACTTTGTATATTACAGTAATCGTTAAAAAACATGTATAATGTTAATAAATACATGGGTTTGATTAAACAAAGTAGTTGTACTTATGTGCCTGTGCTTAATTTGTGTTTTCGATGATTTACCTTCTAAAAAAATCTCGCGTGTCTCGCACCCCCAGAAAGGGCATCTCGCACCCTCAGGGGGTGCGTGCACCCCTGGTTAAGAACCACTGCACTAAACTGATAAGATCTGCATTTTAATTTAATTTTAAATGAAGCTTCTTAAACATTTTTAAAACCTTGTTTACTTTACATACAACAATAGTTTAGTTATATATTATAGACTTATAGAAAGAGACCTTCTAAAAACGTTAAAATGTATTACTGGCACGCAAAACCTTAAATTAGAGTGAATAAATGAAGACTCGGCACACCACTTCTGAAAGGTTGCTGACCCCTGGTGCACAGGATAGACTTGCTTTGGGGATGTAGCAGGGTTGTTAATGAGGATGTGAAGGTGCAAAGAGTCACAAAGGAATCTCACTAAACTGGGTGACAAAATGGCAGATGAAATTCAACGTTGATAAGTGCAAAGTCACACACATTGGAAAAAGTAGTCACAACTATACATATAAACGAATGGAGTATAAATTAGCTGTTACCACTCAAGAAAGAGAGTCATCGTGGATAGTTCTCTGAAAACATCTGCTCAATGTGCAGCAGCAGACAGAATGTTAGGCACTATTAGGAAAGGGATATAAAATAAAACAGAAAATATAATGACATGATATAATCCATGGCATGCCCATGCCTTGAATACTGAGTGTAGCTCTAGTCGCCCCATCTCAAAAAAAGGTATATTAGAATTGGAAAAGGTGCAGAGAAGGGCAAAGAAAATGAGTAGGGGTATGGCACAGTTTCTGTATGAGGAGAGATTAAAAAGACTGGGACTGATCAACTTAGAAAAGAGATGACTAAGTGGGGATCTGATAGAGGCCTATAAAATCATGGTGTGGAGAAAGTGAATAGAGAGATCTTATTTACCCCCTTCAGATAACACACAAACCAAGGGTCACCTGATGAAATTAATAGGCAGCAAGTTTAAAACAAAGGAAGTACTTCTTCACTCAATGCATAGTCAACCTGTGGAACTCATTGCCATGGGATGCCAGGAAGGCCAAAAATGGGTTCAAAAGAGAATTACATAAGTTCATGGAGGATAGGTCCATCAATGGTTATTAGCCAAGATGGTCAGGGATGCAACCCCATGCGCTCACTGTCCTTAAACCTCTGACTGCCAGAAGCATCTGGCACTAGCCACTGTCAGAGACAGGATATTGAGCTAGATGGACCATTGGTCTGACCCAGTATGGCCGTTCTTATGTTTTTATTTGAATGAGGCAGGGGATTGTAAGAAGAGAGATGATGTTCTCAAAGTTCAGTCAGTTGAATGCTGCCCTGGAGAACTGGATTCCATCCCTGTCTCTTCCACAGAGTTCCTATGGGACGCTACTTGGGTCACTTCAACCAAACTTTTCACATTAATTGTGTATTCCTCATTTTCTGGTGCCTGACTTCAGACTCAGGTGGCTGATTTGCAGAAGTGCTGAGCACTCACAGCTGCAGTTGAAATCAATGGGAGCTGTGCTTTGTATGGGTGTGTCTACCCATCTGGGAGGCTCACTCCCAGCTGCAGTGTAGAGCACTGTTCATCCAGTGCAATGAACAAGGCGGGGTCCTGTGGGAAATATAGCATGTGATTATGTAAATACAGCCTGTCTCATAATGTATACCCACCAGGGGGCAAATTAAGGTTGCATAGGCTTCTGAGTGCTTGACTTTGCAACCTTAATAATGTTCTGTATAAGGTAGTTTTTGGAGTGTAATATACCAAGTATGTAGTAGAAAATCTGTTTCACAAATGTTCTAGCAAGTTTTAAAAAGTTTATTGGGGCTTTTCCCTTATCCCTCAACTTGTAGTCAGAGGCCTTAGTTGTCACTAGTCCAATTGTACAGGACTCAGAGGCAGCCGTAACCCCATCCCTAATGACATAAAATAGCTCTTCCATATTTGCTAATCTCATGACTTTAAAATCCATTAGTTTAGGCCCTTCCAGTGTTAGAGCCATGTGCTAGTTCCTAATGGGAAGCTGGGAATCGCCCTTTTCCAGTTTTGTAAACTTCTATTCCTAGCACTAGACTGCCACAAGGTATTCAACATTAAAGCTGTATCATTATTGTGTGTCACTGGTCCAGGGTTTCATCTTGCCCACCCTGGGCCTCAGCCAGGAGTAATACTGAAGGGTGGGGGATGGAAATCCACAGTTTGGGAAGAAGAAGGAAATACTTTTCTGGCAGGTCATTTTAAAAAATTGGCTGCTGTTTGAATCTGTTCAGGGTGTGAAATGGTAGAATTAGTCTCGGGGAGATAGATAAGTGGGCAGTTGAGGTTGTCAAAGGTGCGTGATAAAGTCATTTTTGTATCCTTACCAGCCAGTTTTTATATACTGTATGTAAATTAATGTGTGTGTGTGTGTGTGTGTGTGTGTGTGTGTGTGTGTCCATTACATAGATTTGGGGGGAGGAGAGGAGTGAGTTGTGAGAAATATTTCCATTCAGGTTTTGTAGTGTTGACAGTTCCTATATTATTTGAATCTTGGTGTGTCTTTCTGTCTTGTCAATTAGACTGCAAACTCTTCAGGGCAGGGACTGTCTCTTACTATGTGTTTGTATACTGCCTAGAACAGTGGGGCCCCAGTGCTGATTAATAGACTCTGAAGGAGCTATCACAATACAAAATAATAAACTATATAGTTAGCCAGACTCTGGTCACCACTGTGGCCCCATTATGCCACTCCCACAGTATATGGGGTCTATAACTGGCCAGAGGACAATTCCTCCAATACAGCAGCTGCATAAGACCAATGTATGCTACTGTGGTAATCATCCTCACAGCCCCCGGTACAGGGGCCATTCCAGAGTCAGGACAGTATGTTACAGGTATGAGGGGGAATCACTGTAGCACTTAACCCATAAAGAACTATGGGGAGGCCGCCATAAGTGAAAGGAGATTCTTAAAGACGCTTTGGGGTCTGCGCCTCTTGGCCTGTGCCTTCTGTTCTGCACCTTTCAGGAGACCAAACACAGAATCTACCCCCAAATAAGAGCTGGTCAAAAACTGGAATTTCCATCCCACAGAATAGTCCAAGATTTTGAAATTTTCTGTGAAATAAAATGCTCCAAAAATATTTTGTTTGAACCTTATCAAAACATTTTGTTTTGACTTTAATCATTTTAATAATATAATAAATATAATTATAATTGAAACAATAATATAAAAAGTTGATAATTTCCTGTTGAAAATTTTTGACAAAATTAATACATTCCCAATACATTCCCAGTGTTTCAATTTAGTCAGATCAGTATTTTCCGACAGAAAATTTGTCCATCAGAAATTTTTTGCCCAGCTGTACCCAGAATGTTTGTTGTAGAAATTCTGGGCATTATATATAGATTGCGTTGTGCTGCTATTTCACAAACTCAAATGGTAGCAAGCAGGTTACCATCTTAATATACTGAAGGAATAAACTGAGAATTCTGACAGATATATTGAGCAGAAATTGCATTTCATCCATTCTACCATCAAAGCCATAACTCCTGAACACAAAAGTTAAAAGAATAAACAATACATATTATTTCTTTCATTTTTTCATATATTTCAAAGGTTTGGGCTAGGTGTAATATATGCTAATTGCAGTTTGTCATCTTAACAAAAGAAAAATGTGTACAACTACCATTGTGCCAAAGTATCATCTGGACACATTTGACACAAGTTTTGTTTTCTTCACAGTAGCTCAAGCTGCAATGATGGCACCTAGTTCTATAACAGACAACAAACATGAGTGGCACATTGTTTTCAGGTTATGGTAAGATTTAGCCAGCATAAGCAATCTGAACACACTTATGTAGAGCCCTACCAAATTTGCGGCCATGAAAAACATGTCATGGACTATGAAATCTGGTCTTTTGTGTGCTTTTATCCTATACTATACAGATTTCATGGGGGAGACCAGCATTTCTCAAATTGGGGGTCCTGACCCAAAAGGGAGTTGCAGGGGGGTTGCAAGGTTATTTTAGGGGGGGGTCACGGTATAGCCACCCTTCTGCACTGCCTTCAGAGCTGGGCGGCCGGAGAGTGGTGGCTGCTGACTGCGGGCCCAGTTCTGCTGGCAGCAACACAGAAATAAGGATGGCAATACCATACCATGCCATCCTTACTTCTGTGCTGCTGCTGGTGGTGGCGCTGCCTTCAGAGCTGGGCTCCCAGCCAGCAGCCGCCGGTCTCCAGCCGCCCAGCTCTGAAGGCAGCGCCACTGCCAGCAGCAGCACAGAAGTAAGGGTACCAATACCGCAAACCCCTTCTACAATAACCTTGCGATCCTCCCACAACTCCTTTTTGGGTCAGGACCCCTAAAACTACAACACCGTGAAATTTCAGATTTAAATAGCTGAAATCGTGAAATTTGCAATTATTAAAATCCTCTGACAGTGAAATTGACCAAAATGGACCACGAATTTGGTAGGGCCCTACACATATGTCATTTGATTACATGACAATCCAAGTGCATTACTTTAGTCACGTGGCTTTGCTAAGTACTTCAAACTTTTACATGAATACCTTATGCATTGATTAATTTTGTATTCCCCAGCTTTGATCCCACTTCTGTAGGATACTAAACTGTATGAAAATTCAGATGAAAACAAGTGAAATAAATAAAAAAATTAAAATCATAAGAGGAAAATTAGGTTTTGTTAACCAAATCTGTATATGAACAGCATGTGGCTATATCTCCTCTGCCCAGTGCCACTGAAGAATCAATCCGCAAATAGATGTAGAATATCCTGATGAACATCACAGATTTAGTCTTAGACACCATGCTAAAAAGAACCAAACAAACAGTGATGGTACTGAACAAAACCAGTGGTCCCAAACCTCCTCCTCTTCCACTTGCACTGAATATACTCTTAAAACTCTATGAGATAAAAAGAACTTGGTATGAGTGTGTATATGGAGACACTGTGTATTTTTATTGCCTTGTTCCTGACTTATTCTGCTAAAACAACCTTTCTCCTGGTTAAGGACAAGAGCACAGGCTTGAAGAAGACCACACAGTGCTGGGCTAAATGTCTGAGAACGGCGGCTCTGGTTTAAGCATTCAGTATCTTTCACTTTTAATAGAAAAAAGTGATATATCATGTATTATTTGAACAATACCATATGATTGTGTATTTAAAGCCCGTTTTACAGTGCCTACATATGAAGGGGCAGAGGGAAGGTCGAATGTTCAGCTTTCACTCTGTATTTTCTTACTGTTGGGTGCCAAAGTGTGCAAAAGTAATATCACATTGACATAGTTTTTTGCATTAATTTATGGCTATGATATTGTCCCATCTCTTTAGGATTAAGAAAAGGAACGCATAACAGGAGTTAAGGAGCACTTACCCCTGGAAGAGAAGGAGATGCAGCTAGTTGCAAAATAGCCATTATAGATTTATACCTGCTTGGTTCTGCCAAAGTTAGAGCTGTGATAGTGTTATATTGTGGAATTTAGGGCCGAGTTCCACAATAAGGCCTTGTGAAATCCAATTAACATGAGTGGCACATTGTAATCCTTAATTTTAAATAAATCATATTGACTTCAAATAAACTTGTCATTCTAATTCTCCCTCAGATCATTTTTCAAAATTGAAATAAAAATAAATAGCCCAGTTGTATGGTCAGTTAGGAGCTATGTACGACACCCGGAGTGGTGCTTTCCGTAAACTCTGGAATGCTGACCTGCTTGGCTTCACATTACATTACTGCTGATTACAAAGTCTTCACAAAGCCTTGGCCTGATAACATTATAGGTCCCCCAAATAACCATGAAAATGAGTGGAACTTCCCTTAACAGCTGTGCAGTTGTTTTATTCCCCACCCCCACTAGCAACTCAGAATTAAAGTGCATTTTTATTGTTCCCTTTCCATTGTTGCTTGAGAACAAAGTCAGTGTAATTATGCATGTTGTTTTATTTCCTGCCATTCCCCTCTGCCCTGCTAAGTACATGGGCTAATACACTCTCCTGCTCTCAGGCTACACTAAATATGGTAATGGTCAGTGTGTCAATAATCCCCCTGTTTAAGGGACCTGCAAACACTAGTGATGTGACAATCTATCTGTCCAAATGTCTAGCTGACGTCTGATGCTTAAAACAGAGCATGCTTTCATCCCTTCATGCATTGTAGTAACTCCCATGACGACTCTTAAAAGGGTGCCTCAGCTAGTCAGGGAAACAGTTGCCGACCAAACGAGATACAGCCTACTTGATTCAGCTTTCTTGAATGCCTAATTATTTCAACTTTCTATTGGCCTGACCAAACGGGACCATGTCTACCTTTGGCTACAGAAGAGAGCTTAGTAAATATGAATCCATTGATGAAGATGAACTCCTTGCTTCTCTGACTGACGAGGAGCTAAAGGAGCTGGAGAGGGAGCTAGAAGATATTGAGCCCGACCGTAACCTTCCAGTGGGGCAAAGACAAAAGAATCTAACAGAGAAAACTCCTACAGGAACTTTCAGCAGGGAAGCATTGATGGCCTATTGGGAAAAAGAGACCAGAAAACTCCTAGAAGAAGAAAGGTTGGGGGCATGCGAAAAGGTAGGATTTCAGAGCATTCACTGTGCCCTGGAAATATTCAGGCTCACTCTTCAATGACTTTCCATCACTTACCATTGTTATTTTCTTCTGATCCACTACAACATTTTAAAGAAAAGTCCTAGTGACAATCTTTTGCTAGAGTGCTGTAAATTGGCAAAGGGGATTTTTGTTTTTGGTCTTGCAGTGCCTTAAAAGCTCTTTTGGGGAAAAAAATCCTGTAAAAGGAATTGGCATTAGTGGTTAAAATAAGTCATATTATAGCAATGGTTAAAGTGATTTTACAAAATTAGGCACAAATTAGTGTGTGCTTCTAGCCAACCACATAAGTTGTTAGGTAAGGTACCTTTTTGGGGGGGAAGAGGGAAGCTAGTAGACTGCTTTTTCCTCTTATGAAATCAATAAATAATCAGTATTGTTTTTTGAGGAGCAATAGACTGAAAGAATGATCAACAGGAAGAGAATTCTGAATTTTTAGCAGAGGAGAGGTTGGGCAAAAAAGTGCAGCAGAACCCACTGGTCAGATTTTTGTGTGATGTAACTCAGCATAGCTCCATTGCAGTCAATGGAACTATGCTGATTTACACCAGCTGAGAATCTGGCCTAATATCTGATGATTTCAATGGCACACTGTGTGCTGTCTTATCAGAACACAGCTGGAGGAATTTATAAGCATAGAGGCCTGGAGTTGGTATTCAGTCAATCAACATATTAATAGAGTACTCATCATGCAATCTGTCCCAGGGAGCTTTATATAAATAGTAACAATAGATGCTGGTTGCCGAGAGCAGTATAACTCAGTAATAATAATTAAGGGCTTGATTCTGTGAGATACTCAGCACCCTCAATTTTCATTGACTTCGGTGTGTGTTGAGGCCACCCAGCACTTTGCTGAAACTGCTCTCAGGATTAAGCACTATAAAAGGCAACTTTTTTTTTTTTAACACATGCACTATAACTTTCAAAGCACAGCATGGAGTTTTAGCTGTGTGAATGCCAATGATTTTGCAGCTAAAGTTCCATACTGAGCTCGGGTGATTAAGGACCTAACTCTGCCACGCTTGCTCACAGGGAGTGGTATGCTGTTCGGCAAGTAGTCTCATTGATTTCAGGATTAAGGGTATGTCTACACTGCAAAAAAAAAAAAAAAAAAAGGTGTGTTCTTAACGCAGGTTAGCTAATCCGTGCTAACTAACTTGGGTTAAAGTAAAATTGAAGATACAGCAACTTGGCTTTTAATTTAGGTGAACAGCTCAAGTTAAAGCCTATAGGGTAGCATGGATTTGAACTCAAGCTGCTAACCTGAGTTAAAAGCCAAGTCACTGTGTGTCTTCACTGTTATTTTAACCTGAGTTAGCTGACCAGAGTTAAGGACCTTTTTTTGCAAGGATACATGCCCTAAGGGTGGCAGAATTGGACACATAAGTCAGTTACTGTTAAAAATGCTAACACTCTGGATCTACAGACTACAAAGTGTTTACACCAGGGATGAGTTGGACCATCTTTGCATAATGAATATACTGTTATCTTACAATCAGGGAAGAATCACTGGGCACAGGATTTGATTACATATAGTGTCTGTTATACTGGTTGTAATGTCTGTGTAGGCAAATACAACCACCATTATACACTAAGCACTAGCTCACATAGCCTTAGACATCAGAACCTATTTTGCTGAGATATGGACATCTGGACAGGACAGCAGAGTTAGCCACTTACTTTTTTCAACTGAATCTTTAATTTACATCCAGGCAGGAATAAGAAATGGCCAGAGAAGTCCTAGTTGTGGTGTCCTGTCCATAAGGCAGGATTTCTGACTTGGCAGCAACTTTCATCCCAAATGGCAATATTGGGTTAGCATTTGGTATGAGCCTGCTGTAATGTGTCAGTTAAACCCACACTCTTTGCTCTGGAGGTGAGAGAGCTACAAAATGTATCCATAAACGTCAACACCCTGCCATCTGATGTCTATAAAGCGGGATCTGCGGGTGAAATCTTCCCCACACTGAAGGCAACAACAAAACTCTCATTGATTTCAGTGAGGTGAGGATTTCGCCCTAGGTGTCTGTAGCAAGTGTGCATTGGGATATACTCTGATCAAGATGACAGAGAGCAAGCCACTGAAGAATTTAAAAAGAGAGAAGTAGCAATTTTAAACTTACTGCTAATGCTTACAGCTGGTTATGAAATTGAAGGATGGATATAATATGAAAGAGAATTGAATCTCCCCCCCCCCCCGCACTTCAAACACAATTCTGGCAGGGTTTTTTTTTCACACTAATCTTCTAAAGTCACTGTAGAATATTACCAATCAGTCACAATTAGTACATTACAAAGTCATGAATAGGCGCTCAGAGACCATACTGAAGAGTGTGCTATAAATGTCTAGATAGATACATGTGTAGGAATTAAAGGGGATGTTCTGTGCAGCAGCCATATTCTCAACTTTTAAACTTATCTGTATATGCACTGAAATTATAGATATAGGTCCTGACCCTGTAATGAGCTCTATTGAGGCAGTGGCATTGAAGTCAATGGATTTTGGGGGGGGTCAGGGGCCTGCCTGCACAGAGTTCATTTTAGGATCAGCGCAATCCTGCAAATTCTACATGTTTTTTGCTCCCGGTGAATCACACAGAGCATTTGTAAGATTGGGCCCATGGTTTGTTACCCTGATGCCTTTTGTACCTCCATAGTCAAGCTTCTGTAAGCGTGATAATGATGATAACCCTATTTTGTATGTGTCCTGCCACAGAAATCTGCTCAAGACTATGAGATAGCATGCAAGGTGTCAATACTGCAGGGATATATATACACATCATTAACCACACTTTGTTTAAATTGAATTAGCAGTTATGTGGGGATTTAAACACTGATGGTTAGGGCCTTGCCATTTTGGTAACTTTTTTGCATGCCTCCTGTCAAAATCAAAAACAGCATCTCTGTAAGTACGTTGCATGGACCCAATCCTTATGGGATATTTTATAAGGATTAACATATTCAACTTAATAAAGCAGCACATGCAGAGCCTCTGTTTTTCACCCAGAATTTTACTAAAAATTCAATATTATGGATTTATAGGATTTATTAGATTATTTATATGGATTTATTAGAGTAGAGCTCTTGCGATCGAGGGATTTAAGGTCAATTGTATGCCAAGGACCAGCACAAGACCTTTGCAGCACTTCATTGCCTCTTAAGCTGTCAAAATGGAGTTGAAATGAAACCTTAGTGGTGCATAGGCATGGAGCTGGCCCTGTGCACTCTGCAACTAGCCCAAATTCCAGGAATACCACTGAACTTTGGGACAGTTGTATGTATATCTGAATTTGGCATGTCAGTCCCATCACAACTTTGAACTTGTTAAAGTATTAAAGTGATGCTAGCGTAACGTTATGGAGCATATTTTCAAACAGCCTCTAAGTGTGCACACCCAAAATTGTCCATCCAGAATCTTGGGTGGACAGCTATTGTAATTCCCCCCCCCTTTTTTTTTGCTCAAATTTTCATGTGAAAATGGTATTTGTGTGTGAAATTAGGCAGCCATTTAACTGATTTAAATGCATATATAGCATTTGTGCATGGAAGTCTGAGTTTTGGGACATGCAATAATTTGGGTACCTAAACTCCATGTCATTAAACAGGAGTATGTCATTTTGCACATAAAAAATGTAGCTGATGGGTTGTGGCCACTCTGAAAAACATAGTACACCTCTACCCCGATATAACGCAACCCGATATAACACGAATTTGGATATAACGCAGTAAAGCAGCGGCTCCGGGGAGGAGGGGGGGCGGGGCTGCGCGCTCCGGTGGATCAGAGCAAGTTCGATATAATGTGTTTTCACCTATAACACGGTAAGATTTTTTGGCTCCCACGGACGGCGTTATATCGGGGTAGAGGTGTACTATAAGTCTGTCTGAGTGAAACCCACATAAGCATGGAAATTCAGATAGGGCAAATCCATCTGACATTCCATTGTGAATATATCAACTAATGGGTAATTTTATGTATATCTGTGTTGCAGTGTCATGGGCCAGATCTTCCACTGGTGTAGATCAACATAGCTCCTTTGACTTCAGTAGACTAAGCCAATTGATGCCAAGGATTTGGCCTCTAGAGAAAGGGGAGAAAATTAAAAAAAAAAAGAATATTAAATCAGATGAGATTTTTTTCAGTTCTCTTAAATTTCCATGCTTCTGTCAGTTTATTTTAAACCTTTAATTTCATATCGTTTAAGTATAATTGCTGTTGGGGAAAATCAAAGTAAAGCTTAATATTTTTGCTATCATGTTTAATACCGACACCTACATTCCTGTTCAGGATTCAAAGCAAGAAGACGACAATTCAGAAGACACTGAGGAAGAATATTTCACAGGAACTAACAGTGAAATTTCCGAGGAGGCATACACTGAAGAGGAGGAGGAAGAAGAAAAAGAGGAAGCAGAAGAAAAAGAAGAAGAAGAAGAAAGTGATGAAGATGACTCAGAACAAAAGGAAAATGCTGCAATTTGTGAAAGGACTGTGACTTGTGAAAGTGACAGGAGTTCTGACCACTTGAAACGCAAGAAATGCAACATCCAGAAGGAAAATGAAAATGTCATCAATGGTGATGGTGGCAAAGACACAGAAGACATGAGCTTTAAAACGGGTGCCATCCACCCTTGTGGAAACCCAACAGTTATTGAGGATGCTTTGGAAAAAGTTAGGAACAATGACCCTGACACCAGTGAAGTCAACTTAAATAACATTGAAAACATCACCATACAGATGCTTACACATTTTGCTCAAGCCCTCAAGAACAACACAGTGGTTAAGATGTTCAATCTAGCCAATACTCGTGCTGATGATAGTGCGGCAATTGCTATTGCTGGGATGTTAAAAGTGAATCAGTATATAACGAGTCTGAACATTGATTCAAATTTTATCACAGGCAAAGGGATATTGGCCATCATGAGAGCTTTGCAGAATAACAAGGTTTTAACAGAACTACGATTCCACAACCAACGGCATATCATGGGCAGTCAGGTTGAAATGGACATAGCTAAACTGTTGAAAGACAATACCACGCTGGTGAAGCTAGGGTACCACTTTGAGCTTGCTGGACCAAGAATGAGCATGACAAGTATCCTCACAAGAAACATGGATAAACAAAGGCAAAAACGTATGCAGGAGCAAAAACAGCAAGAGTCTGGTTGTGAAGGAGCAATCAATCCAAAGACCAAAGCCTTGCAGAAAGGAACTCCTGGGTCCTCACCTTATGCATCGCCTAAGAGCTCACCTTGGTCCTCTCCAAAACTACCTAAGAAAGCTCAGCCTGTCAAAATCCAGCCTCCAGCTCCACCTTCACCTCCTCCTCCCCCTCCCCCACCACCTCCCCCTCTTCCCCCCATTGTTCCAGAGAAAAAGGCGCCAACAAGGAATATAGCTAAAGTCATCAAACAACAGGAGAGCTCCAAGAATGCCTTACAAAATGGACACAAAAAGAAAAAAGGCAAAAAAACCAAAAAGCATGAGAATAGCATATTGAAAGAAATTAAAAATTCCTTAAGATCAGTCTCAGACAAGAAATCAGAAGAAGGATCGCGACCCTCTACCCGACCCTCCACCCCACAAATGTCTCTTCATGATAGCCTTATGGAAGCAATTCGGGGAAGCAGCATAAAACAGTTAAAGCAGGTAAGTAAGGACCACATTTAAATAACTGATTATGGCTCAAATATGGCATAATCCAAAACATGCATCATGAATTTTAAAGCATAGATATTTAATACAAGATTACACTTTAAGAAATATCAGTATAAGTACATATTTGGGAATAGTTTTATTTTTAAACCTGCTTTCATGACTACGCTTTCCATTTTAATTTGACCTCAGTTTTGACAGAACCCAGGGTGCTGACAGAACCCACGTTCAGACTTCTTCGGGCTTGGGATTCTCAGTAGAGGGTCGCTGTAGGAGTATAGCAAGCAATGAGCCAGAGGTGAAATTTTGCCACCTTCAGGCAAAGCTAGTCTTTTTCAGCAAAGCCTTCTCTTCAGAATTGAGTTGTGAAATGGGCTTGATTTCTTGCTCAAGGAAATAAGACACCTCGATCTGACACCTCTTAAAATAGCATTAAGCTATGGAGGTAGGGATGGGAATGGCTGCATGGGCAGTGGGCTTGGCTAGCTGTCCCGAGTACGTACCTAGGGTTTCAGATGGGATTGTACTTGTGTTGGCTAGCCACTCCTGCCACCCATGCAGCCATAGCTATACTGCTATTTTTAGCGTGCTAGTTCAATGAAAGTTAGCACGGGTATGTCTTCCTGAGAGAGAAATTACACCTCCAGCTCCAATGTAAATGTACCCTAGTCTTCTTCACAGAGTGAATGAATGTACTTCTAAATATGTTTAATGGCATCCATGTACTATGGTGACAGGCACCTTAGAAACGGATGTAAATCACTGTCATATTATTTAAGCAAAATATACATATCGGGACAGACCACGCTGCTGCTTCTTTTCCAGCCAGTATTGTAAATTAATGAGAACCCCCCACCCCACCCCACTATCTTGTAGGTGGAAGTTCCAGAAGCTCTTCGATGAAAGCATGGAATATAGAAGAACCAAAGCTCTACAGTGGTCAAGGGAAGGTTACTGAGTTGTTCAACGATGGTAAATAGACTATATTGTGAGCTGCTTCCAAAGGGCACTCTTAGAATTGAAACATTTTATTTTCTTTTTAAAGAGATAGACCTATTAAACATTAACCAATGCTTTAAGAATGCATAAGCCTTTTAATCTGTAAATATGGAAATAAACATCTTTTTTATTTAATGAGATTTCTATTGGAGAAATAGCAGTTTATTTAGATATTCTTTTCAATATCTGAGTGATTGCACATCACTGGACATGTTCTTTACATTGAGATGTAATTGTTTAGTGATCTGTGTTATTTTTCTTTTTTCATGAATTTACAATAAATGTGGTTTGAAGTTTTTAAGCAACCAAAAAGATTTTAGTCCCGGGTTTCTGTGAGTACAAATCGGGCAGGTGTTCATGTACAGATGTGTCATTGGTTAAACATCCAGTTACTGGGGTGAAGAGGTTGGTATAAATGCCTAGAGGTCTTTTTTTTTTTTCCAGAATTGCTTAGCACACACAGCATCCATTGACTTCAGTAGGATTTGCAGGTGCTCAGCACCTTTGAAAATCCAGACATAGCTAGATTGATTAAATAATGCATTGAAACTCGTAGTCAAGAGCATAGCAGCCATTAAAAAAGGCAAACAAGATTCTTATTTAAAATATCAATGGGAATCTAATATATAATAAAAGAAGTGATCTTATGGTGTAAAGCAAATGTTAGACATACTCCATGTAGAATACCATGCACAGTGCTGATCACCACGCCATGTGTCAAAGAAAGCATATCAGAAAAGGTGCAATGTAGGGCAGCAAAGATAACAGGTAATAGGAACCTAAATTATGCCAAAAGGTTAAGGAAATGGGGCTTATTCCCATTATGAAAATGGCTTTGAAGTGACCTAGCCATTTACATAACAACGAAAAGGAGTGACAAAACAAACAGAGCTATGATTGGTGAAGTGGCAGATGGTGTTGAATTAAGAGGTGTTGGGAACCCCAGGGAGAACAGAGAATAATACAAAGAGAAAAAGATGTTTGAAATGTACACCAGAAACAACTCTCTCATATAAATGCAAGCTAATACACCTGGGGTGAGAGGAGAGGAGGAATAATCCCAAACAGAGATTCAGTGGGATGGAAAAACCAAGAAAGCCAGGCCAGCAATCAAGCAGAAAAAGACCACCAGGTAATATGGCCTGAACGACAAGCTGGGTATGAATTTTCAGTACGATTTGTTGAGAACCAACAAGAACCAACAGAGGTGTCACATCACAGACAACATAGTGGGAAGCCCCTCTCAATGCAGCACTGGCGAGTCTCCCAGTCTAGTCAACAATCTAGAATATTACAGTTCTGAGCACTTCAGCTATCAGAAACACTATGATAATTTGGCAGGAACTCAGAGAAAGTTAGCCAGACATTAAGTTCAAAGGGATGTGAGTTTGTGAGGAAAACAAAGAACTAAATATGTTTATTTTGTTTCAACATTAAATAATATCTGTTCTACCTCTTTATATGTATTGGAAGGATATAAACACAAAACAATTGTTTATGTTGTGCCAAGCAAATATAATTAGCTGAAACTGAAAAAATAAATGTAAGCTAAAGTTCTGGAAATATTCTTAAGCTATGAGATTCTTGAGATATAGTCTATCCTTCTTAGGCAGGAGGTGAAAGACACAGGTTGCTTAAGTTAAATAAATCAGAATGGACGAAGCATACAATACTATGTTGTGGACAATACTCGTACACTGGCAGGGGGGATAGACGACGTAAACTAATGGATCTTTTCCATTTCTAATTGCTTTTATAATATACAGTATAATCCATCAAAAGCAATTGATAGATGACTGAGGCTCCTTCCATGACTTACCCTTTTGCCCCAGTATCACAATAAATATGGTCTGTCTGATTATCCACTCTTTGGAAACCTCTACAATTCTTTAGGCTTTTGAGGCCCAAGGCACAATCCACAGCCTCCCTCAAGCCCATGGAGGTTTGAAATCAGGATGCTTAAAGGGTGGATGCAATATGGCAACCTTACACTGGAACACAGACTGCAACCAGGAGGAGGCAGGCGAGCCCAAGATCTTTTGCACCAGGAACCCATTCTGAAGTAAGTATAAGCTACAGTGAAATGGGAGGCAAATATGGAGGGGGCAAGCCAGTGTTTGGAAAGTAGACTGAAGTACAAATGCAGGATTCAGGGAAAGGGCAGTGTAGGAAATTTGGAGGTAAAGAAAGATATGGAGGCTGAAAGGGAAAAGGCAAGCAAGCAGTGTGTAAGCCAACAGGGAGAGGAAGAGGAGAAAATAAAAAGGGAGAAAAAATGTACAGAAAATGAAAACAAACAGAAAAAAGAAATGAGGGAAAGTTGCTGGTAAAAAAAGAGTTTGTGTGAAAGGAATGGAAAACCTGAAAAAGGGAAGAAAAAGCAAGAAAACACATACTCAGCTTTCAGGTCAGTAGTAAACATTGCTTAATTTATCCATGATTTTAAACACTTCATTTATTCTAACTGCCATAACGGGGGCAGGCAAACGGACATGGACCCTTATAGTTGCTAACAAGTTGTTCAATATGCCTGCAGAGTGCTGGGGCCCAACTGTGCTGATGCAGGTGAGAATTATAGATAAAATGTAAAAACAAGGTGGCCCTGATCACTTACAGTCATTCAAGATCCCATGGCACTCTTCATGATGAAGTGTTCCCCTGTGTCCTGGTCAAATTCTAAATCTGGGGCATTACATTCTGCCTACCTAAATGTCCCCGTTTCAGCTGGAGAAATTGCAAAGCCTGCCCTCTGTTCACAGATGTGCTAGACAGGAAGGTTTCCGGGCACACTTAGTTAATATTTTGCCACCCAGCTGCAGGGAAGGTTAAGATGATTTCCCTACCTTGAAGAAGTTTGCTCTTTCTGTTGATGTTGCTATCTTCTCTCTTCCAGAGGTGACTTACAAATGGTGCTGGAGAATAATTTGTTTGCATTTAACTAGACCCGCTTGCACCAAATGAGATGCACGCAAAAACATTCTGGGAGATGTTGTTTAGGTTAGAATGAGACTTGAGAGTTTATGTAAGGGTCTGCAAGCCTCACACAAGTGAAATATTGGCAAGGTTATGTTACTGCTTAGTTTAAAATCTCATGGGGAACAAGCAGCACCAGAAGCTTGTATTTTTCCTTGGGCCCATTTCCTGCTCGCAGTCTTAGTTCACATTCTGTACTATTCCCTTGAGTCTTCCCCATCAAGGCAGGCAAATAGTTTCCTCTGAAAGCTGACGGCCTCCTGTTTGACCTCTAAAGAATGTGATCCTTGGGTCAACTGCAGTGTATCCAGTAATCTGCTCTCCTTGAAGCTGATTGTAGACCTTACAATGGAGTCCAGCAATGCAAGTATGTTCCTTATCTGATTTCCTGAGATTCGTAGCAGGATGATGGTGGTGCTGCTATGGGACCACCTGTCTGATCACACTCAAAGCAAAGCAAGCACTTGCATAGTAAAAGGGATCTGACCTAGCAAACCTTTCCCTATTGAATCAACTGGATGGTCCAAGTGAGTAAGAACTGCAGGAAAAAGCTGACAAGGTAACCAAGATTGCTCTGCCTGGGCTGTAACAGAATGAGAAGGATCTAGGTGCAAAATTGCTGACTCACACACTACACTCCATTAGGAATGCCTTACATTACTTTTTCCTGTCATCAGCCATTGAAATGACTGAGCCACTGAAGAGCAGAGATACTGCAGTTGGATGAATAAGGAAAGTAAGGAGATTTTGCCACCCTTACTCACACTGAGCAGTACCTTTCTCTAGTGCGACCCCATTGAACTGGAGGAGTAGAGTACTACACCACGTGAGCAATGTTGGCAGACTCTGGCCCTTTAGCTTTTACATAGTTACCTGATAGTCCAGGAAAGGTGGCTGAGGTTTATAGGCAGAAGGGCAGCTTATAGGGTACATGAGATTTTACGTCACATCTTTTAAAAAATCTCATAATTTCTGTTCTAACCCCATGTGTATATCCTCACGTAAAGGGTCTGGGTAATAGCATGGTCCTCGTGCTGCAGTCTGCACACGCGCGTGGAGGGTAGCATGCAGATCCTGGTTGCGGGTGGGCAGGAATTGGGCCCCCTTGAATGATGTTCTTGAGAAGATTTGCCAAAAAACATATGGAAGACTCTGGAATTAGAGCATCTCTGAGTCTGCAGATGAAACGGCTTGCAGGCCAAAGAAGACCAAGACTAGCCAATCATCCTTACAGTGTGACACTCTTAGTTCACAGTTCTTCAGTATCAGAATTATTTGTATTTCCAATAGCATTTTCAAAGGGGCCACCAGTGGAAGCTTTACAAGATATTTTGCCTTCAGCAATACATTTTCTTTATACACAGCTAGATCCTGCCAGGTGCTGAGCCCTCTGGCCTGAACCAGCAAAGCACTTAAGCATGTGCTTAACTTTAAGCACATGAGCAGTCCAATTAACTACCCACATGCTTAAAATTAAGCTCTTGCTTAAATGCGTTGCTGCCAGAATGTTCAACGCCCTGCAGAATCAAACCCCTAATGTCCACACGTCATTGGAGTTCTAGGACAGCAATTAAAATATAAACAAGCCATAGTGCTCTGCCATTGGCTTACTGTGTAGCCTTGAGTAAGTCCCTTGGTCTTTCTGGTTTAGTTTCGCTATCCGTAAAAGGGGGATAATACGAGGATTGATCAGTTACTATCTGTGCAATGCTTTGAGCATATAAAATGTTACGTGTGATTATCCCATTGACTTCAGTGGGAGCTGAACAGGCCCATAAAAAGAAAAGGACACTCGTCATCCATTCAAATACTAATTGGGCCCAACCCTCTTTACACAATGTAATTAGACATGATCAGACCAATGACATCAGTTGTTCTGAAGCATCCAGCCACTGCTGCTTCAGTTACAGCTTTGGGACTCCTCTAATGTCTTTACCCCAGGATAGATATACAGCTGCAACTTCAGAAAAGGGTTATGCAGTGAGTAACTGGAGTACCAAGTCTAAGCTCGTTAGCAGGTGTATGTATATCTGGGCTGTAGGACAGCCAAAGGTCTGAAGGTTTGAGAGACTGCTTGTCCACAGTGGCGGATTAGCCACTGGGCCAGAGGGACCTATGCCCAGGTGCCCCTGACAATTGGGGTGCCCTGGAAAAAATGGGCACCCCTGCACCCCAACCCACTCTGCCCACCCAGCACTCCTGCCGGCGAGTGGGATCGGGGCAAGGGGGCTTGCCCCATTCCCCCTGGCGCTCCTGCTGGAGAGCAGGGGAAGCCCCCGTGCCCCAACCCCATTGCCCCTGCAGGAGCACCAGGCAGACTGCAGGTGGAAGGGGTGGGCCCAGGGCCCCACAAACCCCTAATCCGCTTTTGCTTGTCCCAGAACTTCTCTCCCCTGCCTTGCCTGAGCTGTCAATTCTCTGAAATTCTCCCACCACTGCACTAGTAGGGGTGCTGAGCTAGACTTGCAATGAAGGAGTTAAAGTATCGGGGTGGTGGGAGGGTCAGTGTAGACCAGAACTGCTGTTGGTGGAGCTGCAGCATTGGGATGATGGGAGCATTTTAGAAAATTATCCATGAAGGTATAACCTAAAATGCCACGTCATTTCAGAGAACTTGCTCCAAGTGTTGAGATAAGCTCTGTGCTGCTGCCTTGTAAGCATTCACTGGGTTCATAACATTCTGATTTTTAAAACAAAAATCCTTACTAATATGCCAAAGGCATTGAATCCTCCCTGAGGCCTTAGTCCATAGTAAGGTTGACATTTTAAAGCAAGTTACTTGAGTACAGAATGTTAGACCCCTTTTCGAAACAGGAACACGTAACTTTTATAGAGACCATCACAGTTTTAAAAGCAGCTCATCTGACTTGGTTGGAACTTTGAGCTGGGAACAACCATGAGGCAGTTCAACCACCAGATAATTTATTAAAGACAGCGTTAAAGACATTAAAAATTGGGCTTTAGACTGGAGCTGCTGTTGCAGCCGTATCTATATCATCATCTGCATCCTAAAATGGTAATATAGATGATCTAGGAAGTTTTCAAATGCAAACATTTTGGTTACCATTGGCAAGATTCCCTGGATCAGCTCAGCTCATCAGTTTTGGAGCAGGCCTCCCCATTGAAATCATTAAGGGAATTCTGCTCAATGACTGATAACATGATATATTCCATTATGTTTTTCTAGCAAGTCGAAACCTGATGTACTAGTAGTTTGTGCATCGAAAGGTGCTGGAACTAGGGGTGCTGTCGCACTACCTGGCTTGAAGTGGTTTCCATCATGTACAGGGTTTACAATTTGGTTCAGTGGCTCTCAGCACACCCACTATACACATCGTTCCAGGGCCCCTGTGTGCATCGACCGAAGGATTTTTTTTAAAGTAGTAGAGTGAGGAAGTAGTGTACATACTACAAATAAATAACCTCCCACTTCAAAGCTCTAAATCCTCACATTGACCTTACCACTACATTGTGTCTTTGAGTACATCTGGTTAGCTACTGGCACTTTTCTATTTTTTCCTCATTTCCTTTCCCATTTTTGCAACAACTACTGTCGAAGACAATCAATAATGTCCCCTTTCTCTTTTCCCACTACAGTTCAGGAAATAAGTACTTTTGTTTTACATGAAAGAGGCTTTATTTCCTCAATGTTTGCTGTGGGATATTTGTCCATTTAACTACTCCTTTCAGAAACATACATTGCACAAGAAAAGTGTAAGATTTCTTTTATCACCTTGTGCTCAGCCTACTGTATTCTAGGTCACTTTTTGCATGTAAGTATCTGTGCTGGGCTTAGCCGTGTCAGTGACAAAGCATATTGCAAAAGTTCTTAATTTTTTTCATCTCACCTGGCATTATTCCTGGCATACGAGAAGTAACTTCACTGAGGTAAAGAAAAGATGACTTTACTATTAACTAAGGGAGACTAAATCAAAAGTCCATCAAGCTGCTTTTTTCTTCCCACGTAACCTGTCTGATAAAGAAACAAAGAGTGAAGCTACTTTTGATAGAGCTGCGAGCCAGACACCCTCACACTACTTTAGAACAGAGTCATTTCATGATAAAAATACACAACAGTGAAAGATCTTCAAATCCCTGGGGTATGTTTGAGGTGGAGCATCTTGATTCCGACAGACAGAATTGTTGTCACCCGAAACAAGAGGTTCCCATAGCCAATGAAGTGATGTGAAACTGAAGCTTCCGCTGTAAACAAACAAACACTGACTAAAATGTCACAGTGGTGATGGGGGAAAGTAAGCTACTTTTAATGCAGTTCTCACTGTTTTCTTTTTTAGGAAAGCCTGCTCTCTTGATTCTCTTTAAAGTGTTTTATTAGGAAAGAGGAGGGAAATCAGAGACATTTTGCTGTACATTCACTAATGTCACATATAAACACAATTTAAGGTTCAGGAGGGAAATATATATATGATCTGTTACAAAATTTCCTATGAGAAGAATTTGATAAAATAATCTATTCCAAAACTAATAACCCTTTTGTCCTTCAAGAGAAGAATCTGCAGTATTTTCCCAGCATGCCAGTCTGCAACATTCAGAATCAGTCTTAACTGATTTCCCCTTTAAAGTATATTCTCTTTTGACAGTACTTAGATCCACGGGGATAGATTTATTGATTTTTAAATACACACAAATCTATGACAGATAAATAGGCAGCTACAAATGCTCTTAATGGCAAATGTTTTGTGGTTTGAAAGAGTTACCAAAACTGTAGCATGAACTTGTGGATTCCCTGATGTATCCTTGTCAAGGATGGTGTTTGTATGAGCCTTGATTTCATTCCTATACATGTGTGTAATCGGCAGTGCCTGAGATAATGCAACAAAACCCCTTATCACTCCTGTAATTCCAGTCTTTGTTTCTGTTTTACACAGTCTGCCAAGTGCTCATATGCGCTGCAGATAAGTTTGGTTGTTTGAATTGTACATAGTGTGCAGACTCCCTAATACTCTCCCAGCTCCTTTGCTAACTTTTGCAACCTGTACGTTGGCCCTACTCCCTCTGGTAAGATGACACACAGAGGAAAAGAAATGCTGATGAAAAGCAGAGACACCCTAACATCACATCTACTTAGGCTGCTTGTGTGCTGAGACCACTGAATATCATGCTGATCGATATAGTCTCATTGTTTCCTTGTACTTCCTGTTGGTCTTTCTGTAACCAGCTGCTGACTCTTGTCTTAAATTTTGATTGGAAGCTGATTTGATTGGCAGAAGGGACTGTCTTTTGGTTCTGTGTTTGTACAGTGCTTAACACAATGGGGTCCTGATCCATGACTGGGGCTCCCAGACCCTATCATGCAAATAAATAATACTAAAGATATGTACAGTACACTATAGAGGGAAACATCTATTGGAATTCTCAACAGATGGTAATATCACCAATTTTTGACAAGCTTGTACTTAAAGTATGACACCAATTAAGCACAAATTTTTAAATTCAGACACACATGCCAAAACCATACTAGTCAGTAAATGCAATAAAGCACGATGAAGGATTCTTTCTGCACAGGAATTCCCATTCCATCAGTACAGCAGTCCAAGAATTTAACTGATCAAGGCAGCACAAGCATTTCATTTTAATTTAATAGTTTTAATCATGTGCTTCTTTGGAAGGTTCCATGGATGGATGGCACAGTGGTTAAAGCATAGCATGGGGCATCAGGAGAAATTGGCTTGATTCTGGACTCTGCCAGAGACTTCCTTTGGGACCGTGGTCAATTCACTTAACCTTTGTTCCTTGGCTTTCCCCATCTGTAAAACAAGGAATATAATGCTTTGCTTCTGTACAGGATTACAAGGCTGTTTGAGTCTTAATTGATTAGTGTTAGTAAAATGCTTTAGAGATCCTGAGATGGCAGGTGCTACAGAAGTGCAAAGGCTTATCAGTAATTAAAATGGGTTAAAAACTCTGTGACTAACATATACATAATCTTCCGTTTTGCAAGCTCTCCTGAACAGGGCAGGAGCATGCTACCAGTTTGCCTTACATTAGCAGCACAGAAGGCCTGGGCAAAGATTTTGTTTTCCTCTTCATTCTCCAGTATTGCAAAATGGATGCTACTAAATTAGAACCTCCCTGCCTTAGTAATAATAAAACCAGTAGGTCAGATTTAAAGTGCTCTGTTTGCCCTTGTGGTTCTTGGAAGAACTCCCGGTCTCTAAGTCGACAGTGCAGCTGTTCACAGAAAATTATTCAGAAAGATTAATAAATTCTGTAGCTGGTTCTCAGAATATATAGCAAGTCTGACAGTTTGAAGTACCATATGGATCAAGCTGTTCAGCTGAAACAGAGACCAGGCACCTTTTTACCATGCCACTGTAATATTTAATGCATCAAATGTAGGTAGGAAACTATACTGGAATGTAAAAGGAAAGAAATCAATCTAATTTCAGCCCTATCCAGAATGATTTTTCCCCTAGTGTCCTAAGATGATCTGAGGGGCTGGGGATTATAGATTGTGACTGTCATCATGCAGCAAAAATGTTATCACACACTTCAGAACTATTGGCTGCCCTTGCTCAAATAAAATCAGAGCTTTAGCATGCATAGAGATGAAAACAGGATGGCCCCTTTCAAACCAGGAACGATAGGCACAGGCAAGGCAGTAAGGTGAAACCAGCAGGGGCCAACCCACACAGAGCTGCCAGTATTAAATCCATCCTATAAACAAAATGCCTTCTATACTTAAAACCTCCAGAAGCCCTTTAGTTTTTAGATGCACCACTACCGCTTGCTTTGGTCTTGCGGTTGTTAGAGGGTTCAGAAATGGAATTGATCCTTTAGTGATTTAGACCTGGTCAAATGTGATGTTGCTCTTTTATCTTTGGGGAAGAAAAACTTTGGCAACAGTTCATGGCAGCCCAATGAAAAGTCTGATTTATTACATACACAGCGCTCAGGGACATGGGAAGAGATGATACAAGTTAGACAAATACCGGTTCTGTAACAATCACAACCTTGAGCAGGAGGGAATCATCCTCACCGAGGACTTTGTGTGCAATACAAGTTTAAACCTCAACTCCTGATACTGTCAATCATACCAAGGCACATCTGGTATGGTGGGTTGGGACATGAACTGCTACAGAAACCAGAGAGTCCATTTCACTTATAAGCAAGCAGGATTAGCACTGGTTCTATAATTGAAAGCCAAAAACATGGTTCACAGAAACTCCACGTCCTTACATGTAGTTCAGTAAAACTGAATGCACTGGGAAATGTACTGCAACTGGCTCTCCAGGATTCTGCTCATGCAGGAAAGTTGGGAGAAGGGATTTTGAAAATGTCAGAAAATGAAAGTAAAAAGTAAAAAGTTTAACAGGTCAAAGTGGCCTGACTCAGGTGCTAATGTTTGCTCATCCAGCCTTAGGTTTCTAAGTTACTGGACACCCAACAAACTGATTGGAGCATGACATAGTATTTCCAGACATGGATAATGTAACTGCTCAGTTTAACTGCATGGTTTGGCACCCTGCAGTGCTTTGAGGTGCCTAGAAATAATTGCTGCTTCTGAGAATGAGACCCAGTAGCAAGAAAGAACAAAAACATTAGGTAAGATCCATTCTATGAATAAATGTGCTTAAGGTTAATGAAATCAGATTAAATTTTTTAAAAATGTACTCCCCTTACCACAGTATCTGAGTGTCTCGCAGCCTAATATAGTTATCAGCACCCGTTATTCATCACTTCCGATTAAATACTATTATAACCATTTTACAGATGAGAAACTGAGGCACAGAGAGGCTTGTCTACATGGTACTCCAGTAAGCTCCAGCAGAGGTGTCAACTGTAATGCACACCAGTGTCTCACACACTAACGGGGTCATGTGGGCCCCGCTGGCATGCACTAAAAATTTCAAACAGTCCTGCATTAACGCACACTAGGGAACTTTCAGTGCAGGCCCACATGGACCAGTTAGCATGCGACACATTGGTGTGCATTTGAGTTTACCTCCCTGATGGTGCCCATTAAAGTACTGTGTAGACAAGTCTTAAATGACTTGCCCAAAGTCATGTGGAATCTGCGGCAAAGCAGGAAACGTGAACTTTGGTCTCCTGAATCCTAAACTGGTGCTCTAACCACCAGACCATTCTTCCTCTAGGATAGCCAGAGAAGTCAGCAAATTCAGATACATGGGGCTCACCGCAACTCAATTCACTCTTGAGGCATTCGTTATGGAATTACAATTAAAGCTGATTTATGCCATATCGGCACAGTCCTTGGCAAGGGGCTGTGCAGAGATGCACCACCCTTGAGTTTGTACCAGGAGACATTCTGTCTGAAGAAGGCAACATGCCCGATACCAATGCACAGAAGAGTAGCTCACTTTCTCCCCCCCCCCGCCCCCATACCAGTCATGCTCTGCAGGTCAGTGTGAAAGGGGATGCAGGCATAGCATAGAGTCAAATTCAGCCTGCCTTTTCTATGGACCACATGAGCAGGAGGGGAAAGCTCTTATGACTCTGTCCCTGCCCCCCGACACATACATTGCATATACATAGAAAAGACTTGCAAAGTCTGGCCCTTAATGTGTGTGCCATGTGGCAGGGCTAGGGTTGATGAGGGAAGAAATGGTTACTTACCTCACAGTAACTGTGGTTCTTCAAGATGCATTGTCTCTACCTATATTCTATTGCTAGTGCACATGCATCCTACACACTTGAGTTTGGATTCTTTTGCCCAGCAGTGGTTGTTGAGGGCCATTCCTGCACCTTGAGTGTCTTCATGCTTCCACCCAGGGCATAAAGAGCAGGGCGACCCAATCACTTTTCAGTTCCTTCACCAGCAGCCTCCATGACTTATCAGATTCTATAATAGCAGGCAGGAAATGCAATACACATGGACAACACATCTCAAAGAACCACAGTTACTGTAAGGTAAGTAACAGCTTCTTATTCGAGTGCTTGTCACATGGATTCCACTTCTGGTGACCCAAAAGCAATGACCCAGACCACAGGAGGTGGCTGATAGGAGTCTACCTAAACAATGATTGTAGCACAACTCTACCAAAATGAGCATCAGATCTTGACTCTTGGAATAATGCTGGGTAAATGTGTGCACTGAACCCCAAGCAGCTGCCTTCATAGTTCTAGTTTTGGAACATTTATCAAAGAAATTCAGAAGCTGCTTGCACTCTCACAGACTGAACCTTCACTCTCCCTGCTGGGTCTATGTTGGCTAACTCATAGTACAGTAGAACCTCAGAGTTACGAACACCAGAGTTATCAACTTACTGGTCAACCACACACCTCATTTGGAACCGGAAGTACGCAACCATGCGATAGCAGAGACGAAGAAACCAAAATAAAACAAATACAATACAGTACTGTGTTAAACGTAAACTACTAAAAAAATAAAGGGGATGTTGAAAAAATATTTGACAAGATAAGGAAATTGTTTCTGTGCTTGTTTCATTTAAATTAAGCTGGTTAAAAGGTGTCCATACCTCTGTGGTTCTACTGTACAGCTTAATCCAGTTACAGTGTCTGTGTTAATATGGCCTGATCTTTTACCCTATCCCCATAACTTATGGCCTATCTGGGGGACATCTTAAATGGCTTAGTTCTATCTGAATAGAAAGAGTGTCCTCTAAGAGCACCTAGGGTGTGAAGCTTATTATTATTATTTATTTGAATTACCAATGCTTGGCCATGGCTTTGCAGCAAGTATAGGTAAGTTTGGGTGACTAACACTGATGGCTAGGTAAGCATAAGCAAGTTTCTCTCTTTCTGGAGGCAGAGTAGTAACAAGGTGACTCACCACCCTTGGCACCCCAAGAACCATCATAGGGAAATACTCCCCTTTGTGTATATAAAAATGGCTTATTGTAATGATTTCACTTGTTCAACCTTTTCAAACTGGGAGGAAAACTGATGAATGGCCCTTTGTGGCAAGCTATTTATGGGAAGCTGGGCTTCCTGAAGAGCCCACATGCCCTGTGTTTGAAGGTTGTCTAAGTAGGCTCCCCAGTGGGGACATATCTGTCACTGACATCTGTGATGGCAACAGTGGCAAACCTGCTGCCTTGATGATCATGAAGGGCTGGTGATCAGCCAAGATGGTGGATGCAGATGACTTTCTCCTGTGGAATTTTTGGTGCTTTCTTGTGTAGGCCTGAGGGGGATACGGAGTGATGTTTTGTGAAGAATATTCACCCATGGGTGATAGTGTTTTTATCTTATTTTTCTGTCCAAGTTCATTCGAGATCATAGGGATCGTCTTGTTTCACCCACATAGTTATTGGGGCAATGAGTGCACAGGATTAGGTACACACATGTGATAGGCACACATAGGACCCATGGATCTTGAAAAGTGTATTGTGTATGTGTATGTATGTGGTGTGTGTGTGTGTTGATCATCACAGCACTGGAGATATGTCTGCAGGTTTTCCATCTGTTATGGGAGAGTTGGTGCCACTTTGAGTTGGTGTGTCCTGGTCTGCGGGCAGCTTGCTTTTGACGATGAGTTTGGCAAGGTTTGGCAGGAGGGGAGATTATTTGAAGGCCAGAAAAGGGGGTTCAGGAAAGATTTATTTCAGAATGCAGTCCCCATTAAGTACGTATTGTAACTGTTTAATAATAAAGGTTGAAAGAACTGGGTATGTTTATTTTGGAAAAAGGAGGAGATTGGGGAGGGAGGGGGGGAGAAAGATGTGATAGATTTCAAGTATTCGTAGAGTACTACCATAAAAAAAAAATAAAAAGGTGGAGAAAAGTTGTTCTCTTGCCACAGAAGGCAGGACAAGAGGCAATGGGTTCAAACGACAGCACAGTAGATTTAGATTAAATCTCAGGGAAAACTTCCTAACTGTAAGACAATGGAATGAACTGGGGGTTGTGAAAGTTCCTTCACTGGAGGTTTTCCAAAGGAGGCTGGATAGCCATCTGTCTTGGATGGTTAGACAACAAATCCTGCATTGGCAGGGGGTTAGACTAGATCCTTGTGGTCCCTCTAATCCTATGATTCTATGATACCCCGGATGGCTTCCAGTGCGGGGTGGTAGGTGATAACTACAGGGGTGCAGTCAGAGGGTTTTTTCCCCTCTCAAGCTATTTAAGTGGCCTGTTCCATGATGAGCTCTCTCTCTCTGGTGGAGCATCCTTGTTTGCTGAAGGCAGTTTTAAGCGTGCTAAGGTCTGTATCCCAGACTTTCTGCTCAGAGCACATTCTAAGGTATCTTGCCTGACTGTAGATAACATTGCTTAGTGTTTGGGGTTGTTACGGATTTGTGAAGTGTGGAGATCCATGGGTTTCTTGTAGAGAGTTGGCTGTAGGATGAAACTAGATAAATCACTATGCTCTCACAAACTCACACAGAGAAATGATAAAAGACAAAACCACCATAGCACTAGTGGGCAAACAAACGCAATCATTCCATATCCAACCTTAGTCCTTGTCCTCAAAGGAAACCCTGCACTATACCTTCAAAAGACGAGCCTGGGATCTTAAATTCTTAACTTTGCTAGAGACACTAAAGAGACACAGGATTTATGGCTTATTACAACAATCTAGCCCACTAACTGCCCTTTTTTGTCCTATGACTGTAGAGATGTTAGTGGGCCACTTCATTTTGAATAGCCTCTCACAATATGAGTTACTTATACTGATCAATCTGTTCCACCTTGTATTTAAACTGTGACTGAATACTTTCCCCAGACCTGACGAAGAGCTCTGTGTAGCTCAAAAGTTTGTCTCTTTCGCCAACAGAAGTTGGCCCAATAAAAAATATTACCTCACCTACCTTGTCTCTCTAATATCCTGGGACCACCATGGCTACACCACCACAAACAATGAAAACTCAACCTCATCTCGAGTTCCTCTAAGCTGTCTATTGAGGAAACCTCCCTACTGGCTTCAGAGGCTGGAGATGAGAATGAACGGTCCTCCTCAAGAGAAGCTGTACCAGATGGTGTGCTTGGAGCATCCTCAAACTGTTCTCTGGTTGGTGTCACTTACGTTGCTCTTTACTGGTGTTGGAACATACTGCCAATGGAGATACCTTAGCTACTGCCACTAGTGGGGAGTGTGGTACCCAACAAACCAGTAGGTCCTTTGATGCATATAGGAATTTGGTGCTGAATATGTCTGTGCCTAAGTCAGATGAGTGGTGGAGGTCAGTACCAGAGTAGAGTGTACCGGGAGCCTTGGAGCTAAGAGGTGATTTTTGTAGCGTCATGGAACATGGTCTAGAGGCACAGTCACTGGCACCTGACGGGGTATGAGACCCCTCTGCTGGGCCTTGTGCTATCCTTTTCAACCAAGGATTAAGAGGATTTGTGGCTCTTCAAGGAAGGAGCCTTTGCAGGAGACCTTGATCTCTCCTCTTTCTGGTCTGAGTGCCCTTTGTTGTTCTTCTCCCAGAGCAGGAGCACCTATTGCTCATAAGTTTCTGCCCAAGGCATTCCGAAGTCTGCACTGACCGCTCCAGCGGAAGAAACGTTTTCACACTAGACTCCTACCTCTTTCAGTTCTCTTAGAAAAGGATTTATATATGGCACATCTTTCAGCTTAGCCCAGACACACTAAACATCTAGTGTGACCATCATTAAGAGGCATTACTGACTGACATTAAGGACAATTCTTAAAGCCTGGAGATGTGTTTAGTTATTGTGACTGATCCCATTACCAGAGCAGACTTTCAGGGAAAATAAATAAGATTTCTATTTAAGAGGAAAGGAAATTAACTGCTAAGTCTCAGGTTACAAAACAAAGGGTAAACTACACAGCAAGCGAAGAGGTTTGAAGATTGCAAGTTTCAACTTAGACACTGGTGGTGAGCAGCAACTGCAGGCATTTGGGATCACCCGGCTCTTTACGCCCTTGACTGGAAGGGCGAGAACAATCAGGCTGCAGCCGTGGTCCCCAACTGACACTGCTGGCCAAAAGAACCCAAACTTGAGCGTGTTCGGCACATGGATACAGACAATGGAATATATATGTACAAGAAGTCAAACAACTGAGATTTTCATGTAGAGAAGTAAACATGCGATTGTTTGCAATTTCTTTAAGTGGAGTGAGGTGGAGGAAAAGGAAATTTTGGTACAAGAAAGTGAGCAGCACTTGAAGGAAACCTCTAAATACTGCAGGAGGTTCTGCTTTCAAGAGATGGTATTCTCCCGATTTCCACTGAACCACTACCCTGCCTAGTAAGCAGTTGGGGAAATAGTTGGAAATGCCATTGTTCAGATGCAATGTAAAACTCCAGTCCCAGATATTCCTATTCATTGCAGAACTTCTATATGAAGGTGTCCCCCTTAATGGTCTAGCTAAATTGCAGTTTGGTAAGAAATTTTCTACTTACAATTTCAGTTAAGTACAATACCATGATTATAAACTGTTGTGTAGCATTGCACCAAGCTGTTGTGAAGCTGGCAGGCCTCACCCGAAACCCTCTTAGGAATAAATTGCATCCCCATTGTATTTATCACCTTAAGAGTATTTGGGGACAAAGGGATATATGTGAATATCTTCTGCACATTCTCATCACATTTATCCTTCTGAAGTTACACTCCAGACCATGTTGCATCCTAAACAGAAAATTGTAATTAGTAGCCACCCTCATTATATTTTCCCAACTTTGCAAGGAAGTCCTCAGAAATGCCTCCCATCCCCCTGCCCAAATGCAAGTTCAGCATCCAAATGGTTTGATTCAAGCCTATCAAAATAGGCAGTCAAAACCAGGGGTTGGGGGAGGATTATTTTCTTAAGTCTTCTACACAGTCATTGCTTCCCTGAGCAATTTCAGCCCAAGATGTATAACTTTCCCAAAAAGTACACCATTGACAATACTGGCTTTGAACAAAAGAGTCAACTTTACCTATTACTAGCATAGTTGCAGCACTTACTGAGTACATAATGCTTTATAAATAGTAAGCTTCAACATGTCTGAAAGGTTTGTATTATTCCCCATTTTAGGGAAGGGTAAAAGTGAGGAACAGAGGCTGTGCAAGGTACCCAAGTCCAAACATACAGCAGGCTAGCTGAGGAGAAAGCAAGTGTCCTGACCCACCATAAAAGTGGTCTACCTACTAGGCTACTCTGCAAATGGCTGTAAAATTCAGCACAAGTATCTTTTATATAGAAATAACTTCAGCTATGCTCAATTTCTTGACAATGAAGCAGTGAAATAAGCAGAATGTGTAATGCTTCTATTTTACCCTCAATGTTCTTGTTACTTTCAAATCTCTGCTTATAAAACATCCAGGAAGCAACCTTACTATGTTCAGTCAACTGCTGATTATATTGGAAAGTATCATATACTGATGAAGTTTATTACCTCTTCTCCTTAGTGAAGAGCTTTTTTTTTTTAAAAGCTTCCTCCTTAATTATGTAAACATGCGTAGAAATACTAAACAGATGATCAGAATATAAAGCAAGGTTGATGCCAGTGTTTCACCATCAAATTGAATGAAAACTGCAGTTCAAATTCTATTCTTTACTCTCCCAGCCTCAATTCTCTCCTTTCTCTCTTCCACTGCCACCCTAATTCAAGCCTCAGACAGGAAACTAATACACAATAACTTAACCTTGTCTTGTGATGTTGTAACATGACAGTGTCCTATTGTGGGGAAAAAAGAACCAAGTGTTAATTTCTCCCAAACATCCCTTAAACAATTTTTTGCTGTACTATAAATAAGACTATCACTGTACTTGAACTTCAGGAACTTTACTAACTAGACCAGGAATTCCTCTAACGATTAGATAAAAGCTGTTGTGATGAAAAGGCAACAGTATAAAAAAAACCCAAGACTCCTACACACATTTAACTCTTGAAAGTAATCCTAGTGAATACTGTCATTCAATATAAAAACATTCTTATTTCTCAATAATAACTAAATTGAGAGAATGTTAACATTAGAATGTTGTTTTTAAAATACATAAACTAATAACTTGAATTTACCTTGCCATACACTTAGGATTGTTGGGAGATATTTTGGATCTCCAAGTTTAGGAATGGAGATGTTTAGATTACAGCAGAGAAAGGCGTGAGACTGCAAACATGGGAGGATAAGGATTCAATTCGTAGTTTAAAAAAGGTCCCAAACTCTTTTTATGCTTATTGGGGTAAGAAGTGGTCCTCTGAAATTCAAACATTGCAATATTAGGTACAAAGTTTGGATTTACATCTAGAAAAGTGTGTCAAACTACATACAATACTTGTGACAAAAAACTCAAACATTTGGGGATTATTTGGGAATGCTGACTAGTCAGGCCACACTTGTTTGACCTTGAAGTGTTAATTCATTATTGCACTTGCCTGTAGCAGCCTTGTTTCCAAGGGAGCTGCTGAGCAGCTGTCACATTTGCCAGCAGGACTGGGTGTTACGATGAGTAAGAGAATGTGTTTATTCAGTGGCACAATCCAACTTTCCAGACATGAGAACTATTCAGATTTGAGGGCACTATTTATTGCTTTGTGGTCCTGGCTCAGCAACTGAAATTACTTTTAAAGTGTGTAATCAATACGTAGAGCTATTTTAAAAGCTGTGCTACAGTTAACACTTAAAAAACTACACAGTTTTACACTATTTGGGTCAAATTAATTTTATTATGCTCGATGATGAATTGCCACCAGTGCAACATCCTATTCACTGTACATTTCAAAAATTCACATACTAAAAGTTTCAATTTGATAAATGGAAAACTGAATGATTGAGAAGTTCTTATGAATTCCATACGTACAAGTGGCTAGCTGATATTCCCTATGCACATAGTGTCGAGATACTAAAAGCCTCATGCTAGTTTGTTAATTGCTAAGGCTATCTGGACAGAGTCATTTAACTGGAGTATATAGAGAGGCCTTCATTACAATGTTTAGTAATAGTGAATCAATTGCATGAAACACTCTCTTCTGCCCATACTGCAAGTGGTGGAGCACTGAAACATGCAGCCATGACATTATTTTAGCTTAATTGCACTTGCAGTCTTCATGCCTAGATTTAAGCAAATATTAATTTGGACTTTGTGCAATAAAGTGGATATATTTTTATAGAAGATCAGAATCAAATGCCTTCTTTGCTAAGCGATCCATGGATCAAACACAGTTATCCCAAGTATACAGTGTTTAACTTCCAGCTCTCCCAACACAGGGAATGGAGATTTCTTGATGAATGCTAATTATGCATTAAAGTACAGAAATCCCAACTCCATAGGGGTTAAACATGCCCTATTAAGCAATGTATTAGGAGAGCATCTGGGCCTTGTCCACTTAACTTTAAAATGCCCTTAATGCTATAAAAGAGAGAAAAAGCTAGAAGTTATATCAAAGCCATAGAATATTCTTCATATGGACATTCTTAAACCCACTGGACAGTAGCTTCCCCAGGCCTCACCCATAGTCAACTCAGAATGTTCACGCCATTACAGCAGCAAAGCCAGCAGAAGTATTTCTAGCAGCAGAGGGCAATGTGAATATTACTGATAGAAAATGAGACCACTTGCAAGAGATTTCCCAAGTTACATGCTTAAGTTACACTTGGAAGGGAGTTAGCATCGCTGGAATAATTGAACTCCTCTCACACCAGTTTTCAGCAACATAACCTTTTAAATTCTTTTCTTCTCACTCGATTAAGTACTTGATCACTAGAGACTAGATAGCTGGGTTAGAAATCCCAAGCCACATCATGCAGGTCCAGCCTGTCAAGATCAGGCCAACACTGGGTTTCAGTCAATACAACTCTGGATAACTTAAATGTAGTTTGGTACCTTGACTATAGTCAGAAAGTCTCAAGATACTATGTGTTAACTATACTCCAAATATGACTGACTTAACTAAACATTCTGTATCAGTGAGATAATATGGTTCTTTAAAAAGAGTTTCTACCTAAATCTTACTGCAAGTACAATAATTAGTGCTGCAGACATTAAATACCCAGGCTAAAGCAGAGTAGTGTATTTTAATAGGCAGATACTCCAATTTTTACCTCACTATTAAGTACATCTTATATAAAGGTGAAAGCTGTGAAACAAGAAACCCATTTTCCAATTATGTACTCAAACACTATTATGAATAGGGCCCTTGATTTTTATCACAACTCTTGGTCTTAAAGCCAACGTATGCAGACAGAATATTGCAATAATAAAGTTCAGTACATATTTAAAGTGTATATTCTGATTTATATGCTTTTTTTTTTTTTTTTTTTTTTTTTTTTTTTTTTTTTTTTTTTTTTTAAGTGTAGGACTGGTGTCTTAGTGTTTGGTATTACCATAACCCATAAAGACTGCAAAGTAACACCACGTAAGTTTACTTTATTAGTATACCAGTGCCCTACACATTTTAAAATGAATTTAAACCCAACATTATTGAAGCAAGCATTAAACGCAGCTCTTCAGCCCAAAAAATACGTAAAATTGATTTAAAAAAATCAAATGACTGTAGCAACAGCCAGATTACAGTATAGCCCCAGCAATTTAGGCTCTTCCTCATTCTGAAAGACAGCAGGACCAAACTGGTTTGCATCAAAGATGCCTTCACCATTGCTATAGTAAAAAGTCATCCTGTTTAATCTCAGGCAGAGAGTTCCCTAATTAAAGCCTTCAAATATCACTGCTATCCAATAGCAGACAATATTGCTACAGTATAATGTTATTAATTTTCATAACTAGCTGTGTATTTTTGTAGTTTTACGAAAAGCATACTGCAAAGATTCAAACAACTGCAATGTTGTGATGTATTGAAAACCGTGCAATATTATAATCAGCCTCAACATTCATGTAGCATTGTATTTGAAATGAAGGGGCTAAATAAACTAAGAGCTGCATCACTTAAAGAATGTAGTACTATACTAGGTTTTAATAAGAAAATTTAGATACAGAAAAGTAGGGTATGAAAATAGTGTTTTCCTTCTTGCATTATAACTAAATTACATTAAGGTTTTTGTCAGTCTCACATATTACATTTAAACTCCCTTATTGATGGAATGGAAAGTATTCACATGTACACTGAGCATCCAGATGTAAACTTGCACACATTAATAGGGAGTAGCTTTGTAGAGGATTATGACAAACCTTTACAGATTAAATGAGGTATTGCACAGATTAATAAAAAAGCAAAAGGCAACAAAAATATACAGCAAATTGGTAGAACATTTACATGATAATTTTACAGAATCCATAGACAGAAAGTAGTGTTTAGTATTTCATTCACCTTAAAAAATATATATATATATAATAATATAATATATTGATCAATCCTCCCATTCGTCGTCATCCTCAAAGTCTTCTTCATCATCTTCATCCTCATCTTCATCTAGAAGAGGAGCAACAGTCATTTGAGTATACAAAATTTACATGACAAAACAACAGAGGGTCCTGTGGCACCTTTAAGGCCTGGTCTACACTACGGGATTAATTCGGATTTAGCAGCGTTAATTCGTATTAACCCTTCACCCGTCCACACAACAGAGCCATTTAGTTCGAATTAAAGGGCGCTTTAAATCGATTTCTGTACTCCACCTCGACGAGCAGAGTAGCGCCAAAATCGATTTTGTTAATTCGAATTAGGGTTAGTGTGGCCGCACACCACCGAATTAATGTGATTAAAATAAATGGGGTAGTGTGGCCGCACACCACCGAATTAATGTGGTTAAAAACCGAATTAATGTGCTTAGTGTGGCCGCGCACAATCGAATTTATACAACCTGTTTCCCAAATTCGAATTATCTAAATTCGGATTAATCCCGTAGTGTAGACATAACCCAAAGACTAACAGAAGTATTGGGAGCATAAGCTTTCGTGGGTAAGAACCTCACTTCTTCAGATGCAAGAAGTGAGGTTCTTACCCACGAAAGCTTATGCTCCCAATACTTCTGTTAGTCTTAAAGGTGCCACAGGACCCTCTGTTACTTTTTACAGATTCAGACTAACACGGCTACCCCTCTGATACATGACAAAAAATATTACCTTTCCATTAGAAATCAATCCAGTGGCTGCACAGCTGAAGTATAGTTACTAGCATCACAAGAAATGAAATTTACAACTCTAAATTGCTCTCATTATCAATACCTAATATACGAGTTCCAGTTCTGGGTGTTTTCTTCTCCAAGGAAGAAAAACAAAAACAAAACAAAAAACAGTTTTTAGATATACACCTCTATCCCGATAGAACGGGACCCGATATAACACGAATTCGGATATAACGCGGTAAAGCAGTGCTCGGGGGAGGGGGGGGTGGGGCGGGGCTGCGCACTCTGGTGGATCAAAGCAAATTCAATAACGCGGTTTCACCTATAACGCGGTAAGATATTTGGCTCCCGAGGACAGCGTTATATCGAGGTAGAGGTGTAAATGTAAAAAATGTATTTTCAAATACTCCTGCCCTCCCGCTTTTTCTTTGAGTGAGGCAGGGTGAAAAACATGTTCTAAATTAGGTTTTCTACTTTTGCAAAGCTGAAAAAAGCAAGTTAGATGTTTGCCTCTCCAAATTTAAACTCCTACCAAAGGGGTTTCTTCTCCCTTCAAAAACAGACAAAAGTATTTCTATCATGTCCACAGAGCACTTGTGGTTCATGGAATACTTCTAACTTGTGTGTGAAGCTATATCTGCCTAAGCGTGAAGTATGTATCAGTCTTCGAATAGCATTGTTTGCTGCTCGTGGTAGTGCAGTCCAGAATTGCTAGAATTATTTTTTGATTAACTGAAGTTTTTTTTTTTTTTTTTTTAAATCAGCTAAGGAGGGCATGGCATTGTACTTAATGTCCTTGTGATGTTTCTCTGGAGTAAATTCAATAATGATCAAGATTGCAGAGGACATCAAAATTAGAAGGTTCCCACACAAAGATAGAACCAAAATAATCAAAATGTTCACACACAGAATCAAACTGCAAAGTGACTTGTGGATATCAAAGTAAGGGTATCTGCAGGCAGCAAGGGAAGATTTGGCAAAATGAAGCGATACAGCAAAACAGCTGTACCCACAGCATTAATAACAAGATAGTGAGAAAACTAGCCAAAAACTATCAACCTAAACCTTACTTTTTGCATGCACCCAAGTATTAAAAATTGCAACAAGGCAAACATGAGCAAGTGATGGTAGTCACTTGTTGGTTGGGCAGCACGTGACATTCAAAGAGCATAGTTACAGTTCTAACAGATGCATCTTCAGTTAGAAACAGATCCTCTGGCAATTAAAAAAGGTTTTTCTGAATGAAGGACTCCTGTATGCAGTGTTCATTAATCTGGTATTGCACCAAACACTGGGCTGGCCAAAATAATTATATTTAAGATCAGACAATTAGTAATCACTTTCTATATTCTAAGATTTTACATCAGGTGGTGGCTAGTCTTAACTGGTAATTTTCAATACAGCATTACTGCAAAGTACAAAACACTGGCCATTGCCTGATGAAGTATGCTAGATTACTGCAGATGGGTCAGTGGCTAGGTCTGGCATATTCTGTTTCACTATACATCTAGAATTCAGTATAGTCATCAGGAAAAAACAAATGTCATTAACATTTCATGGTCCACAGTATATTAACACCTACACTTTGACAAACCAAAGCAAAAGTTCCCACAAACCTACCTGAAGAATGAATGGCTTTGCTCCTTTTCTGCATAACCTCCATTAATGCACCCACAATTCCTGAGGTGGGTGCAGCTGTGGGTGGCACAGGCTCTTGGCCATCAGATACCTTGAAAGAAGAATACAATGCTATGATATAATTAAACGGAGAACCTTTATATTTCCAGGCAAATCCTCTTTTAGAAAATTGAAAACATTTTCAATTATGGAGGGAGATTAGAAATTTGTTGAAACTACAAGCTCAGATCTAGCTAGAGCTAAGAAAACTAAGAAAGAAGAAAGCTCGGAAACTCCATGTTTTCTAAATACAAGTTCTCCCACTGTTTCTTTGCATGACAACATAGTTCCAGTTAGTCAATACTGTGATTGACACAGTGATGATTAAATACATACATCTAAACTCGGCAAGCCTTATCATCAGGAAGAGACCTCCATAGCTGAGGGAAAGTTCCGTAATGTATCTGAATAGCAAGCCTTGTTCAGTTGAATAATGCTCTATGTTCGAGATAACACAAAACTTATGACATTTTTTTGCTAAAGTTTGTTGACTAGGTCCTAGCCTACGCAGATAAATCCTGCATCTCCCTAGTAGGGATTTATAAAATTGGGTACTGCACCCATGTATTAACAAGTCTATTATTTATACATCTCCATACTTTTGCATGGTGCTTTACAGAAAGACCTGGTCTGTCCCAAAGAGCTTAGAACATGCTCAGAAAAACCTAGAAGCAGACCAGGCAAGGATCCGGGGTAAGGAAAGAAACAAATATTATGTGAGTATTGCACTATCAACAAATGTTAAAAAAAAAAAAAAAAAAAAAACTGAATTTGTTTTTTTAAAGACTGTGTGACAGCAAGATGAGAGATGGTGCAGAGCGGTTTGAGAAGGGATCTGACAAGAATGAGTATGCCTGCTGCACTGGAAGAGGGACTGTTGGAGCTACAGACTGAGAAAAGTGACCAGAACGAAGGGTGTTTGCATACATGCATTAGGAGAGGAGTTGAAAGCTGGAGCAGAGCTATGAGGATGTGAAACAGTAAAGACAGGGAAACAGTGACGAGAAGTGGAGCATAAGGAGAAATCCAGGTGTTGTCTCCCATGAAACTCATTCTCTACAGTTCTTCAGAAAACTTTATTAAAGCATGGATGCTCCTGGCAAAGGTCACCATAACCTCATGAGCCATGCTGACATTACTAAACCAACATTTAATAAAAAATGTAATTTGATTGCAACGTCAGAGGTGTGGGACTGCACGTTAAATCTATACTAGATAATTCCAATAAATTAAATTTTAATTTCTGTTTTCAAACTAAAATCTGAAAGAATTATTCAATGATGATTATTTAAAATGTCACTGAAAAAGAGATTTGATTTGCCTAAAAAATAATGGAAAAATTCTCTGACGGACACAACCATAGATCACACCAGAGTTTTGTAGCCAAAATCTCCTTTAAGGATTTCAGAGGTGGGCCAAAAGTCAAATATTAGAAATGGAGAATCAATTTTAATTATGGTGTGGCAACAGCCAAGCCATAACATTAAAGAAAGGTGGCCTAGGATTTATCAAGAAACAAACAAATATACAACATGCCAATTCCCCACAACCCCCACCAAATAATAATAATAAAAAAAAACCCCAACCCATTGGCTATTGCTCTAAATTAGTTTTGGAAATTTAGAAGACGACAAACAGTAGATACTTACCGACTTCAGCTGTATACCCTGTCGTATCTGGTCTAAGAGCGCATCTCTTCCTGAGCTGGATACAGGTCGACTGTTCTGTTCTACTTTCTTTAACTGGGCCCCTTCTCTGATTTGATCTAAGAGTGCTGCTTTGTTTCCTGCAGGAGCTGGAAATTGATTATCAACCTCTGAAGTGAAGCCAGGTGGTGGAGGAGGACCAGGAGGGGGAGGTGGTGGAGGAGGCGGCGGAGGTACACATGTTCCACTTGCTGGTGGTGGAGGCGGTGGAGGTGGGCCAGACGGTGCAGATGATGAGTGCACTGGAGGTGGAGGAGGATACATCCTGTTTGGAGGAGGAGGGGGCACTGCTGCACCTGGTCTAGATGGAGGTGGGGGTGGAGGTGCTGCTGTGGGAGCTCTTGAAGGAGGAGGTGGTGGAGCTCCTCTTCCCCTTGCAGGAGGAGGAGGAGGACCTGAGCTATGTGGAGGTGGTGGTGGTGGTGGAGGGGGTCCTCCTCTGGATGGTGGTGGCGGTGGTGGAGCTGAAACAAAACACATAAGATAGTGCCTAGTTATATACTACACAAAATTCTTATCCCAAGTCATTCCAGCTGAGATGCATAGGAAGGAGTAAAATGTAACAGTGCCAAAACACCTTTGCCATGTCTTTTACAAGGATCTCTGTGCCTATACAAATTTTACTAGTCCTGATCTTGGTACGCTGAAAAATATTGTCCATGTGTCATCCTTCTCGTGTATTTTACAAGAAAAGAACTGATATTATACCAGCTATCAGCACTGCACTATGTTTGTAAAAAAACCAAATAAGCTATAAACCATAAACTGGGTCTTGATGAGTGGCTTGTGTTATCATTGGGTATGAATTTCCCTGAATATCCATAGTCCTTTTTGTATAGGGAAATATTTTAGGAAGTTAACATTAAGCTTTCCAAGACATTCACCTCAGATGCACAGGTAAGATTTCAAGACTATTTAGTTTTTGCTAAGTTAAGGATGAGCAGGTCGAAAATACTCATTAAATGGAAACCTAGTAATTACCCTAAATATGGAGAGAATAGTATATTTTTTCAAAATAGGGAAATGTGTATTTTTAAAAGCATGGCTTGTTAGTAATTCTGTAACACTTTTCTGATAATACTAACAAGAGCGACCATAATTACTTTCTTGCTAAGGCAAGATGGCACACAATATTGCACGTACAGTTATGTTGTTGTGCAGGCCAATAGCAAACAATTGCAATCTTAAGAATTTACTCTCAGCAATGCACATTAAACCAAACCTGTTAGGATTAAACAGTGCTGCAGATACAGCATCTCAAGTTATAGGCAATGTTTCTTGTTCAACATTAGTTTTTAATATGGCATTTAATATACCTCCCAAACTAGTGTCTATTAGAACCTGCTCTCTACCCCACATAGATTATGTACACAAAATTGGATTATATGCCAGTTAGTCTATGGTTTTGTCTAATTAAGTATTTCAATGCTTCTAATTTCCATATTTGAAAATACTCTGTCCTAGAGACAGCATATGTGCATTTTGATAGTTCAGCATATTTTATGTTATTCAATAACCCATCTTTGTACTCAGGCTTTTTCTGAGACAAGTTTTAGAGTTAATATTGGATGTATAGAGAGTTTCACATTGGAAAGATCTTATTTTTCTGTGACTGTGTCCCCTGAGCTCTCCAGAAGTGCTTGAACAGATGAACATTAGTCCTGGATGGACACACACATATAACTGTGGAAAATTTAATTTTGATGCTTCTCCATTTATCTGATAGAAAAAATGCTCTATGGCCATGTGATGTTTCAACTCTTACAGTTTGAGTGTCATCACTCAAAGTGAATCTGAAGTTATAATTAACTTGTAGATGCGGATTTGTGTTTTTTTTTGTTGAACTGCCTTTCATCTTGCTCAGATGACAAATTTATTCTTTATAACAATATCCTTATGTGAAAGAATGACAGAAGGAAATGACTTTTTAGATGTCTGCCTGAATAAATTTTTGATAACTCTTTAGTTTAACTGAATTTTATATTGAAATGAGTTTATTTGAACAATAGTTATCTTCAGTAGCATAGTATCACTTGCCTTTCAACTGGGCTTCTTCTAATGGCTCGTGTGATATTATAGTTTGTGTACTTTATTTAAATACTTAGCTAGATGGATGGTCTTTAGGTTGTTTGAGATGAATGTGCATTCTTTTCATTTGTTATGCTTTGGAAGAAGTCATGTTATGTGAAGTCCTGGGCTCTGGAAGGGGGAAGTACAAGAGGAGGAGTTGAAGGTGTAAGCTCAGCTCCTCTGTCCTGCGAAATGCAGAGCTAGAGCTCCCTCCCTGCCTCACAAGAAGGGGGGAGTTCATAGTAAGAAGTTTCATAAAGTTTACGACCAGAAGGGCCATTATTAAATAATTTAGTCTGTACATCACAGGCCATTAAATTTCATCCAGCTGCCCCTATACCCAAGTCAATAACTTGAATTATAGTAAAGCATTTCAGTCCTCAAAAGAGCAAACTGTTATATTCCACAGGGAAAGAACAGGAGAGACCGAGGTGCTACCAATGCTTGCAGTACCTGCAATGTCAGGAAACTGAATAGGTGAGAAGCCCACACAAACCTACCAGCGATCTATGCTACAAGGAAAGGTGAAAAAATTAGGGCTGTCAAGCGATTAAAAAAATTAATCACAATTAATTGCACTGTTAATAATAAAATATCATTTATTTAAATATTTTTGGATGTTTTCTACATTTTCAAACATTGATTTCAATTACAACACAGAATACAAAGTGTACACTGCTCATTTTATATTTTTGATTACAAATATTTGCACTGTAAAAAAAGAAATAGTATTTCAATTCTCCCATTACAAGTACTATAGTGCAATCTCTTTTTATCATGAAAGTTGAACTTACAAATGTAGAATTATGTACAAAAATAACTGCACTCAAAAACAAAACAATGTAAAACTTTAGCACCTACAAGTCCACTCAGTCCTACTTCTTGTTCAGCCAATTGCTCAGACAAACAAGTTTGTTTATATTTGCAGAAGATAATGCTGCTCGCTTCTTATTTACGTCACCTGAAAGTGCGACATTCGCATTGCACTGTTGCAGCTGGTATCACAAGATATTTACGTGCCAGATGCGTTAAAGATTCATATGTCCCTTGATGCTTCAACCACCATTCCAGAGGACATGCGTCCATGATGACGACAGATTTTGCTCGATAACAATCCAAAGTAGAGCGGACTGACGCATGTTCATTTTCATCATCTGAGTCAGATGCCACCAGCAGAAGGTTTATTTTCTTTTTTGGTGGTTTGAGTTCTGTAGTTTCCACATCAGTGTTGCTCTTTTAAGACTTCTGAAAGCATGCTCCACACCTCAACCCTCTCAGATTTTGGATGGCACTTCAGATTCTTAAACCTTGGGTCAAGTGCTGAAGCTATTTTTAGAAATCCCACATTGGTACCTTCTTTGCCTTTTGTCAAATCTGCAGTGAAAGTGTTCTTAGAACAACATGTGCTGGGTCATCATCCGAGACTGCTATAACATGTAATTTATGGCAGAATGCAGGTAAAACAGAGCAGGAGACATACTATTCTCCATGTGAGTTCAGTCACAAATTTAATTAATGCTTCAATTTTTTAACGAGCATCATCAACATGGAAGCATGTCTTCTGGAATGATGGCCAAAGCATGAAGAGGAATACAAATCTTTAGCACATCTGGCACATAAATATCTTGCGACGCCAGATACAACAGTGCACTGCGAATGTCGGACTTTCAGGTGACATTGTAAATAAGAAGCGGGCAGCATTATCTCCAGCAAATATAAACAAACTTGTTTGTCTGGCTGAACAAGCAGTAGGACTGAGTGGACTTGTAGGCTCTAAAGTTTTCCATTGTTTTGTTTCTGAGTGTAATTATGTAAAAAAAACCAAAAAAACCAAACAAAAAACCAAACAAAATAAACCACATTTGTAAGTTGCACTGTCACAACAAAAAGATTGCACTACAGTACTTGTATGAGGTGAATTGCAAAAATACTGTTTCTTTTGTTTATCATTTTTACAGTGCAAAGATTAGTAATCAAAAAGAATATAAAGTGAGCAGTGTACTCTGTGTATTCTGTGTTGTAACTGAAATCAATATATTTGAAAATGTAGAAAAACATCCAAAATATTTAAAACATTTCAATTGGTATTCTATTATTTAATAGTGCAATTAATTGTGATTCATTTTTTTAAATCACAATTAATTTTTTTGTGTTAATCACATGAGTTAACTGCGATTAATCGACAGCCCTAGAAAAAAATCCTAGTGTCCCTGCCAAGATGAACTGTGGGAAATTCCTTCTAGACCCCACATCTGCTGATCATTTGTCTCTGAGCATGTGAGCAAGACACACCAGCCAGGCATCTAAGAAAGATCATTATCTGTACCTCCTCAGAGCACTGGTCCATCCCATCTCGTGTCCAGAGTTCAGATGTGGCCAATTCCCCCAAAGGAAAAACTACCAGAACACATCTGGCCAATTTTGCACAGGGGGTGGGGATGGGGCTTCCTGACCCCTGTGTGTGACTGGCTGATGCCCTGAAGAATGAGGTTTGATTATAGTCAAATCACCAGGAAGAGGAATTTGAAGCAGGAACTGCAGGAGGCACAGGGAAGATTGGCTGGGAGCCCCTGAATCTCACTGGGAAGATTCAGGGGCTCCCAACCATTCCTCCTGTACGTGAAGCAGGAATAGCATTGACAAGAAAAGGTATGTGCCAACAGAGTTCAACATTCACTTCCTCTCCTCTAAAGGAGGGAGGATCTCTCCTTGCTATTACCTCCCCCTTCCTTCCAAAAAGAAGGAAAGGAAGATATTCTACTCCCTGCCCACACCTCAGTTTCATAGATCTATTGCATCAGAAATCAATGCTGCCAACACCCTTGGTATCATGAGTATGGGCTGTATCGGGGGAATTTTCCCCTTTGGCCGCTAGATGTCACTGTCACCATATGTAACATCCTCAGTAATAGCTATGTATATTTTTCTGGATTACTGGAAAAATATACAACTTTGCCATGCTTCAGAATTTGTGCTGCCTCCATAACTTATTGCAGTCCACTTTCCTTGACAGAGTGGTGTTAAAATCTCTCTGATTTACAGAGAAAACTGATCTACCACGTGCATTAGATTCATATTTAGAGGGGAAAAACATGCCATCTCACAGACAGCATAGTGAAACCACCAACATGATGACTGGAAATAAGAGTCCAAGGTTCTATGAGGCTCACTTGCATGCAAAGTAAGAAATTTGTTGAATAAATGTTACATACCACCAAGGGAATGGCTGAATGCCTTATGGATTTTCAAAACTGTACAACTCAAAGAGCGAGAGTAACCTCACACCAGAGAACAGAATGACGGAGTATCTCAGAGGTTTATGAGAAAAAAAGTAAGTGAAACATTCCAAGCAAAAGATAGCTTTTATCAAGACTGATATAACTGAACCAAATTACTCTATTTTTGCCAATAGTTATGTTCAAAGTTTCTTAAAACCTTCTAATGAAAACCCCCTTGCTAGCCCCCCCCACCCCCATCAATTCTGCAAGAGTTAGGGGAAATAAACCCAAGACAAATGACTTCTATTTCAAAATCAGCTAGCATCAGAATGGACTCAAACCTCTACCCAGCATCCTGTCAGGCCTAATGCCATCCATAAGCACAGAGAATCTTGCAATAAAACACAGAAAATGAAAAATTCGGGGTGGGGGAGGAGAGGAGAGGTGGTTTTTCAGTGAAAAATCACAAAACACTTCAAACCGCAGTCAAGATTAAACATTATCTTGTACATTATGTATAATAGTTATAGATAAAAGCATTCTAGCTGACAAAGTTAAGACCTTTAGGACTATTGAGCTACTTCTAACACAAAGGAGGCCCCCCATCTTATTTCTCATGCATGCTAACATGAGGCAGCAGCTTTTTAACTACACCCATGCAAAGTGGTGGAACTTTAAAGTTAATATACACGTTGTAAAAGCTAGCATTGTACGCTATCTGTAAAACACCAAGGACAAGTAAAGAAACAACTCAAAGACTAACATGGTCAGGCAGTTTCAAAATTTGGTACTTTATACATATTTTAAGATTAAAGGAGACTCAAACTTTTAAAGGAGAGAAATACAATTGAAAATTTGCAAATCCAATATTTTGAGATAAAAAGTCCTAATCCAAGCCAAATTTCAATGGTAAACCAACACAGAAAGGTAGTTTTTGACTACTTTTTTTTAGTGTCACAATTACTGTGTATTTTATTGTTAATAAATGAGTTTTTGGCCTAACACTTCTTATCCATTAAGTAAGGGTCACGCAGTCACAACATAACATATTTTTTAGTGATATAGGCTTAAGTAACAGCTCAATACATACCACTCCAACATGGGGGACCTAGAGAATAAATGTAACAAGTTACCATACTCTGAACCTGTAACTGGCGAACAAATACGAAGCAATTTACCAAGCAGCCTAAAACTGCTACAATTCCAACAGCATTAATATCGGTACTCCTTGAAAAATAATCAGGGAATTACTTTGAATTTTGATAATATCAATGTATTTTTAGCAGAATGACATGTCATATTACACCCTCCCACCACTATAGTTACATTAAGATGTTATGAAAAACAGCAGATAAATATGATGGCAACAAATATTTGAATGGAGAGAGGTAAACAGTGGTGTGTCCCCCTGGGGCCTGTGCTGGGACCAGTACTATTCAACATATTCATAAATGATCTGGAAAAAGGGGTAAACAGTGAGGTGGCAAAATTGGCAGAGGATACAAAACTACTCATGATAGTTAAGTCCAAAGCAGACTGCTAAGAACTACAAAAGGATGTCATAAAACTGAGTGATGGGCAACAAAATGGCAGATGAAATTCAAGGTTGATAAATGCAAAGTAATGCACATTGGAAAACATAATCCCAACTATCTATCTATATAAAATGATGGGGTCTAAATTAGCTGTTACCACTCAAGAAAGAGCTCTTGGCATCATTGTGGACAGTTATCTGAAAACATCCACTCAATGTGCAGTGGCAGTCAAAAAAGCTAACAATGTTGGGAATCATTAAGAAAGGGATAGATAAGATGACAGAAAATATCATATTGCCTGTATATAAATCTATGGTACGCCCACATCTTGAATACTGCATGCAGATGTGGTCACCCCATCTCAAAATAGATATATTGGAGATGGAAAAGGTTCAGAAAAGGGCAACAAAAATTATTAGGGGTATGGGATGGCTTCCGTATGGGGAGAGATTAATAAGACTGACTTTTCAGCTTGGAAAAGAGATGACTGGGGAGGAGAGGGGGGATATGATAGAGGTCTATAAAAGCATGACTGGTGTGGAGAAAGTAAATAAGGAAGTGTTATTTACTTCTTCTCATAATACAAGAACTATGGGTCACCAAATGAAATTAATAGGCACCAGGTTTAAAACAAACAAAAGGAAGTATTTTTTCACACAACGCACAGTCAACCTATGGAACTCCTTGCCAGAGGATGTTGTGAAGGCCAAGACTATAACAAAGTTCAAAAAAGAACTAGATAAGTTCATGAAGGATAAGTCCATCAAGGGCTATTAGCCAGGATGGGCAAGGATGGTGTCCCTAGCCTCTGTCGGACAGGGAATGTTCTGTTCATTCCCTCTGGGGCACCTGGCATTGATCACTGTCAGAAGACAGGATACTGGGCTAGATGGACCTTTGGTCTGACCCATTATGGCCATTCTTAAATACATTAAGTAGTATCATGCTGGAAATGGCTCATTTATGAATAAAGTTCCAGTAGAAACTTAACTCAGAGACCCTTTGATTACCAAGCAATAGTTCTGCTACCTGAGTTAAAAGGAGAACAATCTGCAGGCCTCTGTATATTAGAAGGTTCATTACCTATTGTACTAGTAAGCTTAAGTTCTTTACCTTGAACTGACAGCAGCAATGGATTTCTTGAATTCTATCTTTAAATATTTATGATTTTGCAAGACCAAAAATAAAATATGCAATGGAAACTACTTTAAAAATTCAGATGGGAGATATTGCATAGCTTTGCAGTCAGTGAAAGTGAAATTACTTATGACATGCAAAACATTTTGATCATAAAGAAAAATATTTTAGAACTATACACATGGGTGACACTGGGACACTTATGTAGTGTACTATAATGCACAGAAATCTCAAACTCAATATCCAATTTCTATTCCAATGTAAAGGCACGAGAAGACTTCCAGAAACTGCTTCAGATGAGTAACATTTTTTAATCCTTAACTCAAATAGCTCAGTCTGATGCAATAATTGCTGAAGACTTACCTTGCCTACGCAGCTCATTTTTAACAGCTTCTACTCCTCCTGTTTTTTCAATGAAATCATATATCACCTTCGATGTTTCTTTGTCTTTTAACTGAGCCTCTGAAATTCCACACAGATCAAATAGTTTTTTCAGTTCCGGGTCCAAGTTGTTCACCTGCAAATCAGACACTTAGTACTATAATTTATTTATGGATACTGTTTTTTCTCGCCTGAAGTAAACAAATAGAAGAAAGATTCTTATTTTACTTATAAACCATTTTTTTGGTTAAAAAATCCCATCTAGCTAAGAGGAACAGCTAAACAAAAAATGAGACTCAAGCACAGCTTTCTGTGCTGAATTCCTTAATAAGAACAGACTTTTCTTGGTGTGGAAAGAAAATATTAAGCACAAAATTTAAGGATTAGCTAGTCTTCTACAAATACCCCCCCCTCCAAATCCTTTTAGTATTTTCCCTCCACATATAATTTTTCCAGAGTACATCATTCTGTAGCATCACAGTAGCCATGATTTGCATGGTTTGCGATGGAACTTTTAGTTTTTGATACCATTCTTGGACACCTTAGTCAAAAACATGATGCCTTTAACCATCTGATATGTTAAGTACAATACTGAAGTTACTTACGTCAAAACCTGTGTTTGGATCCCAACCAACGTGTCCAATGTGTCTAAAAAAGCAAAATTAAAGAAATCCATTTAATCCATGTCAGAGAAATGACAGTCTTGTGGTTAGAACACTGGACTAGGACTCCAGGAGCTCTGGGTTCAATACCAGGTTATGCCACAGTCTTTTTGTGAGACACTGGGTAAGTCAACAATTAACACCTCTCAGTGCTTCAGCTCTCCATTTGTATTAGGCACTACAAAATACTTTTTCTCCCACCTGTTGTCTTGTTCATCCGGATCATGAGTCACACTCATTTGGTGGAGAGGATCGAATTCCACTACTTTTGGTTATGGAGTGTGGCATAAATTTAGGACTCCATACCCCAGAATAATACATTGACATTAACTGGAGGCTTGCACAAAACTCAAGGATAGATTTTGGCTTTTATACAGTAACTACACTTCTGGCTACTATTATTTAAGTTATTTATTGTCACATTCAATACCACACAGTGGGAAAGTATGCTGGCCCTCCTTTGGGCCACCACCATTTTTGCTCTGTTTCTTTTCCTCACCTACTGCTCCTTTCTCCATTTCTCTCCTTTTCCTTCTCTTAGCGTTTCTGTTCTACGCTGTATTTCCTTCCCTAAGCAATTCCCAGTTCTCATCAGCCCAGGTGTCTCTCCCACACCCTTCCAGCCACTAAAATAGTTAGTGTTGACATTTATGTGCCAGCATTTTATTTGACATTCCCATGAGATTAATAGGAGACAAGAGTTCACACCTCTCCAAGCCATTGTTTCAGGCTGCCTGCAGAATCAGGAAGGCAGCACTACATTAGTTTATAAGCATTTCATATTTGGAACATCTTCTGACAAAAACAAGGGCTTAAAAACACCTTTTTAAAAATCAAGCTGAGATTCTGCACAAGCTGAGTAAGTCATGATAGTCACAAAAATACATCAGGGGGGATATCCAGCTGACAAACAGCATACTTCAGATTAAGTTAATCAAGACAGGGACTGCCTTCATATGTGCCTAGCGCACTGGGGTCCCAATCTTGGTTAGGGCTTCTAGGTGCTACTCTAATACAAATATTCCCTTACAAGAATGATACAAATTCGATTAAGACCAAAAAGTAACAAAGACCATTTTTACGCAGTATAATTAGAAGTCTTTTAGATAAGACAGTCAAAATGAACAAAAAGTCTAGTCTAAAAAACCCCTTATTAATCATGCTATTATTCTAAACATTCATATGAAGTGACATGAGCTATCTCCTTGTAAAATGATTTAGCTATATTTACATAAACCTACTGTCTCATATCAACATGAAATATAATTATATATACAGTTTATTCCTAATACTTATTGTATAAAGTCAGCTGAAATTATCAGAGAAATTAAACATTTAAGCTAGTTGCATATTTCACACTGCTCCTCAAAAGACTTACAGCTGGTGGACAGAAGATCATGACTGGCACTAAATTAAAAACATTTGTATGTTCATTTGTTTCTTATATATTCATGGTTATTCCCAGTGGTATTAAAAACAGTTTTAAAAAAAAAATCTTTGGAAAAACAAACGTGGAGAAATATCACACAGATTACCTTTATGTATTGACCAAATTTATTTTGGAAAAATGCCACATTACTCTTTCCAATAAACAAACAAAAATTAATTTTTATGAAAATGCTAAAATATTTCACATACAAGTTTTATGATTGTGTGTAAGGTAAGGTCTTGTCTACACAAGAAAGTTGCAATAGTGTAACGAAGAGGGTTGTTTTTTTTTAAACCAATTCCGTTAACTCATGGGTGCACAACTAACTAAATTGGTTTCAAATGACATCTTTAGTTAGCCAGGTTCAACTTTGATTTATACAAGATATATGTAACATGAATTATGCTTAGAGCTGGCAGAGAAGCCAAATTTTAGGTTTGTGAAATTTGAGTTTCAGGAAATATTTTTTGGCCTGATAAAAATGTGGCATTTCCAAAACAAAATATATTCCCTGAAATCCCTGGCAGGTTGAAGTAGAACCAGGAACCCTGAAAGCCTTTGCAGGTGTTGACTGAAATGGACATGATTCTTATCACTTCAGTGCTGCCCATCATCAAATAGTGAAACCGACCAGATTCTGGCTAGTGTAACAAGACATGATGTTTCATTTTTGAGGAATCAGCAAATTCTGATGAAAAAATGTTTCACTGGAATTTTCCCAACCAGCTCTATTTATGATGTTCAATAGTTCAGTACTTTAACCACAGTACTTATTTATATCTATGCTGGACCAAATTATGCAACATCTACTGTGCTGTCTTGACAATATCAAGCATTAGAACTTCCCTATGTTTGTAACAAAAGCAGATATTAAACATTTATCCCACAATATTAGGTCACTTTTACTGGGAAGCTTATAATGTATGTATGTATATATACACATTACACACACACCAGAATAAGACCACGTCCCACCAAAGTAAAAAACAATGGAAAAAATTTATAAATGAATTTCTTCAGTAGGAATTTTGCCTTTGTGACAGATATGTGATTAGCCATTGGTGTGGCTGCACTAGTGCACACAGAGTGTTGGTTTAAGCAACGATAAACTCCACTAGTGCAATTGATCATTTATTATGATTTTGCTTATCTATGCTAGGGATATACATCGGTGGAGCTCCACCATTAGTGGGCCACAGATGTCTACACTGGGGATTTCAGCTAAAGCCTGATGGTCACTTGAGTTTTTCCTTCTTTTAGGTCACACAGTTCAGCTTTTCCCTATTGTCTGGTTTTCTGGCAGTAGTGCTTCTTTTATTGTTTGTATTCTGGTCGGGTCTAGGAGCCCATTGTACTAGGCACTGTACAAACAGATAAAATGATTCCTGCCTCAAAGAACTTAAGCATCACATTTGGGAAAAGGATACATTTTATCCTCTCTTTCCTCACCTTTATTGAGCTCTCACTATAGCCCACATTCTTTCCAAACACTATTACATGAGATTACTATAACGGTAGTGCTACTAGTTCCATGGGAAAGTTTACCAGGCTATCCCAGCATGCTAGTGATGGAGGATGAGGGTTCAATAAAACAGGATTGCTGGACAAGGGCATAAGCCCACACTGAAGAAAACCTTGATTTTGTATTAAGGGAATTGAAGTGGATGCCTTCTGTAGCTAACTCAGGCTCTTTAAATTCCCATTGCTATAATATGAAGCCTAGTGGATAATCGTAGAAACACAGGGCTGGAAGAGACCTCGAGAGGTCACCTAGTCCACCCCACCCTCCCCTGGGTTTTTGTTTGTCTAACCTCTTCTTAAAAATCTCTAATGACAGGGATTACACAACATCCCTTGGTAACCTATTCCAGTACTTAACTATCTTTACAGTCAGAATTTTTTCCCTAATATTTAACCTAAATATTCCTCCCTGCAGATTAAGCATCATCCTCTTCATAACAATCTTTTACATATTTGAAGACTATTACCAAGTCTTCCCCCATCCTCCAATCTTCTTTTCTCAAGACTAAAAGCTGCACATTTTTGTTTTTTAAAATGTTTCCTCACAGGTTACGTTTTCTAAACTTATTTGTATTACTCTCCTCTGGACTCTCTCCAATTTGCCCACATCTCTCTTTAAGTGTGGTAGCCACAATTCAAGCTGAGACCTCACAAATGCTGAGTAGAACTGAGCAATTACTTCCCAGGTTTCCCATACAATGTTCTTGTTAAATACATACCAGAATGACATTTGCCTTTTGTGCAACAGAATCACCACTGTTGACTGATGTTCTATTTGTGATCCACTACAATGCTCAGATTCTTTTTTTGCAGTACTGCCTAGCCAGTTATTCCTGATTTTGTATTTGGGTATTTGATTTTTTTTCTTCCTTAGTGTAGTGCTTTGCATTTGTATCTACTGAATTTCATCTTGTTTATTTCAGACCAATTCTCCAATTTGTCAAGGTCATTTTGAATTCCAATGCACTTGCAACCCCTCCCAGCTTGGTGTCATCTGAAAATTTCATAAGTATACTTTTGACTCCATTATCCAAAATTATCAAAAATATTGACTAGTACCAGACCAAGGACAGATCTTGGCAAGACTCTACTAGATATGTCCTCCCAGAGTGACAGTAAACCATTGATAACTATGGAGTACTCTTTTTTTTTAAGCCAGTTGTACACTCACCTTATAGTAATTTCATCTATACCCCATTTCCCTAATTGCTTATCAGAATGTAATGTGGGACTGTGTCAAAAGCCTTACTAAAAATCAAAATATATCATCTCTACTGCTTCCCGCTATATATTAGGCCAATAAACCTGTCAAAGAAGGAAATTAGGTTGGTTTGGTATGCTTTATTCTTGACAAATACTACTATTACCTTATTATCTTCTCGCTGATTAACAATTTATTCAGATGTCTTTCTGAGTATCAAAGTTAAGCTGACTGGTCTATAATTCCCCAGGTCCTCTCTGTTCCACCTTGTAAAGATAGCTACCATGTTTGCCCATCTCCAGTCCTTTGAGACTCTCACCAGTCCTCCATGAGTTCTCAAAGAAAGTCACTAATGGTTCTGAGTTTGTTTGAGCTAGTTCCTTAAGTACCCTAGAATGAAATTCATCAGGCTCTGCAAACTAACACATCTAACTTATTTAAATATTCTTTAACCTGTTCTTTCCCTACTCTAGCTTGTGTTCCTTTCCTCCTTATTGTTAATATTGCGTTAAGCATCTGGGTCACGATGGACCTTTTTGGGAAGACTGAAACACAACAGGCATTAAACCCCTCAGTCTTCTTGGTGTTATCTGTCATTACTTCTCCTTCTCTGCTAACGAGTGGATAATGCACTTTAAAAAGCAGTGAAATTAAATCCTGTTAAATTCAGGAAACTGATAAGAATTAATCTAAAATAGTACGAATGTGAAATTTTAAAAAAATAATATGTGAAATAGGATCTAACATATTTCATGTGTAAAAAGAAATGAAATTAGAAAAGAACTGTTAAGCTATATAAAAAGATACGATACCTAACAAAATGTTAAGAGGAAGATTTGTTGATTAAGCAGTCAATTTGAAATTTAGGGCTAATTTGCTAACAACCATTTAAACAAGCCATATTTATGTGGCTGAACTGTTTTTCTAAGCAGAAAATGAACAGTAATACAAGTGTCCTTACTGGAAGTTGCTTGGAGTTCCAATATCTGCCTTTGTCAATTTCTTCTTTTTCACTTTTCCTTTTTTCTTGATCTCTTTGGTATATGAAATATTGTTGACTTGTGAATTATAAAATCTGTTAGTTGTAATTTCTGGATTTTTGATATCAACAGTTGCCATTGGTAGACTTGGACCTATGAAGAGAGGACACGGATTTCACTACTACACTTAACCAAAGTGGATTACACATTTAACCTACCAACTGGATCATTCTGTATTGCTGACATATAGATATTGCACCCATTTGCTCCCCAAACGTGGTACTCTGCTTGAGTTCTGAGTGTAAGTAGATTACAAATCAGTAGAGAGGCTCAAGATAAATTATTCATTATATAGGACTGAACTTTAGTCTGATTTGGGGGTACTGCCATAACAATTTCACAAACAGGACATTTGTTTTGTGTCATTTTTGTATAGAAGAAATCAAACAAAACAAGAGTAAGAAAGCTCGTTCATTCCATGATTTTCATTGAAGCATAACAGTAAGATTTGCTTGCACATAGATCTGTGTTTCAAATAGGGAACACTAAACCCTATATAGTCAGTAGCAGTGTACTACCACTATCACCATATCATGGCAAACAACTGATCTCTAGAGACAAGAAACCTCAGACTACCAGAGTGTTAGCCCGTGATTGAAATTTTTGTGATGGACGCCTGTGATGTTCACTAGACCCTAGACAATCTATTTTTAAAAAGGACAGTAGATAATCAGAAACAGAGTAGCTATCTGGCTGAGAGCAGCCAAAAATTAAACAACTCTCCCAAAGCCAATTCCAACGTAGTTTACTCACATAAGTGGCCCTATTGACATGAGTAAGGTGAGTAGGGATTTGGTCCTCCGACTCATCCAGTCAATATTTCCACTATAATAAAGAGGATACTAAGGTAGAGGAGAGTCATGACATGTGGGGGGAGGGATAGCTCAGTGGTTTGAGCACTGGCCTGCTAAACCCAGGGTTTGCAAGTTCAATTCTTGAGGTAGCCATTTAGGGACCCAGAGCAAAAATCTGTCTGGGGATTTGTCCTGCTTTGAGCAGGGGGTTGGACTAGATGACCTCCTGAGGTTCCTTCCAACCCTCATATTCTATGAAATTCTCAGATGGTGTAAGCTGTTATCTCTTTATTGAAGTCAATGGCGGTATGAGAATTTACCAGCTGAGGATCTACCTGTACATCTATACAAACCAATGCTGTTAGTGAGTCATTCTTTTGTACTATGTCACTCAAGAGGAGGATATTAATGTAGTGGTTCAACTGATGATGCATCAGTGCAAGTTAAAGGGGCTTTATAAAGACAGATCTATTTCTCCATGGCCATAGGTTCTTAGGAAACAATAACTAGAGTTCTACAGAAGCACTCTACTTAGTGAAGCGGTCACACCTCATGTGCCACAAATTGTTTTTGAGTTGCCCAATTAACCTCTTAGAGCTATTCAGAATTACTTACTCCTTGTAAGATACACTTGTAGCACAACTAACCAAACAAATAGATGCAGAAAAAATAGATTCAGATGAAGCAGCAGCCTTAAAAAGCAGGCTTTGGTGAATAATCTGGTTACTGGAAGGAGACATATATGAGACAGTTTTATGCTTACTTCCATGGGTAGTCCCATTGATTTTGAAACATTTACTCACTCAGTTCAGCAATCCACATGAAAATTTTTGGGAAAGGACATTAAAACTCATGCTTCAAGGCCCAAGCTAATCTACAACTATTAGATACCAGAACAAGACTTAATATGACAGATTATCCCACGTCTACCTCCTACAGTGTTTTTACACCTTCCTCTGAATTCTGTTGTTGGCCATTGTCGGAGACAGGACACTGGATTAGATGAGCCTCAAGGTCTGATTAAGTACGGCAATTCCTCGATTCCAGTACACGTGTTCACAGGATTGGGCTTTAATGTTGTAAGTAAATGGCAGCCACAAGGATCATTCTAGCTAGTCCCTGCTCAAGCTCAGGAAGGTACGGCACTGGTGGATCAAATGACTGTCAACTGAATATAACCTAATGTATCAGATATCCTTAAAAATCCTTTATAGTGTTAGAAATGCTTCAATTTTTAAATTTTGTTTGAACCATGGGCAATTTGAACACATCATATGATAAAGACTGAATAATGAAGGTACAGAAACAAAGGTAAATCTGCAGCTTGTTTTTCTAGAATACCTCTCACTGTAGGAAAAAAGTCATCTTCCAAATACACCTGTCTGCATTTCTAGAAGTCAATATTATTTCTCTCCACCTTCAATTAATTATAGGTGGAGCTGATAGCAAAACCGAAAGTTAAGGCTGCTCAACACTTTGCATTATAAGACCCGATTTTCAGTTGCTTATAACTTTAGAAAACTTTAATCTTTTGGGCTGAAACCACATATGCTTCAGGCAGACCTGGGTTTGGAAAGTATTGGCTAAAACAGTTCAGCCATTTCAGAAAACAAAATTTGGGAAAAACATTGGTCTTACCCATGTTGTAAATTCCTACAACTTTTCATTGACACACTAACATCTCTATGCTTTGGAGCAGGAGTTTGAAGTTTGGCAGGGGGTTGTCATAGTACCAGGGATGTACATTTTACAGTCCCCATGAAGTCTGCCCAAGTTTATCCAAGCTATAAGCCACTGAAAAGTTGGTTTGCACATGTTCAGTATAGAGGTTTGTTAGAGGCTGGCAGCCAAAATCCATCCCTCACTGCTCCTAGTGCTGACCAGTCTGTGCATGCGCCATCTCCAGAGTGGCTGAGCATATTCCATCCTGAGGCTGCAGGGCTGAGCAGGACTTTTTCAACAACTGGACCTCACCGCAACTGAGGGCTGTTGTGGTACTGGCACCAGAAATGAGAGCAAGACTTTCTTCTGTTCAATGCCCCTCCTGCTGGCTCCCAGACTGCATAGAGAAAGAAGCAGACTCACCGGAACGCAGATGGATGAGGGAAGAGGTTGGGGGAATAGAAAGAAGACTGGACAAGCCGGCAGGGAGGAGGTAGAAGGGGCCAGGCCGGAGGAAGAAAAGAGAGAAACAGAACGGTGTGTAGTCACTACAGGATATTCCTCTCCAGAATTTAGAACTGAACCTAGGATCACTAGTCTCAATATTCCTTGGCTGTCTAGCAAATACAATCACACAAGGTGACTGATTAAAGTTGTACAAGAAACCTTAATTCTGGCATTTCTTAAGTTTTGGGTACGTGACTTTGCAACTTTAGCATATGTTCTTCTAAGAGTTGTTTTGGATGTAATATTAAATATAAATTGAACATCTGACTTTGATAATACTGAGTGCTCTATTTTTTCCAGTTTAACTAGAATTTATTTTCTGAAGGCAACTGACTACATTCAAATACAGATATTCCTGATACTAATGAATTCAGGAATTATTTATCTTACATTTTCCTTAATATAAGGTGGTTATTCAAATGTATTTTTGGTAGTATTAGCTAATAGGTCTCCTTTTTCAGTTGCCTGTTTTTTTAGTGGACTTTCCTTAGCAGGGAAAGATTTTTCTCTGCACAGCCTTGAATATGTTAAGTATTGTTTGACGCCTGAAATTTGTCCTTTGAAAGAAAGCTTGTGTATTATTGTTTCAGAGACTTACTAAATATAAATGAAAAAAGATAAGATTCAAACTAATCGTATACTCAGTACTTGGATACTGGGGCAGTGAGGACATATTGCTATAGCTGACAGGATTTTGTAGATCACATTTAAAACCAGTACTTTAAAAGAAGCTCACTGACTCAGCCAAATCTTAAACCAAAATGAAATTACATTTATATTTACATGATGCATTAACAATTACATGCTTCCTTATATAGATGAATTTCAAAATGAAGTCACTACATAAATCTTATTTAACTATTGATTTTACTCTTAGTTTTCATGATTATGGGTATGCATTTGCATGATAGCAGTAGTTTTAATATATTACTCTTAAAAAGAATTATTCCAAAAATTAAATGGAACTTGTAACATTGTCTTGGGGGAGCAGGGGGAAATATATTGCATTTTCTTTTGAGATCAAAACATTTAATATCTCACCTTTTCTGACAGAAAGACTAAATCTTCAAATATTCAGTATGTTGAATGTATGCTGCCCACACACTGTATGTAAAATGCTATAACTATAAATGGTTGTCCATTCAAAGAGTTAGATAATTTCATAATTAATCTTTATTCAGCTGTAATATTTGAAATGTTAGTCAGGTTCCCTGATATTAACAATACCCATTCCAAAATTCACTGAATAACTTTTAGCCAGATGAGAATGCTTACCACCAGGTTTAGACCTTAGTTGTCCATGAGGAATACAAGAACCTCTGAATGAACTATCATTTTCTTCTAGTACTGCCATATTTATATCCAACAAAATTTTCCCCATCATAACACATGCACCTTCCCCATCAGCTGTAGACAGCTCAACAAATGAAGATGAGAGAGGCAAATAGAGCTCATCAGTTGGAAGTACTTGACAATATAGTGTCCCTAAGCATCCACTGATGTTAATATCTGTGATATCTTCAGAAGAGACTCCAGAAAAAGTAGTACAAAACATTTCAGTATTTTGTATTTTATAGAATTCTCTGTATTTTAAAGCTTTGCATGTCATCTGTCCCAGAGTGCAGACAACTCTAGAATAAATTTAATTGGTTGTAGTAATGTATTAGAGCTGAAATAAAAATTGTACCACGTGGTTCTTAGAATCTCTCAAAACCTAATTCTCTGACAAATCCCTTTCTTTTCTGATCCAGAATTTTACTATGATGTCAGTATAACCACGGCAACTCCTTCAATTTGCATAAAGAGACTTTGCTATTATCAGTGAGAGTAAAACAAATCCCAGGAAATTACAGGCTAATGCATTTTACATAACCATTAATGCTACTTTGGTTTTAATCCCGCAATTCTGTTTGAAATCTTAAATCCTTAATATCAAAAGGTCATCCAAAACAGAGGATTTTTTTTATTGGAAGTATAGCTCTACAACCAGCCTTCTCTACATGTGCAGAAAACTTCAGAGACTTTTAAACATTTTGGGTGAGATCCTGGCCCCAGTAAAATCAATGACCACTAACTTTAATGGGGCCAGGATTTCACACTGTGTGTGTGTGTTTATATATATAAAAAAATGGTTATATTCCAGTTCACAAAATCTTTTATAAAAATAGTCATGCATTGAAACGATACAGAAAGTAAAATAATTGTTTCCCTAGAAAAAGGAAATGTATTTTTGCTTTTTACTAGAACCTTCTAGGAGCAGGAGGAAGTTATATGAAAGAATAGTTACTTAACCTACAGTAACTGTGGTTCTTAGAGGTGAGTTGTCCATAGGTATTCCGTTCTGGTGCACCCCTTGCACATCTCAAGTTGAGAATATTTTGACCAGCAGTATCTGTTGTGGCCATCCCTGAACCTTGAGACCCTAGTACCTCTTCCTCCTGAGAACAAAGTGTGGAGCGGGGCCAACTAGCCTTCAGGCCCTTCACCAATACAGAATCCAGGTATTATCAGAGTCTGTAGTAGCAGGAAGGAGGGCAGGTTGTGGAATATATATGAACAACATGTCAAGACCCACACTTACTGTAGGGTAAATCACTGTTCTTTCTTCTTTCAGTGCTTTTCCATGTGTATTCCACTTTGGTGACTTACAACAGTGAAATGATGTAAATAAGGAGGGTGCTTGGCGTCTACTTGACTAGTGACTCTAGAATAGCTTTGCCAAAATGGACATCTGACCTAGATGCCTAAAAAAATGCATGTAATGATCCCCATGCAGTTGCCCTACAAATATCAGAAGTGGGTACATTTCTCAAAGAAGCTGCAGAGGATGCCCGAGCATCCTCAGAATAGGTGAAGATCTGTATATAAAGGAAGGTCTAATTTAGCTAGCTTATAACATGCCCCAATACAATTAGCGACCCACTTAAAGCGTCTAGGTGAATATTGCCTGACATCCTACGGATAAAGGTCATAAACTGCCTTGGGGAGACCCCAAATAATTTAGTTCCATTAAGGCAAAAGGAGAGGGCCGCAAATATATCCAAGGTGTGAAGTCTATCCTTCCCTTATTCCCATGCCAACCAAGGGAAGACTGAAGATAAATGGATCATCTGATTCAGATGGAAGACAGAACATCTTTGGTAAAAATTTAGGATAAGCCTAAGGAGAACTTTGTTTTTGATGAAAGACAGTGTATGACGGCCCATTCATGAGTGGCTGCACTTCCTTACTCTGTAGACTGATGTAATTGCCACTAGGAATACCATCTTCCCGGAGAGAGGAAAGTGCCCAGGAAGGGGGAGCTTAGAGGAAATGAGACTAGGCCCCTCAGGAACTTACCTACCTTTGGGAGTGAGAATACCGTGTGCCTTTTTGTAATTGGGTGATCAAACACCTATAGTGTACTGAGGACCACTGCATCAGCCAGAGTGACCACGGTTGATGGTGTCACATTATGTAGTGAAGTTCACAGATCTGTTTCAATCCTGCAAATTCACAAATCTCTAGGGTGGTCCCGCAGGTGGCAACAGCTGGGGTCAGGACATACCCCCTTTTGTACACTGATAGACAGTTTGAGACTAGTGGCTAGGGTGTTTTTGTCCATTCTGGCAAGATGGCTGATGAAGGGTTAAAATCCATGTGCATTTTATATAACAACCTGGTATATGGATTGTGCCAGCTCTTTTCCAGACCCAAAGTCCAGAGTTTGGTCAAGAGACCAGAGGCCTACCAAATAGTGATCAGCTAAGAGAAAGCTGGGGTAAACAGGTAATCTTGTTTTGCTAAAGTAAGACTAGTCAGCAAATTGCCAGGTGTTGGAGCGGAGAACTAAATAATTGTGTCTGATTAGAGTTGCAAATTGAACAAAGAATCCCTGTTCCTATTGTGTTAGTTTCTCCTGTAGGGAAAAGTTCTTCCCACACAGCCAACCTTGAGTTTATGAAAGGTGGAACATGTCAGTATAAGATAGGGCCTCCTCCCAACTCCCTTTCCCAGGGACCAATGCCTGCCTTAAAACACAAGGAAGACAATCTTTATTGCCATATACTTTCACTGTTTTTTTGCTTTAGCCCCTAGGAATGTACCTGTTGGACAATCAAAGGAGTTGCTTCATTCCTATGACCCCAAATCAGAATTCAACATGTATATATATTTATACTAATATTTTATCAAAATATTAATTAAATGTTAACTTGCTAACTTGAGACCATGGGCAGAGACATTATGTAACCTTTTAACCATTGACGACTGTGTTATCTTGTCTTGCTGCTAGACCTATCCCGGGGGGTGTGGAACTGCCTACCCCGTCACTTTCCCCCCGCCCATGGAAAAGCCATATATTCTACTGTAATCAATTGATTGACAGTGTCTCTGAGCCTAATAAGCAAGGTGACACTCCGTCAGCGCTGTACGTAATAAACTCCTATGCTTGACCTCTACACGGTGTGGATTTATGTTCCTTCAGCTGAAGAGTATGCAAAACGACTTCTGAATAGAATGAGCGAGATCATGAAGTTTCACATGAAATCAAACCACTCTACGCTCAGGATTTTGCACTCACAGCGTGTATGGAATGCCTCTAACTGATCCAAGTCTGCCTGTAAGAAGGTCCACGTTTCTGCATAACAATACAGGCAGCATGCAAGTTTGATAGATCCTTTTCTCAGCTCAAACGTATTTGCATCCATAAATGAGACATGGACTTCACGCAAGAAGCAGCAAGCCCTATTCGTTGAAGAACATCTGGTTTGCTACAACTGTTTGAATTCTACTTGCAGCCTTGGTAGATGAACTAGTTCATGCTCTCCACAGTACTCAAGCGCCCCTACTCTTAGGGCTCTGGTGGCCCAACCCCAAGGTTCTGTACCTTGGTCTTCTGCCATAAAACGCTTAATCCCATAGTATGGACAGCATCTACCCTCCAAGGTCTCAGTCTCTTCTACAAGCAAGGCAGTGTCGTCAATGTAATCTTGGTTGGTGAGTGCTTCTTGACCAAACTGATTCTGATGTATGAATCAGCAAGTTCCAATATCCAGTCAGCAGCTCATCAGACTAGTGGCGGGGTGAGAATGCACCCATGCCACACACCTGATTTTGTGCAGAAAAGTGGTGAAAGCTGAGGACCAATGCATACTCTTGCACCGGTACTGGTGTGAAGGTTTTGCACTAGCTTTCCCAGAATATCTGGAATGCCAATTATCAGTATGATCCAAAGTGCTGACCTGTTGATGAAATCAAAAGCCATTTTAATGTTGACAGATGCCAGGAGAAGCAGGTGGTTAAATTCTTGATGCAGCTCAACCAGAAGCTGGAGGGTAAGAACAGCATCCATCATTGACCATCCAACAGTGAAACCTGATTGCTGTACACAAGCAATACCTATTAAGGAGCACCTGCATCCTACCAAGCAGAATGTGAACGAACGCCTTTCCAGGGACCATTAATGCTATTGGCCTGTAGGTGCACCACAATGTGTGAGATGCTTGTCCTTGTTCAGGGACACTGTGATGCCATCTTTCCATTTTGCTGCTACTCTGATGTCCACACTTAACAATAGTTGTGGCAGGCCAATGCTCACTGGTTCCAAGGCACCTTTGATCAGCTCGAGTGGAATACCATCAAGTCCCGCTACAGGTCTGTTCTGCAATTTTTGGATGCCCTTTTGTAATTCCAGAGACTAACACTGATCCTCTGTCACTTGAGCATCCGAAGCTGTGTGGTTTGCCAGGTCACATAGCTCTGGACAGTCATCAGCAGGTCTGTGGTTCAACATGCTTTCATAATGTATTTTCCATCTGTCCAGAACTTCGTCCACTGATGAGCAGGGACAGCAATCTGGTTTCATAATAATGTGTTAGAAGGCTTTTATGGCTGCCAGCCAGGGGGCTGATGGTTCTGTACGCAAGATGTAGATTGTTGTACTTAGGCCATCCTCTGCTTCATCAACCAGGGGTTTGATGTAGATCTCATGGTCATGTTTTACAATGGGCCAGAAAATGCCTTTTTGTTTCCATGCTTCTACTTTTGCACTAATATCACACCCGGAGTTCAGTAGTGGAGGAATTTTGCTCCTTCAACAGTAATTTGATTGCTTTATGGCAAATGGGCCTCTGTGACAATGATGATTTTGTAATGGGTGAGTTCTTTGACAAACTGTCCTGTACCCAATGCTGTTCAGTGTTAACGCATTCCATGTGGTGACATAGAACGTGCGTCTAGCATCTGGTTTAGACTATCAGGAAGCTGCGGTCATTGGGGTATTTCATTGTTCTGGGAAACTGGAATTAGCGGTAGCATTAGTGATGGCTGAATCGACTGTCATCAGATCTGCCTACCAAAGTTTCCTGGGCCAAGTTGCTGCTTCCGGGATTTATTACCACGAGAGGTTTCTTAAGCTTTCTCAAGACCCTTCATGTTAGAGGAATTGGTGGGTAGGCATACATTACCCTCAAGACTCCTGGGATGAGGAAAGCAACGGATTGTGATCCAGGGCTCAGACCTTCCCTGGAACAGAAATTGACACTTTGCCTCTGAGGCAAACAAGTCCACGACTAGGAGACCTCACTGGTGGAAGTGTTCTGTAGGTTGGAATCCTCGACTGAACATTTGCGATCTCATGAGAACTATCTGCTTAGTGATCTGCTAGGGTGTCTAATTCTGGCACCCTAGCAGATGATGAGGTGATGTGATGGCCTAATGCACCAATTCCTGACAGAGAGGGAGGTCAATCAAACCCTTGCTTGTTCATGTAGAACATTGCTGCAGTATTATCTGTCATAGCTCGGCCCTGGATCATAGGCAGGAAAGCTACACAGGCTAATCAAAAAGCTCTAGAACATTTATATGTAGCAAAGGGTTAAGTCTCCTTGAGTGTCCAAAGGTCTTTTTGATTTGGTCTTTGTGAGCTCTCCACAAAATGCAAGGACAGCTGTGAAATTAATGAGGGGCTTAAACCAACAAATTTTGCAGAAAACTTTTTTGGAATGAAATTAATATTGTCTGATTTTTCTGCTACGAGCTACTTTAAAGAATTCTGATAGCAAAACCTTTCAATAAGTGTTAAAGTTTAAAATCTTTTCTTCTTTTAAAAAGAAGAATGAGGGACAGTTCCGCTTCCCTGTTGATGTTTACGTGTCTTCAGCAGGGAAGACTGGGCAGGCCTAAGACATCAAATATGCTCAGCCCATTCCTTCTCAAGCTCTTCCACAGACTCGGGGGCCTCCTATGTGGCAGCCTCTTCAGCAGCAGCATTGGCATGAGACCAACCAGGTTCCAAACTCCTCCCCAGGACTTGCAGAGGAGTTCCACTGCTTCCCTCCTGCACGACAGCAGCCTCTGCTCCCTGAGATCCTTGGAAAATCATTTCCCATGAATCACTGCTTTCCAGCTTCAATCCCATTCAGCTCCCAGTGTGCTCGATATCGGGGGGGGGGGGTAATCCCCTCCCTCACCTTCACCTGTGCACATACTTGTGCCTCCTCCTACCATCTGACAGAAAGATCCACCCCTTATGCAACTGCTTGTTTCCTCAAATCCCCTGGAGAGGCTGAAGGCTACCCCACTTCTGTCTTCAAGTCTTTCTGGTGGAAATAGCATGCCTCCTTTCTCCCTGCAGCCTAATGCTTGACTGCCTTCTCCGTATCTATGGAGGATTCCATCCCCACACACCACCCACTGCCTCCCTTCTCTCCCAGTCCATGGTAGTGGTAGAAGTGGAAAAAGAAAGCATCTTTCCTGGCTTGACTGTTCAAGGTTTCTCCCCAGACCCCATGGAGCAGTCTGGGGTTGTTATGCATACCCCATTTAGTGCTAGATGCTCCCCAAACCCTTGAAAAATATTTGGGAGTGAAGGGGCAAGCCATCCAGCCCCCATTTCTCCTCATTGCCATCTAGGGTGACCAGGTGTCCCGATTTTTGGGTCTCTATCTTATATAGGCTCCTATTACCCCCCAACCCCCGTCCCTATTTTTCACATTTGCTGTCTGGTCACCCTACTGCCATCGCTGTGTGGAACTGAAGGGGGACTTCTGAATATACACAGGCTCCCATTACTCCTCAACCCTGTACAGGGGCCTGGGAAGCGAAAAAAGGGACTTTTTCTGGCTGCCCATTACTTCCTGGCTCCATGTAGAGATTCTGGGATAAGGAAACACTCTTCTGGTCTTAAACTCAAACAGCAACTCTAGTGCCTTGAGAAAATTGTGCATGTGTGCTCTCCCACTCAGAGCAGGGCCAAGAGTGATGTCTCATAAGTACTGAACATGAAGACAAGGGAGTGCAAACGACCAGCATGACAGAGAAATCAACTGTACACAAAGTGCTGTCAAGTGCATAAAATAACTGAACTGAGAAAGTAGATTTTTTGCTTTGCAGTTATGGTAATCTTAGATGCTACAAATAGGTTCAAAGAGTTTTCTGGAAGATCAGGCTGAGCACATGCCCTCAAGTTTCTAATAGCACTTTGAGCTGAGAAGACAGTAAACTTTACAAAGTGAACTAAAGCAGTTTTGTCTTCCTAAATTAACGGGTAGTTCCAATGCCTGTTCTGCTTTTACACGCTGCACAAAACTGACAAGACTTGGATCAATTTCATTGTTGCAGTTCAGAACCTTGTGGATACTTGTGAAAGATGAAAACGTCAATTTTACGCAGTTAAAAAAAAAAATCACCGCCTATTAAGACGTAAGCACACCTGTTTTTAAGATAAAAGGCCCATCCTCTGATTTTATTTTTGTTTGCAACTTGATTGCTGCAATTTGGAATCAGTTTGTATATGAATCTATGGTTTGCCTTACTTGTAGACAATTCCAAACCTCAGTTCTGATCTCATTCAATAGCTGCCCCTCATCTTCACTGGTAGTGATCATGAACTACTGTACAGGTAAGTAATCATGTAAACATTAAAATTCTGATTTCCTGGAACTGATCCTTTCAGGACTGTTTAATACAACCATTAGGTTACCTTAAAGAGAGCCAAAAGTCAGTGATTATGTCTAAACATGAAGGAGTTAAGAAAAAATTGAAGTAACCCTATGCAAAAGCTTACCATTTGGTGGGTCCCGTCTTTTTTCTGTTAAAAAGAAAACAAAAAAGTATTTATTCAAAAGGTAAAACTGAATTCAACATTACACATATCTCCATAACCTGTAGTTTTACAAACTACACAGACTTCCTACATCTGAATTTCATTCTTCTAGTAATATACAAATTATCCATAATTGCCATTTTGTTTTATTTTAGCAGTTCTATCGTACAAGAACAGAGGAAAAAATACCAGATTTATGTCATTTATAAACTGACTTAAAACTGAAACACAAAGTTTAGCACAACAGTTCAGTGAAATCATTTATATATCAAAAGAGCCCCCGATCCTATAAGAGTTTACAATTGGGACTTCTCATGCTTACAGCTAAGCATATGCTTAGTCTTTGGAGAGTCAAGGCTTTAGATTATATGCCACAGAGAGCCTAATCATCAAGCAAAATTAGAAGTTACAAAACTATAAAACCCATATTAGGAAAGAATTAGCTGTTTGAACAGTTTACATTAAGTAAGACTGTGTGGAACTAGCTAACTTTCTTCCCAATTGAAAATTTGATTCAGGCCAATTTGAGGCCTTAACATTTTGTACGGTGAAGTGTTCACATAATGTTAGTTTTCAAATGAAAAATTAAAAAATGTGTTTGATGCAAAGATTGTTAAAGCAGAACTTCTAAAGAGAATGCACTCTACTCTGTAAAGTCCTCTCTGAACAGACATCATGCAACTTTAGTTATTTATGTGAAAGTACTCACAATCTGAAGCACTTATATAGTGCTTTTATCAGTAGATCTCACAGAACTTTATAAAAGAGGCATCACCCCAATTTTACAGATGGGGAAACTGAGGCACAGAGGTGAAGCAACTTGCCCAAGGTCACCCAGCAGGCTAATAGCTCGGCTGGGGTTAGAATGCAGGTCTTCCAAAGTCACAGTCCAGTGTTCTATCCACTAAGAAACACTGTCCCCCACTGAAGCAAAAAATATTACATTTTGAAATATTAGAATTTAATTGCAAGTATTTCATATAGGTCTAAAGCTGAACAAGCCAAATAGGGCCAACTTGGCCACCAACCTACACCTTTAACTGGCAACCAGAGGGGTCAGCTGTGATGTTGAACTCTACCATTTAAAATGGCTTTCCCTCCAACAATATTATTCTCTACTTCACCTATATGCACTCTTCGGTTTGTAAATGCTTATGTGTGAGACATATTTGGGATCAGCTCATTTGTTTTTTGGAATTAAAGTGGGAAGGTTTATTTTAGATTTACTTTATTGCACAAATGAATGTGTGTTTTTATTCATCTATATTAGCTTCCTGATTATCCCTCCTAATGCAGCAGGCAGCTAAATTTTAAGTTTCTGGTTTAAAATTAGTCATCTAAATGAAAGCAGCCTTGATGTTAAAGGCACTGAGCACCCACACTACAAAGGAAGTCAACTGAAGCGGCATGTACTCAGCATTTTTGATTAAGTATGGATTTAAGATGACTAACTTCTTCAAAGCAGGGTGTCTAATTAAAACTTTCAGAGCTACCTATTTTCCAGTAAGACAACTGAAACTGATCATAAAAGCTCTGGTGAGTAGCAACTGGATTGCGGGGGAAGTGGCAGCTTTCCTCCCGCAGTTAGATGTTCAAAGAAAAGCTCCCAGCTGTTACTCTAGAAATGGCCGGACAGCTTTTAAGATGATTCTAGAGATCTAAATTGGGAGCCGATGTAAGACTTCTAGTTCTGTTCCTTCAGAAATTAAGGTGAGGGCAGGTAAGGATATCTTTTCAGGAGAGGTAAAGGGAGATGGGGCTGACAAGAAGCAAAGGGCACGGCTGCAGGTCTACAAGAAGGTTAAATTACCTTCCCAGCCAAAACCTGTAGCATTTTAGAACAAAAATCTCTCCCTAACACTCCACAAACCAATACTGCTTGGGTGTGGAGGTGGAAGATACAGTAAAGACTCTTTGCTCCTATTTCCTTTTGTTTTATCCATTTAGCTACATGGCCTTAAGACTTTTGTTTTGTGGGAGTTCTCAACTGTGCTTAATTAGGAGTCAGTCACAGCCATGCACCACCAAAAACCTCCAGTCACCCAATCAGAACATGTTCAGTAATTGGTGTTCTTTCCCTCCATCCTACCTCTCGTTTTATTCTCTCCTTCCTTCACCCAGATTCTCTTTCTATCCATCCGTTCCTTCTCCAACTCAATTTCTTTCTCCTCTTGTTTACTACCCAGTCAATCTATCCTCTTTTTTGTTTGTTTACCTGCACTCAGACCTACCAGACCATTTTGCTACACTCTCCCCTCCACACTGTTCTTTCCCTTTTAAGGAACATCAGGGGCCTCCCCTCTTCTTCCTGTCTTCCAAATCTCTATTTTAGCCTTGCCAGATGATGAGTTCCTGCGCACCTCTGGGTGGCTGTTGCTGCTGCTCGTGGGCACCTCTGTTAAAGATCAGTGTCCTTATCACATGAAGAGGCTGGCAGAAAACGAGGAAGAGCAGGAAGCTGCAAGTAGGCATTCTATGTGCAAGCCTCAGCTCCAAGACCTAGTTCACAAGAGCATAGAATTGTTCCGCGCAGTCTCTTCCAATGATGAAAAGCCTCAAGGGACAACTGGAAACTTTCCTAGTAGTCCTGCGGGCTAGTCAAAGCCTGCCAGGAGTATTTTGGCAGTGTGACCACTTGCCAATATGTCAGGTGGCACCTGTTCCAGGTGAAGTTTATTCTGAGAGATATACTAGAGTGATAGGATTCTTGTAAAAGGCAGAAAAAGATTAACATTCCAATGTTTGGCATTATCAAAGTAATTCCTGGGAAGTCTAGAGTATCACCCGTTACCAAGACTGCCCAATTTTTATGACTATTCTATCCATGTGCATAGACAGCACTAAGAGCATTAGAATACATTATTTCTACATCTGATTAATCAAGGTGGAGACTCATCAGAAGCATTACGTAAGCATATCAATTTACTAATCAAGCTATATTTGTTTAGTCTTTAGATAAGTGAGAAATACAGTAGCTATTAATTCAAACACCCAGAATTAGATAAAATCCTGTCTGAGGTATATAAATTCAGAACTCCATCTGGTGGCTTGATCAGAGAACTTCACGAGTTTTGTACATGAAAGGAAAAAAACCCCTAGAAATGAATTAAAAAGGAGAACAGCAATCAACTGAAAACGATATAATTAAGTAGCTGTTGATTATGTAGCCTTAATTAAAACAGAGAAACTTTACAAAAAGGATGAATAAGTCACAGTGTTATTATGGTGCATAAAACATGAAATTCAAGCACACAAAGCAGTATAGGTTAATAATGGCGTGCTTATATTGTGTGCTAAAGTAAAAGTGTCTTTACATGAAAGAAATACTATATTAAAAACTAGCATTATTTTTATGAAATCATCTTTTTCGTGTATTTTTGAAGAAAGTTTACCATGGCCAACATCATGCAGAAGTCTGCTCTGCAGCCATATATGAATAAGGGTTTTAGAGTTTTAAAATGTTGCTTTGCTTGTAGTAGTATCTTTATGAAAGTGAAACTTTGGGCTTGTGAAAGTTGCAAGGCTTATAGCTTTGGAGAACATATTTACTCAATGAATAGTTAAAGCAAGGCACCATTCCTACAAGTTTCCACCACTGTACCCCACTAACATGTTCTAACTCTGGACATTCACAAAGGTACTTAACTATTGTGATGTCAAGTGTCACAATGCCTAACTTTTAAGTGCCTAGATAATCACAGGAACAACACTGCAGTTCAAAGCCTGAATTAGGCACGTAGGCTTCCTATAAAATGAATGAATTGAGACAGGCACCATAGACAGTGATTCACAAAAGCCAGCATGGTCAGTGAGGAGCCACCTAAGCTAGCAATGGGAGATGCCAATGAAATCGGTGTGTTCTAAGTCTCGATCCTCTCTTGGCGATAAGTGCCTATTCTCTACCAGTGATTCACAGCTGGGAACCTCTCTCCTGGAGTCAGGAGGCAAAGGCACCCAAGGTGTTTGTTGTGAGAAGGAGCTAGGTGCCTGCCTCACTTCACACAAAACAGGAGGTGATGGTGGTGCCCACCTTATCACTGTTAGCTCATTATTTATTTTATTTATAATTAATAATAAAATAGTCAAAGAGTCATTAGGCACATGCACGTGCAAAAGCTAAGGAATGACCCTGGAGCGTGGTGGGAGACGCAGGGTCCAGACCCCTTGCTCCAGTGACTATTTATCTGAAGTGGAACAACTTGAACAGGAGAGACTGAAGCAGTCCCACATCAGAATATCCCATTGCTCTAATCATTGAGCTCTAATTCTGAGAAATGGGGGATCCCTGTTCAAATCCTCACTCCCCCTCAGACAGAGGAGGATTGAACGTGGGTATCGTCTCCCATATCCCAGGTGAGTGTTCTAGCCACAAAAGCTAAAAGTTATAAGGGGCACCCCCCTACCATCTCCTCCATCAGATTCTGAATGGGATCCAATCTGGTAGGTGACTTCTGAGCACAGCTACCGGAACAGGCCTGCATGAAAGATTGGCGTCCAACTACCTATCTTCCTCCAGTTTGTGAATCTCTCTGGGGCTGAGATGGGAGAAGGTATCCAGACACCTACAGCGAGGCAGTAGTGCATATACCCAGAGGCAGAAACTTAAATGTTTAGGGAACTTTTACTTTGAAAATTCAGGTGCCAAGTTTAGATGCCTACAGAGTTTGGTAGGAGTTTTGTGAATTGAAGCACAGCCTAAAACTGAGATTTAGGTGCTTAAACCCAGATTTAGGAACCTACACAATTTAGGGAATCCCACCCAAAGAAATGTAGGCTCCAATCCTGCAATGAGCTCTGCCTGCATGGGGCCCCAATGAAGAACAGAATTCAATAGGGAATGCATTTCAGGATCAGGCCCATAGCCTCTAAATGTATTCAGGTTTTGGCCTCTGATTTGATTACCAATTGTTAGGGCAGCAGATTTGTCTTTTTTTTTTTAAAATAAAAAATAATGGCGCAGTCATAGTAAATTTAGTAAAAGTCACTTGACTGCCACCTGATTTTTGATAAATAGCCTCTTTGCGTCATCAAGGGGACATCAATCATTCGCAGCAGCACCATCTACCTCTGGAGCCACAACCCTAAACTTGGCTCCAGTGTCCCTTGGGGCTGGACCTAGCACTCTGCTCTGGGTGTTGCAACCAGGTGCACGGGGGGTTGCAGAACCCTCCAGGTTTCACTCACCCAACCCTCCGTCACAATGGGAGGGATGGCTGAGCCATACCTGAGCAGTGCTGTGACCTGGTGCTCTAAGACAACACCTGGAGCAGGGACACAGGAGCTGCAGAAGCCGCCACTGCGGGGTGAGACACAAAAAACCTCAAACAAGAAAAAAAAGTATCAAATTTTCTGAGATTATTTCATGCCATAACACACAGGTAGCCTTACCAATTGTGAATAAGACATTTCTCCACTAATAACTGGATTGATGCCAACAATCAATTTCACATGGACTACTGGACATACCCGATAGTAAGAGATTTCAGTTACTAATCATTTGGGCCAAATTTAAACAGTAGAGTTAGTTAAGAGAAGCCCAGAACTGAATGGCTGGTTAGTTTAATTTGCCCACAATTTACATAAAGATTTCCAGTTCACAAGTAAACTTTCTTTACCCCTTCCTGTCTGTTCTTTCAAATACCACATATTAGCAGAGCCTCAAATTGCAAAGAGACTTTAAGATGAACTAATTTTTGTATTCCCTTCATGAAATTTGTACTGTATATTTTTCTATATCACACACATGAAATAAGCTTACACAGGGAAACTAACTTCTGAATATGGCACTAAGTTCTTAAATAGCTTTCAGATATAGAAGTATCAACTAATCCCCCCTACACCCCTAGCCTAACCTCAATTTAATGACATGTTAAATTGAATATTTACCAGATTTTCTTTGCCGTCGTCCAAGCAAATCAGTTACTGTTTTCCGGAATTTTTTAGCTTCTTCTTCATTAGCAAAATTAAGACCAACCTGACATGTCTGAAAGAAGACATCATCAGTTTTTCCCCCCCCACAGAGACCAAGAAAGTTGTTTAAAAGATTTTTTTTTAAAAGCTTAAATTATGAAATATTCTAAAAATTAAGTGAACAGATTTGGTTTATGAAGGAATAAGTTGGAAACGATTAAAACTCATCACCTTATAGTTGTAAGTGAAGAATGTAGAAGCAAATATTAAAGTCCAATTAAAAAATATATTCAAATTGTGGATTTTTTTTTTCCTAGCAAGATGTGTGAAGTCCACATTTTGTCAGATCTGAGCAATATTTCAAGTACATAGAATGACAAAAATGAAAATTTTATGTTAAGGGTACATAAAAATTGCTTATGTACTTGAAAATGCTTGTTTGGTGACACTAATGAAGCAACTGTCAGTTGCAACTGAAGGTGTTATTTCTTTGCCAGAGAAAGAGCACATTAAAGAGGTGTTCCTGTTCCATTTGTAGTTTAGATTTTCTATTTTATCACTGACATTAGAAAAAGTTCTTATTTATAATTAAATCTGCAACAAGTTGCTAGAAAGAAGATATAGGTAATACTGTACTTTATAAAATTACGTGATTTACAAAGTGAAAGGTGAAAGAGATATTAAAAGAAGCTATTGTACAAAGAAAAAAGGCAGGACAAACATTTTAAAAATAGCTATTCAAGAATTAAGTAAATATTGAAACTTACATCTCCAGCAAAGGTATGAAAATATCCTTTAGGACTATTATATACAAAATTATTGTACAATTCCTGCTCCCACAATAGTTTCCCATCCTGTAAAGGAAAGAAATGCAGATATTGAAAACTGAAGATAGTTATAATTATTAAAAGACTGACTAGACAAACTTGTATTGCAATAGTGCTCAGAGGCCACAACTGGAGACCACAGCCCTATTTTGGTAGACACCGTACACACACACACACACACACGAAGAAGAGATGGTGTCTTCCCCACCGAGCTTACAATCTAAGTCAGATGATTATTGGACCTTGCAGGAAAGCCAAATTATTCGTACAGGTTACTATATTATACAAGAGTTCAATATCAAAAGAATAGGTGGTCTCAGTCCAGTGCCTAATGATCAAGTGACAAAAATCACAGACGTACGGCTCCTTGGTGCTCAAGTCTCTTTTGAACATGGGATTTAGGCATCTTTGAAAGCTTTATGTGTCTGAATTGAGACACATTGACAGGGTAGAATGGGAAAATCTCCTGTATAGCTACGTGCTATAGGGTATACTTTTGTTTATTCAGCACTTTCCAAAACAGATACTCTCAGGTTGTGACGCTTACATGGTCTAGACCAGGGATCAGCAACTTTTGGCACATGGCCAGTCAGGGAAATCCGCTGGCGGGCTGGGACGGTTTGTTTACCTGCAGCATCCGCAGCTCCGGCCGATCGCAGCTCCCACTGGCCGCGGTTCACCGTTCCAGGCCCATGGGGGCCGTGGGAAGCGGCGGCCAGCACATCCCTTGGCCCACAACGCTTCCCGCAGCCCCCATTGGCCTGGAACAGCGAACCGCAGCCAGTGGGAGCTGCGATCGGCCGAACCTGCGGATGCTGCAGGTAAACAAACCGTCCCAGCCCGCCAGCGGATTTCCCTGACTGGCCATGTGCCAAAGGTTGCCAATCCCTGGTCTAGACAGCTGCTCAAAGTTGGCATACCAGTGACACTGCACCAACTCCCCATGATTTCCTCTAGAAACAGCTCACAGGAGCCTTTCTTTAAAATTATGGCTCAGATGAAAGGCAGCTTAGAAATAAAAATTGTCTGTCACATTTTAATTTAAAATATGAATTTTAAACTATCAGATAGTTATACAGCATACTTAAATATGAAAAATGCCCCCTACAATTTCCTCCCCTCCCCCATCATCGAAACATAGGGCTAGAAGGGACCTCAAGAGATCATCTAAACCATCTCTCTGTGCTAAGGCAGGAATAAGTATACCCAGACCATCCCTGACAGATGTTTGCCTAACCTGTCCTTAAAAACCTCCAAGGATAAGGATTCCACAACCTCACTAGTAACCTGTTCCAGAGCTTCACTATCCTTACAGTTAGGTTAGATATTCGGAAAAGCTTTCTATATCTTCCTTGCTGCCAGGGGTGAAAGTAAAACACAGGACTTACCGGTACGGGGGCCGGCGCCTTGGGCAGAAGGGGCGGGGCTTGGGGGGGGGGTCAGCATTCCCCAGCCAGCCCATCCGCACTACCTGGCCCACGCCGCGACAGCGCTTTAAGCAGGATCCTTTGCCATGGCAGCGCGGTAGGGATCTGGCAGGGCTGCCAACGGGGGGCGCAAAAGGGGCAGCGCTTTAAGGTCAGCTGGGTATGGGCCAGTACTAGCAGCCACTTTTTACCGGCACGCCGAACTGGCCCATATCAGCTTACTTTCACCCCTGCTTGCTGCAAACTAAGAGGATTACTTCTTGGTCAGGGAGAACGACTGATCATTTTGTTAACCCTTTAAATATTTGAAACTTGTGTCTCCCTCATTCCTTGCCTTCTCTTCTCTAGAACTGCACGTTTCTTCTTTTACCTTTCTTTATAAGTCATGATTTCTAAACCTTTTATCATTTTGTTGCTGTCTTCTGGTGCATCTCCAATTTGTCTACATCCTTTCTATAAGTGTGGTGCCCACAACGGAAGTGGAGGCCTCACCAGTGATAAGCAGAGCTGAACAATTACTTCCCATGTCTTATATATGGCACTCCTATTAAATACATTCCAGAACGAAATTTGCCGTTTTCACAACAGCACCACACTGCTGACTCATGTTCAATTTGTGACCCACTACATCACTCAGATTCTTTTCTGCAGTATTGCCTCGCCAGTTATTCCCCATTTTGTATTTGGCATTTGATTTTCATACTTAAGTGAAGTACTCTCCATTTGTCTTTACTGAATTTCATAGTGTAGATTTCATATCAATTCTGCAATTTATCAAAATCATTTTGAATTACAATCCTGTTCTCCATAGTGCTTACAACTCCTCCCAGCTTGGTGTCATCCACAAATTTTATAGGAAGACTCCATTCCATCATCCAAGTCATTAATAAAAATATTAATGATTACTGGACCCAGCACAGACTCCTGTGGGATGCCACTTGATAGGTCCTCCCAGTTTGACAGTAAGCCATTGATTCTGAGTACAGTCGTTCAGTCAGCTATACACACCCCTCATAATAATTTCATCAAGACCATATTTTCCTAGTTTGCTATCAAAATGTCATATGGGACTTTATCAAAGTCTTACTAAAATCTAATATGCATAATTCTTGCATTACTCACTTTATAACATCCCTTTATGAAATTCATACAAACAATTCAAGGAAATGTCACATTTAATATAAAATGACCTTATCTTAGCAAATAAAATTAGACAGAGAAAGGTTTCTCACCTTGATGTCAAATATTCTGATAAAATAAGACCTTTGTGGATTGTCTTTTACAAGGCAGGCTACTCCACAGCATTTTTTTGACCACATGGCATTGCGATCAGCTGCATATATCTGGACAACTGCTGAAGACATTGTCTAAAAAAAGAAGATGAGAAAATTCACATTGGTTAAAGCTTAAAATTAAGAGTTCCACATTCCTTCTTCTAGAGAAATCTACACCTAGTTTGATTCTATGGATCAGGCAGCAGCACAAATCACCAGTTGTAGCAGAGCTCAGAAGATCTAAACATTTATTTTTTTTATATCCTTATGTAAGCTCCTTTAGATGTTCTTTTAAAAAGAATAGGATTTTGAGAATTCTTAACCAGACACCAGCTAGTAGAAATAAATACAAGCAAGAGGCAGATAGGTAACTGGGGTGATTGTGTAGGTGATGGAGTTAGCATCAATTGGCAAAGCACCTATGCAAAAGTTAATGCAAAAGCTAGAACACTCAATGTAGAGAATTTAATTAGGACTTGCTTACACTAGGATTTTTAATAATGTTTTTACATGTTAATTAACGTGTGTCCTGTCAACTCTAGAATTTACAATGAGGTTAGTTAACACACAATTAAAAACAATTGAAGGGTGTCTCCAATGGGATTTTTAAAGACGAGAAACAGCTTCATTTTTCAGAAAGTTTTGCTTTTTTCTGCAGAATCTTGGGAAAAGCAGCAAATTCCTACTCTTCTGCATCAACCACCATTGAGGGCCTCACACATGGCAATTTATGCATTCCATTGATACTCCACATTACTCAATTTCTGCAAGATTGATAGCATAAGTAATTCTTAGTCTCATTTCAGGGTCCAGAGACTTGGAAGCTTACAATCTAAGCTGGCAAAGCTCTTAACTTAATGTTTACTGTACCAATAGATGTTGCAAGTCAACCACTATGAATAGCAACAATTTTAGTCTAACTTGAAAACCAGTTTATTTTTCCAATTTATAAGAACCGCATGTATCATAGCCTGAGAACATTGAACCAAGTTTTAATTTTACATATCTCAGAACTGTAGAATTGGAAGGGAACTCGAGAGGTCATCTTGTCCAGCCCCTGCACTCATGGTAGGATTAAGTATTAGACTATCCCCAACAGGTGTTTGTCTAACCTACTCTTAAAAATCTCCAATGATGGAAATTCCACAACCTTCCTAGGCAATTTATTCCAGTGCTTAACTATGCTAATAGTTAGAAAGTTTTTCCTAATGTCCAATCTAAACCGCCCTTGCTGCAATTTAAGCCCATTGCTTCTTGTCCTATCCTCAGAGGTTAAGGAGAACAATTTTTCTCCCTTCTCCCCTGTGACAACCTTTTCTGTACTTGAAAAATGTTATGTCCCCTCTCAGTCTTCTCTTCTCCAGACTAAACAAACCCATATTTCCCCCCCCCCCCCAATCTTCCCTCATAGGTCATGTTTTCTAGACCGTTAGTCATTTTTGTTGGTCTTTGCTTGACTTTCTCCACATAATTTCATTTGAAGTATGTTGCTTGATGTCATCTGATTTCAAGGGTTCAATTTCTGACAAAATCCTGAGACATTCTGCATTCCAAAGCATCCCATATTTACCATGGTGATGTAATTATGATGTTTTGTACAAAATATGCCTTGAGGTATTATTCTAAAAGTCCTGATCTGCTAAACATTAATATCTCATTGGACTGTATGTGAAGTTATAAAGTTTTGCTATGTATGTGTCACTGAAAGATACTGTAAAGTTGGAAACACCCACAACTAGCCTTTCAGGTACAACAATGAAGAAGCTAGACAGTGCTAATGGCCCATCAACAAAGACAATGGACCATGGAAAAGGCTTGTCCTCACCTGGGAACACTTCAGACAGATTATGGATAATGGCTGCCATGACTCATCGGGAGCACAGAAGGGCTTCTGATTAGATCACATGATTCTGAACTCTTCTGGTACCTGTACTTTTCTACAAACAGGTCTGGAAACCTGGCTTGGAACAAAGGGGTTCCCACCCTATAGAAAAACTATATACGGGGAAGTGACATCATGACCAGGACTTGCTTCCCTACAAGATAACACCTGGAAACACCAGAGGAACAAAGACTGAACTGGAGAAGGGGTCCCAGGCGGGAAAGAAGAATGCCCTGCCTGTGTAAGGAAGCTAAAACCTGCTTGTATCATCAGTCAGGGTGAGATATTACAGATTCAAATCCCATCTAGTTTGTATGAGATAGATTGTGATTTTGTTTAATTTCCTAGGTAACCTGCTTTCATCGGTTTGCTATTACTTATAATCACTTAAAATCTATCTTTCTGTAGTTAATAAACCTGTTTTATGTTTTATCTTAACCAGTGTGTCTGAGTGAAGTGTTTGGAAATCTTAGCTCTGGTAACAAAGGCTGTTGCATATCTTCCCCACATCGAGGTTAAAGCTGACTAATCCAAGTGAGCTTGCACCATACAGACCTCTTTGCAGTGCAAGACAGTGTAAGTCTGGGTTTATACTCCTGTGGGGGTGCAAGGCTGGGAGCTGGGAAATTGGCTGGTGCCTCCATTGTCGGTCCATGAGTGGCCTATGTAAAGCACTCAGGTGACTCAGTTGGGTGTGTGGCGCCACCGGCTGTCATGCTGGGTGATAACAGGGCCCAGAGGGGACTGGCTGTAAGTCACTAGCAGAGCAGGGGCAGAGGCCAACCCAGCTGAATGGTTTGGGGGCACAATGGTTCCAACAGCTTCCTGGGTCCCCCCCAGGGGTACAACCCGTCACATATCCTACAAAAAGCATGCCCTTTTAAAAATAATTCTCGCAAAATAAATTTTTTATGTTTAAGGGACATTTTTGCAAGGGAGAAAGTGGACTGCTAACTAAATAAGGGAAACAGTGAGAGTGACTATACACAGAGTGCTGTCAACCATACAAAATAAATAACTTTTGCTAGCTTTTTCAGCTATAGTAAGATTAGGTGCTACTGGCACCTATTATCATTAAAAGGTGATTTTCAAGTTGACTGTCCCTTTAATAAACTATCTTCAAACCGCATTACTCCCAGGAAATATGAAGTCATTGTAACATGCCCTGAATGTCAAGAAGCTGGTTCTGTTGGACTTAAGGAGAACAAAAGGAAAAAGCAGCAGACCCAGAATAGAGAACCCTCTACTGAGGGCACATACCCATGACTTCTCAATAAACTGGTTTAGGAATTTTCAGCTTGGATGTCACAGCTGATTTCACTTGTTACCTGGTCTTCAAGATTCAAAGAACCCAAACCATAAAGAACTTTTTGGGTCAAAACCAGCATCTTGAATTGTACTCAAAGATAAGCTGGGTGCCACGTCAGTCAACTTAAAAAGCACCTTTAGTCCTATAACACCTTACCCCAAATTGATTCAATTATAGTGGCTTGATGGGATATTATATAGATTTAGATCTAACTTTTAATGAATTGCATATGCTTATACCCTTCATGAAATCTAAACCCAGTCTTTTATAATCTTCGTTAAGGTTTTTGAGCTGGTGTCACACTGAGATGGTGAAAGACTGGCTCTGAACTTCACATTTAAAGACAGATTTCCACCCTCCTTTAGCTAACACCAAGCTTTGTTTAGATATTATAATTGCTGATCAATAACTTGCAACCCCGTGATCATAACAACGGATTATTCCTAGCCCTCTTATAGAAAGATACAATCTGGATTTTAATCACGTTTGTAGGTATAAGATATAAAGCATTTCTAATGTCATCTTGAGACAAGGAGCTCAAGAAATAATATTTTTGCAATATGTATAAATATAAAAATCAGAGAGTGTCAAAGCTTACACATTTGCTAAACCACTGTTTGAAAAGAAAAAACAGTCATTTAGAAGAAGGCGGCAACTAGTTCATGGTAATTCCAGATACTTTTAAAACCACGAAGTGGGAGTTTTAACCCCACTCCTTACTCCTGAACTCAGAGGCAAACTTCTTAAAAAAAAAAAAAGGGGGGGGGGCAGAAATGTTACTCAGACTGGAAACCACATAGAAACAAAAAGGTTTCTAAGTAGAGGGATGTGTTTACACTTCATTAAGTTTTGTATTTTATTTCTAAAATAGAGGTTAGATGTGCAATTATTTCCTGGATATTAAGTTAATGAGCATGAGATTCAAATTACAGTTCATAATACTACACACAAATATTTTTTTATTGTATAATCCTCTAAATACCTGGAAAAATTACTTGTGTTCATGTAGGAATATTCAAATATTACCATTTTACTTAGTTAATTGGCTTAATTATGCAATTTATCCATCAAATTTAAAATTACAAGCTATCAAAATACCTAGCAGCTCTACAAACCCATCTGAGGAGTGGTGGTTTATTCACCTTCCTAATCCAAGCTCTCTGATAAATTCTGTGTTGGGCAAGAATTAACGACAGAAGAGCTGCTTACCATATAGTAACTGAGGTTTTAAGATGTCAGCTTGAATCCCACCGTAGGTGTGCATGTGCTCAGGATCAATGGTCTTTTGATCCATGGTGTCTGTTAGGGCCATGCATGAGCTCCCTTTGCGTCCTTTTGCTCCCACGTGAGGGCAGAACAGCCACACAAACACCCTTCCCCCACCAGTGCCATCAGAAAAAGAAGTCTGTATTAGTGGAGGACTCCTAAATTGGAGCTGGAGGGAGGGTTATGGGCTGTACAGTGACAACATCTGGAAAAAAAACCCAACAGTTACTGTAAATAACCTCTCTCTCTCTCTCTCTCAGATGACAGAGTGGATCCCACAGTAGATAATTGGCAAGTAGTACTCCTTCCTCCTCCCATACGGTAGAATGAGGCATATCAGCTATATCAGTCAAACCATGATTGTAATACTGCTCTCCTGAACTTGGTAGTTAAGTCCAATGCATTAGGTTTGATAAATGTCAGTGGGTTACTTGACTTCACTTGCAAATTTGGGAAATTGGCACATTTCTGAAGCAGGCAGGCAGATGTTGGTGGAGCGAGTCTTGATGTTCGGTGGAAGCCATTTAGTAGCACAGTAAGATATATAGTGTTATCCACTTAGATATTCTTTGTGATGAGATGGCCTGGCCTTTGGAACTGCCATTTATAGCCAAAAATAAATGGAGAGAGAGTCTGAATAGTTTGATTCTGACAACGTAGTAAAGTAACGCACAGGAAACACCTAGTATGTAGTTCTGTCTCTCATGACATAGCATGGTGCTTCGGGAAGAAGACAAGTGAACTGATTGATATGGAACTCTGGGGATGAACTTAGGGTGAGATTTCAGCACCACTTTCTGAAGGGAGGGTCAGCCATAAGTGCTTGAAGTTCACTCTCCTGACAGACATAATAGCAACTAGGAGATGATCTTCAGAGTATAAAGTAAGCAGAATTCTTCAAGTGGCTCAAAGGGAGGCCTTGCAAGTCTCAAGAGGATGACGTTGACATCCTAGGCAGGAGCAGGTTCTCTGACCAGTTGGCAAGAACGTACTAGGCCCTTGAACTTCAAAACAGTCAGGTGAGAGAAAATTGAGCACAACTATACAGGAGGATGGCAAGCTGAGAATGTTGTGAGGTGGACCTTAATGGAGTTGAACAAAAGGTCAGAGTATTTTTATTGCAACAAGTAGTTGAGGAGCATCTTCAGAACCGTAGCCTGCACAGGGTATGTTTCACGACCCATATCAAGAACTTTTTTATATTGAGAAGTAAGTCGCTGCTCAGTGTCTTCTTGTTCTGTATCAGGAATTCCTGGACTTGTTTACAGCAGACCCTGTCTGAGGTACTTAAACATCATCTAGGCTGTCAGTAACAGGGACTTCAAGTCTGGCTGAAGCATCTCATTATGGTGCTGTGAAACCAGGTCCAGGCAGCCTTGGAGCTGGATAGGCAGCAGCTGGACACCTGTAGCAGGTCTATCAGACAAGACTGCGTAGCTCTGTCTCATTTGACTTTGAATATCATCCTGGGGATGAGGGAAAATTGGTAGAAAGTAGGGCTGTCAAGCGATTAAAAAAAAAAAACCATTTGCAATTAATTGCACAGCTAAGCAATAATAGAATTGCATTTATTTAAATATTTTTGGATGTCTTCTACATTTTCAAATATATTGATTTCAATTACCACACAGAATACACTTTATATTTATTTTTTATTACAAATATTTGCATTGTATTTGTGTTGCCATGCGAATGCCTGTTCTCTCTTTCAGGTGACTTGCCAGTATTTATTGTGTTTTTAAGTTAATTGTGGTTTAGATTGATTGCTGAGGAGAGGGACAAGATTGAGCCTTTAAATGAACAAACAAACCAACCAACCAACCCACCCCACACTTCAACTGCAGTCCCCCTTAATGCATTTGCCTTAAAACACAGCGGACAGAGTTTTTACTAGACAACCTTTGTTGTGGGCTCTAATTTAAGACAACCTGTCTCTCATCCCTGAAATGCCTGCTCTACTTGAAAGTTGTGTTGTGAATATACACTGCACATATGACTTTTTAACTCTCTTTACGGTTATGCTGGCCAATTTTTCTGCCTGATAGAGTATTTATTGAGAGAGAAGTCCACAACATAAAAGGATATTGCAACCTTTTACTTCACCATTCAAATAAAGGTGATTGAGAAAGTGCAATGGAGAGCTACCACAATACTTCAGGTCACTCAGAAAATGTGAAGGATCTTAAGAAGGGCTAGAACAGGAGTCATGTCCAACACATTCACCCTGAAGACAAAACACATTTAAAAAAAATAAAAGGCAAGGGACGAACAAAAAGACAACCCAACCCTTTGGAGCAGCACTGAGAATCTGTTGCAATCAACACAATAGGAATAGAAATCACCTGCAAAAGTTCCCTACTCAGGATTCCCCGGTTGTGGAAATCCCCAATGACCATATAGTCATGCCATGGTGGGGAGAAGAGGAAAAGAGGGAAGAAGAGGAAAGGAAGAGGAGTGGCTGGAGATGTAACTCAAAGAATACAAAGTTAATGCTCAAGAAAATGGAAAGTTGAGATTGACTATTTTAAGATTCCTTCGCCTTCAATGTTTCAAATTTTTTCTAACTGGGAGCTCTCTCTTTTGGGGAGAAGTTGAAAAGGTAGGTAATGTCATGGCTTTTAATGCTGGATGTGTTTTCTCTGCATAATTTATCTATAGGTTTTTGTTAAATTAACAGTTGTGATGCTTTGTATTTAGTTTTTAACTTTGAAGTTTTTAAGACACCTTGTACATGAATACATCTAGAAGTCCAGGATATAAAAATTTAAATTAAAAAAGGCATATAATTCCTTTAAAAGATCAGACTAAGAAATTACAGCCCATTTTAAAATGGATTTTTTGCACAGGGAAAGAGAAACCACACAATTTATTTCAATGAGATACTGATTTCATACTTTTATTTGCAGAAACATATCCACAATCTACTCCATAAATTAAACATACTGCTTATTTTTCCAATGAAGCTGCTTTCAGGTGTTTGTACATTTTAAGTCACCTATTATTAAGAAAGTTACCATATACACCCCAAAAATTCCTCCTTGAGAAGATGCCGTAAGATAAGCAATATCACATCCACATTTTCTGAAACTACCTTCACATTTTTGATCATATATAACCTACACAACTTGCAAAATGTTATTAATGCAGTTTGATAAGAACTCAACCTGCTATATTCAAGGAAATAGCAATCCCCATCACTTTCCCCAATATTCAGACTACCAGAGCTGCTCATATTGTGGTTCACAAAAGTCCTACAATTAAGGTGTGGCTAGACAAAACACCAAACTTCAGTTCAAATCAGACAACCCCAGGATTGATTCAAGGAAGAAAAAGACCCTTAACTAAACAAATCATAATTTACCACCCCCACCCCCCCCCGCAACCTCAATCCCAAACTAGAAAACAAGTATTACTGAAGCCTTCCAGAAACAGGATGTAACCATAAACACATTCCAGTATAATTATGCCACTCAAAGCTCTCCAGTAAATATTTGACTAATTCATCTGTCTGCCAATTTGTCTACAAAGATTTACTACACTAGATAACAGCTTGACTTCCTTCTACCAATAAAGAGTGGCATGTGAATATTGTAAAGACCTGTTTACATCATTCACCCATATAATCTCAAGTATATTGTGTTCCTGCCTATAAACCTAGAAGATATGAATAGACAAAATTTGTAGCTGCACACATGACATACAATAGCTGTGTCATGCTACTGAAGTTTTAAGTTTCAGCTACTTCCAAGTGAAAAAAAATCTGACATTTTAGATTGAACATATATGTACCTTGCAGGTGCTCTTCTTTCCTGCTCTATAGAGAGTATATAGTTAACACTCTAAGAAGTTCAGATATGCCCTGCCTTATTAAAAAAACTTTTTTTCAAAACACTGGATATTCAGCCATATTTAAGTGACAATTTCTGATATGGGGTTTAAATCTAGGAAGTAAAGAACATTTCCTTGAGCTTTTTTCTGTTAATTTAAGGATTTTGAACCACCAGTTTATTAATAAAGACAGCCCAAAACCCTGACATTAAGCCTTTGGGCATGTAGCACATTTGGCTGCCAGCACTATACTTAGTGGACCTGGATGGATAATTTTACATCAAATCCCTCACAAAAGTTCTATATGGCTGCCTCCAAGCTTGCGACTTTTGTAGACGTTGTAGCACACAGAGCAGTGCTTGAGATGGGGTCTGTTCTGTCTTGGAGTGGAGTTTGCTTGCCCATCATGGACAGAGCCGTCCCAGCAGAGGCAGAGCTTGAAGATAGCGGACTTCACCTGAATCCCAAAAGACAAGTGTATGTGGGAGTGGGGCACCAAGACCCACAACAAACAGAAGCTCAGTGAACTTTTCTTTCCCTTAGATTCAACAGCCACAAACCTTGGTAAATAAATAATTAAATTAATTAATTAAATAATATATGGAGATACACCTATCTCATAGAACTGGAAGGGACCCTGAAAGGTCATTGAGTCCAGCCCCCTGCCTTCACTAGCAGGACCAAGTACTGATTTTTGCCCCAGATCCCTAAAATGGCCCCCTCAAGGATTGAGCTTACAACCCTGGGTTTAGCAGGCCAATGCTCAAACCACTGAGCTATCCCTCCCCCCCAAAAAAAGTTTATAGAATATTCGGGTTGAAGGGGACCTCAGGAGGTCATCTAGTGCAAAACCCCTTGCTCAAAGCAGGACCAATCCCCAGACAGATTTTTACCCCAGTTCCCTAAATGGCCCTCAAGAATTGAACTCACAACCCTGGGGTTAGCAGACCAATGCTCAAACCACTGAGCTAGTGTGCCGAAGTACAGGTGAATTACCTTACCTAGTTAAAACATGAACAGAGGCAATTTTCTCTAACTGCATTCCTGCCTGATGTTAGCTAGAGTTACAGTTAGCTGCAATTGTTACTCATCCATCTATTGGCCTACTATTTTTGGGTGGCAGGCAAAAAGATGTACTTCCATCCAGAAAGATTCTAGCTCCAGATATGCACTTTCTCTACATTGGGTATCCAAGCAGGCAATGTTTGAAGAATATCACGAGGTTCCAGTGTTGATCTCTTTAAATGTGACAAGATTTCTCCAAGTACATTCCTTTACTCCTTCAACAGCTATATGTGTGATGAGTGGCTCTCATCTAAAACCCCATTTTTCAGAAAAATATAGCTTAAAACTTTTTTTGGTAAAACACAGACAAAACCCCAAAATAGGTATAATTATGATTTGTCAGGTATAATTTAGCAAGATGCAGACTCTGCCTTTTTATCTAAGACATCTTTAAGTTTTAATAAAGTCATATACCACTGTGTAGTGCTTTCCACAAACAAAACCAAATCCCAATAAAATACCCTCAAGTTTCTCTTTGCCAGCTTAGCCAGCAGGAGCAAAAAGTTACTCATCTTATGCAGGAACGATGCTTCTTCGAGATATGTCCCCCTATAGAAGGTCAAAAGCCTAACGGGAAGAAATTGTCTCAAGTAAAATTGTACTCCATTTTGCTTATTTTGCCAGCTTTGAATTAGTAAGAAGAAATTGTTTTGAATTTATTCTTTACTGATTGTGTTAATGATTGTTTTTAGAAGGATAGAAGTTTTATAGCTGTAATTGCCTTATTTACTGTTTGGTGTGAGTGAAGAAACGGCTGTGGAGAACTCCCAGTAACAACCAAAATAATGCTGATTGGAGCAACCTTGAACAGCTCCGGTGTAACACAGCAAGGTCCAGAGACTTGTATGGGAACTTATTACTATAAAAGAAGGATGTATTGCCATGGGACTTTGGGTTCGCTCCGCATCAACGTTAGAGCTTCAAATGCGTTCGACAGAGCCCAGCTTCCCCTCCCTCATGTGCAGTTTCAGCTGGCCACTGAAACTGACCGAGCAACAGTAAGGACTGTTAACTATAAGATCCAGCTGCAGAATCTTGTGTGTGTGAGAGAGAGAGAATGGAAGCATATGCTGATTTCAATGCTTAAATTGTACTCTCAAACACGTGTATTGCCTTATCCCCTTTAAAAAGATTCCCTGTGCTTCTTATAAGCATAACACTATGGGTACTCCACTGTAGGTGTGTGTGAGCCCACATGCTGTTGACTGGAGAATTTCAACAGCAGTCGGTCCTGCCTGCCTGCCCATATGGCACCCATCTGCCCATGAGGCTAGCCAACATGTATGGGCATTCCCTCCTCAATTCCTTCTCTATCACAGAGTCAGTGGAACTTTGAAATAGAGGGGAGGAGAGTGGATCATGGAGCACCCACAGGGGGACATCTCCAAGAGCCATTGCTACTGCACTAGGTAACTTCTTCAAAGTGTCCCTATGGGTGCTCCATTGTAGGAGACTCCTGAGTGTGACATTGTCAGGGAAGAACAGTAAAAGGGGAATGCGCCATCACTGCCGCTATCTCCCCTATTCTTCTGGCAGAGGTAATGGTGATGGGGAACTCTGTCTTCATAGAAAGGTGAGTTAATGAATAACTGGCCATGGGTTCAAATGATGGTCTAGTCAGGCCCTTGAATGCAATGGGACCTCAGCCTAGTCGAGTGGGGGCCCTGGGTTGTGAGAAGAGGTTTGCTATACCTTTAAGAAACTTCTTCGTAGTTGGGTGGGAGAAGATTGTGTAGCCTTTTATCTGTTGGTGGAAGGTTGAGATTGCTGCTAAGTGAACCCTCAGCGAGCTGACAAAGAGACCCTATTTTGTTAAGGATAACAGGTAGTCTAGGAGGATGGCTGAATCAGGGGTAACACCCTTGGGTTGACACCATATCTAAAATCTCTTCCATTTTTGTACGTAGGTATGACGAATAGCACCTTTTCTACTGTGCAACAGTACCTCCTATACTTTCTCAGAGCAAGATGCCTATGTTGTGGAACCACGAAGGAGCCATGCTTTGAGATGTAGGACCCGTGGACTGGGGTGGAGGATGTGACCTTCGTTCTGTGACAGGAGGTAAGGGGTAATCGGTAGGGTCAGCAGTGGACTTAATGATCCCTTACCTATCACAGCTGGCATGTCAGTCTGGACCAGGTGGAGGCAATCAGAATGATATTTGCTTTCTCCCTTTTTATCTTTAACTTCGAGCAGCAGAGGGAATAGGGGAAAGGCGTAAAGAAGACCCTTATCCCAAAGAAGGAGGAAACCATCTCCTCTGGACTGTTGTCCAATCTCCTTTCTGGAGCAGTACTGCGGACATTTCTTGTTCTGGTCAGTTGAGAACAAGTCTATCGCCGGCATCCCCCATTGCTGTAATATGTCATGCAGAATGGTCAGCTCTATTTCCCATTCATGGCGATCGGGAATTTGCGACTGAGATAATCGGCTGTCATGTGTATTCCTGGTAGGTAGGCGGCTTATAGTAGGTTGTTATGGGAGATGCACCAGTTCCATAGCTTCAGAGGTTCCATGCACAGGGAATGAGACCTGGCTCCTCCTTGCCCGTTTATGTAGTACATACAGGTCATGTTGTCCATGACGATCTTCGTATCCGTGTCCTTGATCAGTGGGAAGAAGTGAGCGCATACATTTCAAACTGCTCTGAGCTCGAGCAGGTTGATGTGGAGACAAGAAAGAACATAATACCGTCAGGAACAGCCATACTGGGTCAGACCAAAAGTCCATCTAGCCCAGTATCTTCTCTTTCGACAGTGGCCAACGCCAGGTGCATTAAAGGGAATGAACAGAGCAAGTAATCATAAAGTGATCCATCTCGTCGCCCATTCCCAGCTTCTGACAAAGAGGCTAGGGACAGCATCCCTGCCCATCCTGGCTAATGGTCATTGATGCCCCTATCCTCCATGAATTTATCTAATTCTTTTTTTTAAACCCTGTTATAGTAGTCTCTGATGGGGACCATTTGCCCTGTATCATGTGACCATTGACATGTGCTCCCCAGCCTATGAGGGACGCATTGGTGGTCAGGAGAAGGGAGGGGGCTGACTGAGTGAACAGGATCCACGTGCAGACATTCACTGGGTCCTTCCATCAGTCTAAGGATTTGCTGGGAATGGGTGATGGGGATGGATCACTTGATTACCTATTCTGTTCATTCCCTCTGGGGAACCTGGCATTGGCCACTGCTGGAAGACAGGATATTGGGCTAGATGGATCTTTGATTTGACCCGGTATGGCCATTCTTACGTTCTTATGATTGCTTAACTCTGGTGGTCATTGAAAGGAGCTTGCTTATATTGTCTGTTTGGTCTGCATACTGAACCAAACCATGCTTGGAGGCATCTCATGTGTAGGCTGGTATGAGCAATGACCGATTTGCCTGCGGCCACATGCCCCAGAAGCTGAAGGCAGTGCCTGGCCGAGACTTGAGAACTAAATTGTATTGTCTCTATCAACGAGGAGAGACTGAGAAATCCGTGATGTGGTATGAGTGGCCTCGCGGGAATAGAGTCAAGGTTGCTCCTATAAACGCTAGTCTTTGAACTGGTCTTAAGGTCGATTGTTTGTTTGTTGATCTGCAGGCCCAGTCTCAGAAACCGGTCCCATGTGACCTGAGTGTTGGGCCTATGCAAAGGATCATGCCCTGAGAAGGCAATCATCCAGGTAAGGAAAATCATGATGCCCTGAGCGTGTAGATGGGCTGCCACTACCAAAAGGACCTTGGAGAATACTCTGGGGGCTGATAAGAGGCAGAAAGGGAGTACTCTGTACTGGTATTGTTCTGGCCTAGCATGAAACTGAGGTAACGTCAGTGCCTCGGTATGATGGAGATGTGAAAGTATGGGTCTTGAAGGTCGAGGGCCAAGAACCAGTCTCCTCCTCCTAATGCTAGGATGATCGTTAAAAGGGTGACCATCTTGAATTTTTGCACTTTTATGTATGTTGAGTACTCTGAAGTCCAGTATGGGTTTCCAGCCTCCCTTTTTCTTTAGTATCGGGACGTAACGAGAGTAGAAACGTTCGCCCTTGAGGTGCATGGGTACCGGCTCTAAAGCGCCTATCCTGAGGAGATGGTTCACCTCTTGATATAGTAGACTCTTGTGAGAAGGGTCCCTGAAGAGGGACAGGGAAATGTGTTTGGGAGGAGGAAGGGAGGAAATGGATGGCATATCTACTCTGGAAAATTTCTAACACCCACTTGTTGGAGGTTATCCGCTCCCAGGTGCTGCAGAATGGGATGAGAGGATTTCCGAAAGGAGGAGTGGGGATTCCCAGCGTGAGAGGACAAGGAAAGTGTTCTATCGGCACCTCGGCAAATCCATCAAAACTGCCGCTTCGAGGCTCAGGGATGAAACGAAGACTGTTGTGGCCCCAACTGTTCGCCCTTAGAGAATTTTGATTTCTTTCTCTGTGGCTTGTACGATCTCGGAGATGGATATTGAGATGTGTACTGTGATGATCTGGTCTTGAGCTATAGCTGAAGGCTGTATTTTCTCTTGTAGCCCGGCATGTATATCCCCAGGGACTGAAAAGTTGCTTGAGAGTCTTTCAGCGTGTGAAGGGATGCACTGGTCTTCTCGGCAAACAACTTTGTTACTTCAAAGGGGAGGTCCTCCACTGTTGTTTAGATCTCCTTAGGGAAGCCGGGCGCATGGAGCTAAGAGGCACTCCTCAATAACCACAGCCATGGAGATTGAGCATGCTGCCAGGTCTGCCACATCCAGTGTGCACTGCAGAGACATTTTCACCACCAGCTGGCCTTCGTTGATAATGGCCAAGAAACGGTCCCTGCAAGAGTCCGGGAGTTGGTCAATAAAATAGTTCATCTTTGCAGGTGGGTAAATAAAAATTCCATGCCCTTCGACGGCACATAGTACTTTTTGTCTGCCTGTTTGCACGTCGGCGGGATGGATACCAGGGTCTGCCATATGACCCTAGCAGGGTCTAGGAGCACTTTGTTAACCTGGAGAGCCATCCTGATAGAGATGGAAGAATGGAGAATGTCCACCAATTTGTGATGAGGCTCAGTCACCTCATGCAGCTGTATTTGCAGGGCTTCACCCACTCTTTGAGCTAAGTCCTGAAATGATTTAAAGCGGGGGTTCTCAAACTGGGAGTTGTGACCCCCCGAGGGGGTCTCAAAGTTATTACATGGGAGTCGCGAGCTGTCGGGGTATGGGGATGGAGGCTGATTCACCTCCAGCATTTAGAATAGTGTTAAAGTATTTTTAATTTAGAAGAGGGGAGTCGCACTCAGACTTGCTGTGTGAAAGGGGTCACCAATACAAAACTTTGAAAACCACTAATTTAAAGTCATCTGCCAAAGATGGCGGGGGGGGTCAGAGGGGAGGAGATCACTGCCTCGTCAGGTGATGACGATGAAAGGCGGGCTTAAGGAGTGTCTTCCTTTTCTGCCTTGGCCTCCATTTCCTCCCCCAATAGTTCAGGAGGGTCCAACACCTTTGATGCTGCTACTGAAGGAGGATACCTCTTTGCCTGCTGGTATACAATGCTACAGGCCTGTGAGGCTTGTTGTCTCTGGGCCTGCCAGGGGTCCCATTACGGCCACTGCAGGTAGGGGGCTGGCGGCTGGGAACCATGGCTTCCCGAACCACAGAGGTTGAGAGCCTGGCTGGTACGCTTGTTGTCCATGGTGAGAATGAGGCCCATAAGGTGGACAGTATGAGCGGCGAGAACCTAAGTGCTCTGGCTCACTATTTGAGACCAAATAGGAGAGAGGCAGTGCACGGCCTGGAGATGTCACTGAGTCTGCTAGTCCTGGCGAACTCTGTACCGGAGCCTGGTGCTGGAAGGGGAGAGTCTGGTGTGTTGGAACACTGAAAGGTCCAATGCGCACCTGTATTCCGTCAGTGTGGATGGTACCAGTATCGGTGCCAATGACTGTCAGTGCCAGGAGCTTGTACCAAGGTTGTCGGAGACATGGATCTAGTTATATGGTCCGTCAGTGCCCACAGGCACCGGGGTCAGTGCTGGTGGCCTTGTGAATATAGTTGTCCCCGGGGCGGAATATCTGTTTCTCATGCCCCTACAGTCCCGGTATTTCCTTGCCCATGCCCATTGGGTCTTCGGAAGCTCCAATTGTCTACTGACTCGGTACCGTGCATAGGTATAAACTGTAGGTGGCTTCGGTGTTGTCACTGAGCCGGAGACCATTTCTGGCTCGATCTAGGGACTCTCAAACCTTTTCTTATAGGTCTTTAGTGAGTGGCACATCTTCTTAGAATCACCTGCCTTCAATGTAGAAGATTGCGGTGACAGCTCTCGCTGGGACTCCAGGAGTTGAAGGGCCAACTCCATGAGCAGGAGTTTTAGCCATAACTCTGTCCTTCCTGGACCTGGGTTTTAGCTGATGGCAGCAACCACACATATGGATTGTGCTTCTCCCCGGGACAGGGAATACACTGCGAATGCCCACCATTACTGGGATGAATTCTTGGCAGTTCTGACACTTTTTGAAGCCTGGGAGCCAGACATACCCTTGTCCAGGCCCCCCCACACACACACACACCAGACTTGGCAGTAGGCAAACCCTCTCTTTTTTTGGCACAGTCAACTTAAAAAACCCCAACAATTAAGTAGTAAGAGAAAAGGTGCTTCAAAGAAGCAAACATTTGCAAAACTACAGAAGTGAACTATACATGGACAGCTCTAGCTCCATCTCTAGACTAGAGTGGCTGAGAAGAATCTGAGGAGGGAATGCCAGCACACATCAGCTAGCCTTATGGCCAGACAATCAGTTCGGACTGCTACTGAAATTCTCCGACAGTGCGGGGACATACACACACCTACAGTGGAGCACCCATAGGGACAGTACTCAAAGAAGTTGAAGATTATTGTACAGTGGGTTTTTAAAAGAGTTCTATAACCCACACAACATGAAGATGCTGATGTGTTTTAAACTACTATTGTGGGAAAGCTAAGTCAAACAGATGGGTTTTGCATTCAGGTCTGGACAGAGAGAAAGGGGGGTCATTTTAATTGCACCACAGCAAGTTTCATACTCCTAGTCCAGCTGCTGTGAGAGTTCTATCTCCTGCTGACAACTTTTTTTATGGTGAAAAACCACTGTTATGTGAGGTCACTGTCATAACAGAGATTATCTCCTTATAGTTAGTTTGTGTACTGTGCAGAGCTTTGAAAAAAATATTGGTACAGCAACCTTCAACTGGGTTGTATTTGATGGGAAAGAAATACAGGGAATAACAAATTTGTTGTTATCCTAGCAACAGTGGAGTAATTTTTCCCAGAAAGTTGTGGGAGAAGAATAACCCTTCTCTTTAAGTGACAGGAATCTGCCCAAGGACCATAGCAGTTCCCTCCTATCCTCTCACAGCCCATATAGTTCAAAACCCTTCCCTTCCCCACATTTCTTCCCCTTTCCTCCTGCCAAGTGTCAAGTTTACCCTCCTTCCAGCAGGCACCTTATTTCCCTCAGTGTCTCCATCAAATCCTTCCCTTTCACTAGAAGGTATCACTCTCTTCAGACGCCTCTCACTAGTTTCCCATTCACTGTGGAGTCTGCCAGAATGTAAAGACATGCAGAAGAGACCTTTGGGGGGAAAAATACACACACATCTTATACCATCCTTGCATATCAAAGCAAAATAGGCACAAGTTATTTAAACACCTTTAGATCCAATTAAGAGAAGGCACAAATTCTTCATAGGCCTACCCTATGTTAGCATACTTGCTTATACTAGTGTGAGTAAAAACTAAATTAAGGGTCCAGAGCAATACTGTACTTGTTAAGTTGTCTAGTGGGAGGAGGTGAGAAGTTTGAACACCAGGAATTCCTGACTCATAATCCTAGCTCAGGAGCTAACTGCCTGTGCCTTTGGCATGCTACTTTGGCATGCTACTTAATTCGTTTCCCACTTAAAAAGTGAAGATGATTACATCACAAAGGTGAGGTACACATTGGCTGCTCCGTGAAGTTCTTTGCATCAGAGTGTCTAACATGGTTAATATTCCTAGGGGGTTTGGAACACTTTTCAAGAGTTCTGACTCCATGAACTTCAATAACATTGGAATAAAAAACAGCTCAGAGTACTTTATAAAAGAGAATGTTGATCAACTAAATCTTATTTATTAAAGCTATCACTTTTATGCCAACACAAACAAGCACACCCCTTCTTAACATGAACCAACTTCCAGAGAAGGCTACTAAAAGTAAAATCACTACGAATGACAGCTAAAGTTATAAGCATTCTACTAATGCAGAGCTAGGCAACCTATGGCACACGTGCCGAAGGCGGCACGCGAGCTGATTTTCAGTGGCACTCACACTGCCCGGGTCCTGGCCACCGGTCCAGGGGGCTCTGCATTTTAATTTAATTTTTAAATGAAGCTTCTTAAACATTTTAAAAACCTTATTTACTTTACAAACAACAATAGTTTAGTTACATATTATAGACTTGTAGAAAGAGACCTTCTAAAAACTTTAAAATGTATTACTGGCACGTGAAACCTTAAATTAGAGTGAATAAATGAAGACTCGGCACACCACTTCTGAAAGGTTGCCGATCCCTGTACTAGTGTCCTGACAGCTCGCTCAAAAGCAAACCCAATTATTGTATATAAAAGACATTAGGATATACAAAAGTTAGGAAATATTTCAGCAAGCCCAACTCTTATTTCAGTAATTAATGTACAATAATTGCTTTGTTACTAACTGAAATGAGAGATAAGCAAGTCAGTAAATCTACATAGGGTCAATTTATAGCAAAATGTTTGAGTCTGTTAAGATGCCTACCCACCCTCAACGGCCAAATTTTGAAGGGCAGCTGTGCTTTTGGAAAAAGTAGCAAAGAAAATTTAGCAGTTATAATTACATCATCGACTGAATTCAAAAGCTATTGTGCATTGTGCACCGTGAAGACAAGCCCTTTGTTTGTGGTTGTTCTTGTACAAATCTTAACAAGTTTGAAGAGAAAAGTACTACAATTCCTTTTCAAGTAATATGTACTACAAATTTAAATTCTTTGTAGAAACTGTGGGTTTACTTACTGGGTTGTTTTTGAATTTTGTTACATTGTTCATTAATTCCCTCCACACTATACAACTTCACCCTAATCCTTTTGGTTGTTTTTCTTAAGACTGAGGAAGCAAGAATATTAGGGAGGAGACTCAAAACCAGGTGATGAAACACAGAGAATTACCACATGACCAGAAGTCATCCTGAACCCTCCTCACAAAAAACAGGACTCTATAAACACCCACGGGGGAAATTTTTGACACAACAAAAATTAAAGTAGAGCCCTAAAGGAAAGAGGAGGCTTAGAAAGGAAACCATGAGGTCTAATGAGAGATATTTAGAAATTGCCATCCACATCCAAGTGATAGTCCATCTGTCTAACAGCAGCCAGGATCAGGAATCAAATGGAGAATTATGAAATAACCTGCCAACAGAAGTTTCATCCAAACACTATCAGTTTGTTTTGCTTATGCCACGAAGCATGAGGGTTGTATTATTATGCATTTATCAGACACAAACAACTATGAAAAAGTTCTAGTTTTGAATTTTGGAGTTCTGGATTTATTCATTTTTTGAATCCTACTAACCTCTGTCTCAGTGCTACTTTGTAACAAGTTAATGAGTAACTAAAAGAAACACATTTTTAACTAATCAAATTTTAAGATTCTAGCCTTTCACAATTTTATTCCTAGATTCTTGTCATGCAAAAGAGTAATTATTTCATTTGCCATTTGTTATTTTGTGTGCTTTGATATATTTCCCCCTTATCAGGCTACTCTCTAAACAGAATGCTTACTGAATGAAGTCATACCAGGATAATATTTGGGTGCAGTTATTTTATTGATGGAGAATAAAAATAAGGAAAATTGAAATCTTGAGATGCAGCTTGCCAAGCAATGCAATGTTCAGATACAACAGGAGAACAGAAGCTCAGAAGCCAGGTTGGACTATTATGAAAAAAACCCCATGCAAATATGGGATGAAGAAAAGAAATTAACTCTTGAGTAATTGTAACTATTGTTATTCTTGACAGCATTTGCCTTTTTAATCTGGCATCTATTAATCACAAGCAGACATCAAAAGGGAAAGAAACCCTTTCCTCTTTTTCCCATACAGATGAGTCTTCTTTCAGAATCCATTCCAATATCTCTATTGATAATACACCTCTACTCCAATATAACACGAATTCGGATATAATGCGGTAAAGCAGTGCTCCGGGGGGAAGGGGCTGCGCGTTCCGCGGATCAAAGCAAGTTTGATAGAACGTGGTAAGATTTTTTGGCTCCCGAGGACAGCGTTATATCAGGGTAGAGGTGTAGCTTTTCCAGACAGCAGTTTACCATTACTTAAGACTATGAACACTATTACTGTGGAGATCTACAGGCAAAAAGCATAAAATACTGACTTGCATAAAATAATTTACCCACAGAATATGTTCACCAAGAAAAGGTAGCTAAACTTGTTTTGTCCCTTGTCCCCCCAACACCTTTGGCAGGGGTGACACAGGAAGACATTAAGTTTATAGGATTCAAGTCTGATTGTATAATACACATGCTTCTTTCATCCTTTAATGCTGTGGCTCTCAACCAGGTGTACACGTACTCAAGAGGCAGGGGTGAAAGTAACTTACAGGACTTACCGGTATTGCTGGAGTCCTGAGGGGGCGTGGCCTCATCCGGAAGAGGCGGGGCCTCAAGATTTAAAGGCCCTGGGGCACTGGCTGTGGCTGGGAGCCCCAGGGCCTTTAAATCAATCCGGGCTCCCAGCTGCAGAGGTGGCTGGGAGCCCCCGGGGCTCAGGAGCAAATTAAAGGGTCGGGGCTCCGGCCACCGCGGAGCTCCAGGCCCTTTAAATCCCGGCCCCAGCCCAGCTGCTGGAGGGATTTAAAGGGCTCTGGGCTCCTCACAGCAGCAGGGAGCTCCGAGCCCTTTTAATCCCGGCCCCAGCCCGGCTGCCGGAGCTGTGGGCGGGATTTAAAGGGCTCTGGGCTTTAAATCCCCGCCGCGGAAGCCGGTGCGGTCCGGCACGGTGTACTGGCTCTTGCCGGTACGCTGGACCGGACCGGCTTACTTTCACCTCTGTCAAGAGGCTATGTAAAGGTCTTCCAGGGTGTACATCAACTCATCTAGATATGTTCCTAGTTTTACAACAGGCTACATAAAAAGCACTAGAGAAGTCTGTGCAAACTAAAATTTCATAAAATTACTTGTTTTATGCTGCTCTGTACATTACACTGTAATGCAAGTACAATATTTATATTCCAATCATTTTATTTTATAAATTATATGGTAAAAATGAGAAAGTAAGGAATTTTTCAGTAATAGTGTGCTGTGACACTTTTGTATTTTTATATCTGATTTTCTAAGCAAGTAGTTTTTAAGTGGGGTACACAAGACAAATCAGACAACGGGTACAGTAGTCTGAAAAGGTTGAGAACCACTGCTTTAATGGTCTGCAACTATTCCATTGGAGAATATTCTGTTTCTTTAAAATGGAGCCAATCTTATTTTATCGATTACAGAAAAGTGAATATGTGCAGCAATGTAAAGCCACAAGCCCTGAACACAAAGAAAAAAGGAATTTTCTGTTTAGGAGAACATATGTCTACTTGTGAAACTTCTAGCTAAAACCCTAAATTATAAGATGTTTTTCCATATCAGGTATTAGCTTTGATACCTTACAACACAATGTACCATCACAAAACAAAAAGCAGACTCTCTGTACTGATGATAGTATCAATGTGAGCCTCTGCTAACTACAACTGTTTCAGATAGACAGGCAGCTTCTCAAGTTGGTAGATCTCAAATCCTTTAAGTATCTATAGATCAAAGCTCAGCACTTTAAACTCTGCCTGGAAACAACTGGACAGTATAAATTTTGGATACACTTCTCTGAAGGGAAATCATATTTTTTTAAGCAATGCAAGAGCAACAGTTTGACTTAAGCACTAAAACCATGGAAACATGTTTATTTAGAAGACTAAAACATGCATAATTACTATATCATAACAAAAAAGAAAAACACCTTAAGGATGCTAATAGATTCTAGAACCGACTGACTGATTTTCCATTTCTATGAAATCTGTGCAGTTCTGACGGTTTCCCCAACAACCACCATAAACAAGGTTATATTTTTCTAAACAAATATAATCTAAAAACTAGCAGCTCAGCACTAATGAGCAATAATGTAATAGCAAAGTAATTTGCATATGACTGAGCACAGAAGAGGTAATATAGCAGTCAGGCTTCAATATGATTCTCGTAAGTGTGTTAATACATTTAAGCAACTTTAAAACTTCAACTTAAAAAAAAAAATCAATGACACTCTTAATATACCATACTGTGTACCAGTAGGTGACAGATTTGATTTCTAGCCTAAGGAAAGGTTACAAAGCGGAATGGTACTCCGACCAATCACATTTGCTTCCTAGGTTAAGACTATGTATTAATTTGAGTAGCTGCACATATATTGATATTATATAAACTTTGTTAAAAGAAAATTATGGTTCAATGTCAAGCACTCAATTGTTAGGAAATCCAGAATTAAGGTTGGCCATTCAAGAACAGGAAAATGCATTATCAGCTTCTGCAGTTTTCCAGTGCACCTGTTCATGAGCCTTCGCAACTTTGTGCAATATACTGATTAGTGAATTACAACTGTACATTATGTCATAAAACATACAACCAACCTGAATTTAAGTTTTGTCCAGAAGTGAACTTTCCCATAACAGATACTGTTACAGCCTTCAAGGTGTCAATAACGCCACTCAGGTTTGTACTAGTAACCCAGTACACCACAGAAATAAAACAATATTACACAAATTAGAAATACAACAAGCTTCCAGTTTTTACTATTCTGACCCATAAAAACCATTTGAAGTTCACTCAATTTAGGAAAAACAAGAAGCTCTGAATACAAAATACACTCAATACCTTCAACCAAACAAAAAAACAAACTCAAAACCACACCACATTTTTTGTATTAAGTACAGATTTCCATTTACACTTCACTATTTACTACTCCTTTGGGCTAGTCTTGTGAGTTTTTTTAGTTAATTCAGACTACAGTGTGAAGCAAAAAAGTGCTGAGTGTTAGTGTTGTGGCTTCAATTCTACAGCCAAATAACTCCTAGGGAATATTCTCCTTTCTGTACCATAGTCAGAATGAAATATGAAAACAATTTTCAATCTGAAGTTCAATGGAAATTTAGTCAGCAAGTATCACAAGTCCAAAGAATATCAATGCATACTAATCACATTTTAGATCTGAAGTGTTATATACTTCTACATCCATTTGTGCAAGTACTGGAATCTTTTCTTAATTTACTGAAATTGATGAGCGACTCTTCAATGGTTAGTGGCTCTCTGATGCAACAGAAAATACAGTAGTAGTACTGGAGACAGGTCAAGGGCTTGTCACTCCTTGCATAAATGAAGGACTTTAGAAATAAATTTTAGTGGCTTTACTGAGGTAGATGTACAAATTGCACGTCAGCAATATATCTCAGGTGTGCAGCAATCTGCCTCATTGGTTTAATCAATTAAGAACCCGCATCTGTGCTGATTTAATCATTCAAGTTTAGAACTACACATCATTCATTTTTTCTAATTTAAAGAATTCATTTGTCATATCAACTTTGGACTTTCTGCCAGAAATCAAGCTAATACAATTCATATTTCTGCAGTGACATTTAAATTGTCTACAATGCAAACTGGAACTTTGGTTTGTGGTAGAATAGAGATTCATAGACTGAAAAGGTGATGAATGGGGGAATATAATGCCCAAAGGTGCAGGCCAAGGTTATTGCCCAAGGAAGGTCAAACCATAAGGCATGTTCTACTTCTACTGTAGGCCTAAAATCCTTCATTCTTAAATAAAGAGCCTGATTAGTGTAGACTTGGGACTAATTCCTAAATTGATCACCTCAACTTTCCCCTTCCCAAAACAGGTACATGGCAATTGCTAAGAATACAAAATAATAAGTTTAACTGACTAGTGAAATGACTGAAGGAATCATTTAGTCTCATTTTCCCTCTAGGAAAAAAAGGTTTTGTTTGATATATACTCTTAACGATCAACTAAAGTCAGTAGGAAAGACATTTGAGTAGTTTCATTTTTCTGATCTTACTGCTTCCTTTTAACAATTGAAGGAGGAAGCTAATCTGTGGTATTTCACTTAAAAAAAAAAAAAAGAAAGAAAACCACAAAACCACACCACTATAGGAGGTTCATAACTTTCTTTCTCTGTTTTCAATTAACCAAAAAAAGCAACTTGGGCTTTAAATAGAGAGGAGCTTTCTCAGATGTGGCTGTGCATATTTAGCATCATAAATAGGCTGGGCAGATTTTTTTTTTTTTATATAATTGACATGTCAATGTTTATTTTTAAGCATTTTTTATTTTTGTTGATTTATATTTTCACAGCTGCAGGAAGTTATGTTGGGGACAGTCATGGGGGGCAGAATTATTTAATGACATGCTGAGATTCAAAAAGTTAAGTCTTTACAACAGTTAAAACAAATTGTAAGCATCACATTGCAAAATATACAAAGCAAATATCCTTAAATCAAATTCTAGTAAGTTCTCACGTAGTATTTTTCTTACTTTGCTCATCTGTACATTTCAATCACCACCTATGGAAATATTTTGTCTGGGTTTGTATGTGTACAGTGAAATTAACATTTACTGATAAAAATCTAATCCTTCCAAGTCTGTTCACAAACCAAATGATGTTTCTATTGGCTTTTGCTGAGGGCAAGAGTGAGCAAAGGAAGAATGTTTACATACAAAGTTTGACCATATCTTAGAGAAAGAGATAAAAGTCATGAGAATACAAAAACAGGAAATAACTTGCATTACATTCAAAGCAATACTACAAAATTCTGTGGTTTCAAATCTCATCTTGAAAAGTAGCTGTTGCTCCATCTTCCATCCAATATTTGTTCCATTAATGTACTACTGGTAAGTCAAGTTTTTATACACTTGATAAAAACCTTAACATTCCGTATTAACTTTAAGGCATACAGTAATGCCTCACTTAACGTTGTAGTTATGTTCTTGAAAAATGTGACTAAGTGAAACGATGTTAAGTGAATCCAATTTCCCCATAAGAATTAATGTAAATGGGGGGTTAGGTTCCAGGGAAATTTTTTTCACCAGACAAAAGACATTATATACATATAGAGTATACTTTTTAAACAATTTTAAACATCAGCAATGATGATTGTGAAGCTTGGTTCACCTGCTCCTCTTGCTGTTCTTTCCAAAGTGCCGGGGGAGAGGGTGTGTGCTCAACCCCCAGCTTTGCCCCAGGCCCGCCACCACTGCACCCCTCCCTCCGAGCGTGCTGCGTCCTTGCGCCTCTGCTTCTCCTCCAGAGCCTCCTGAATGTTGCGAAACAGCTGATTGCTGCAGGCTGGAGGTGTTGCTGATCCAGCTGCCGGTGGGCGTGAGGTGCTGAGGGGTGTGTGGAGGGGAGCTGCCGGTCCACCCTGGTTCCAGACCCCCACAGCCAAACAAAGTTAAAAGCAAACATTGCGTAACTTTAAATGAGTTTATTCTCTAATAGATCAGTGACGTAACAATGAAACAACCTTAACTGGGATGACGTTAAGAGAGGAGTTACTGTATATTTTAAATTTAAGTCGGTCAGTACAAAGCCTGGTTCTAAAGGACACAATTTACTCATCTGACATATAAAGGGTTCAATTTTACTGGCATAACTAGTCTAACACAACTTACAAATTCCTTGAGAAGTTAGCAAAAAGACACTCTTTATTGAAGCTTATTTACATGGAAATTTTAAGTTTCAGGTGTTTTTCCTACAATTCTGTCTAAAAACTCATACTTTTAAAAAAAGATAGGAAAGGTATTTTTCCATATTTACAGAATTCAAACAGCTATGTGAAAGTTCCCTTAGTTTTTCAAAATATGAGAAAAAAAATCTCACTTTTTGGGTTATGGCTAGGTATAGAAGTTTCTACACAAAAGGACATTTTAACATTATGAGCATGTGAAAATATAGGTTAACGTTAAAAAATGGAAAACCTATGAGGAATATTTCTCACCTTTGACCACGAGCCTTGACACAACCTTCTAGCTTTAGACTGGCCATATCAAAACCATAGAAGCTCCACCAACCACACTGCCCAGCAAATTTATATGAAACAAGAAAGCTGGATGGATATTAAGGGCCTTAGTCTGCTCAATAAAAGAACACTAAGATCTTTGGATATAGAGCTTAAGAATAAAGGTCTCAATGGAGTGGGGGTACAGCTGTTAAGAAATGTTGACAGGATGTTATGCTTATTAGTGTATAATGCCATCACAATCTTGAAGAGGAATCTAGCATGAGTTCTTAGCACTACTTTATCCTTGTAAAATCTGAAACAAAGTGAATCTGCCATTAGGGCCTGAAACCCTGCAAACTGAAATCACTTTCCTGGTTACAGTGACCCGTGATGCAAAAAACCACCCCAAAATAAGCTCAAAGGAACTGAACGGTCCAAGAGAAGCTTTCATCACCTTTTTCAGGACCACATTAATATTTCACAACACAAGAAGCTTTTTAATAGGAGATTCCAAAGATGTCTAGCTCTGCATCAATGTGACAAGGGGCTGCAGAAAAAAGTCACTTGCCATTAACTCACTCATGAAAGGTTGAGCTAGCAGCCAAACATACTTAAGTTAGACTCAGTCAGGCTGCGTGGGACAAGTAAGGGGGCCATACAGGAGTGGTACAGTGCAAACAATCCTCTTCCCCTTGGCCCTCCTGGTACATTGCTTCCGAAATGTCAAGAAAAAAATCACAGCCCAGGTTGGAGTCTCAGGTCCACTTAGTCTGCTTGCACTGTTTGACTAGTGCACAGTGAACAAACTGGACAAACGGAGAATTCCCTCTATCCCAAGGTAATAAGTAACACCTTCTACCATCTGTGATTAGCTATAAGGTTCCAGTAATGACCTGGCCTCAGTTATGCAATGCCTCTTTCACCTCTTACCTGGACTACAGCAATGCAACACATGAGGTTACGAAGCCATCGGCCTTCAGGAAACTACAGCTAGGTCACAGTTCTGCGCTGTCTTCTAAGCAACACAGGATACTGGTCCTGCAAGCACATCAAACCTGTCCTTTCCCTCTACACTGGCTTCTTATAGAATTTTTTTTTTTTTTTTTAAATGGAGATATACCTATCTCATAGAACTGGAAGGGACCCCAAAAGGTCATTGAGTCCAGCCCCCTGCCTTCACTAGCAGGACCAAGTACTGATTTTGCCCCAGATCCCTAAGTGGTCCCCTCAAGGATTGAACTCACAACACTGGGTTTAGCAGGCCAATGCTTAAACCACTGAGCTATCCCTCCCCCTACGCAATTAAGTTCAAAGTCTTAGCCCTGATCTTCCAGACACTGAATTGTCATGGCCCAGGTTAGCTAAAAGAATACTTAATACATGGGAATGAGGACAGTGGTCAACAACTCAGTTTCTCAGGTGGAAAGGAACGTTCTACCATAAAACTAACGCTCATCTGTGCAGAGCTTTCTCAGGGGCTGGTCTAAGACTGTGAAATCAACTCCTACATAAACTAAGGTAGGATTATAAACTTCACCACCTTCCACTTCAAGTGCAAGGCACACTTCTTTGACCTGCTTTCTCTGTTCAACAAATAGCAGCATGTACATTTTAAAAACCTACCAAAAGAAAACTATATTGAACATACAATTCTCCTGCTAGGGAGAGAATGAAAGAAAACAAAACACATGTGACTGATGTTAGTCATGTCACTTAATGCACTATTTGAAGCCACTCAGATGCTATGGTAAGGAGGGATGTATTAGAGTAGCATATCGAATAGACAGGGGAGCCCTCTACAGACAGAAGTGGCATAGCCATTATCCACTGGGGGAAAATCTGATCTGCTTCTCCCTGACTCAGGAACCCCTTGCAAGGATTTATCATGAACCAATTCCGCTTCTCTGATACCGGTTATAGTTCAGGGAAACTGCACCAGTATTTCTCCCCACAACCATGATCAGGCCCTAAGTTTCTCAGCCATCACACTTCTTGGGCAGAGAACCACGTCACTCCCGCTCCTAACTGGGGGGTTTCCAGGCCACATTTCTCTGCCTACACAGTGTTATTCCCAGCAAATCCGACCCACTGAACAGGCCAGCATCTGTACTTTGCTCTCTCCAGAGGCAATCAACAGTGTAATTGACCACAGTTATAAGTAAGGCTACGATTATGTCATGGAGGTCACGGAATCTGTGACTTCCGGAGACCTCCGTGACATTTTCTGCCCCGGGGCTGGAGCTATCAGCGGGCAGTCCCGCAGCTTTCGGCTGCTGCTTGCAGTGGGCCCCCAGCAGCTCCTAGCCAGGCTGCAGGGGGGACCCCGGAGCTCCCAGTGACAGCAGGCAGCGAGGGGCCCCTCTGCAGCAGTGTAGCCACTGTGTGTGTAGGGGAATAAGGGGACCCCAGAGACCCCAGCTGCTGTGGGGGGTGTGTGTGTGAGAGAGGGGATCCCAGAGCCCCCAACCATTGTGGGTGCTGGACCCTCCTCCCTCCCCATTTTGTCAGGGAACTTTTTAGGTCATGGGCTTCCATGAATTTTTGTTTATTGCCCGTGACCTGTCCCTTATTTTTACTAAAAAGATCTCTGACAAAATCTGAGCCTCAGTTATAAGTTACCACACAGCTCTTTCTACAAGCACATTTATCCTTAAGGTGAAAGCATTACAGAAAAAAACATTAAAACAAGAAAAGAACTTGCATGCATGCTAATAAGCTTACCAGAGATCACCCCCAATTCCAACAAGGTCTCCCGTAAGGGTCAGTCCTGCAAACCCCACCAGCAGGTTTTTCTGTGGTTACAAGAAGTTCATAACAGATTTAACTCAGAGCAAGCATACCCATACATAGATTAGTGTTTCCTTTATTCAGCCTTCACTTAGGATTTTCAGGTTCCGGGAATGGGTAATCAGTAGACAATGGTCCTTTCCTCTGGGGACAGCATCAAAAGGTTGGGTTTTCACCTACTACTAGATACTTCCCAAGAAATCCACTTCACACGTCTTGTCCCCCGTCCCCCCTCCCCCCCCAAAAAAAACCATTCCTGTCTGCCACATTGTTCAATATAGTCCTCTGATTTTTCAGACCCACAATAATACAGAACCTTTGCACTGGACTCCAAAGATACTTAAACTTAATTCAATAAGGGTTTTCAAGGATATTGAAATCAGTCACACTTAATGTCCTTCTTCATTGTCAAGAATATAGCAACAAGGAATGTTTTGTGACACAGAGCTCATTTCCAGATCTGCAGCGCTTCCCGATCCAGTAGGCAAGAACTGATCACTTCCTTGTTATGTAAAAACAGTGTTTCAACAAGAGATTCCAGATCTCTGAAGGTCATTAAACCATACAGGACTACCCTCATCTCTAGAAGTTTATGTGCAACTGCTGTTTTTGGAGAAATCAAATTATCTGGGTGTGGTGTCCCACTGTGTTGGCACCCATATATCAAGTTGGATGCACATGTGGTTGAATCAATTTGGATGTCCATTCCCAACTATCAGATGTCCCTGAATTGACAGTAGGACATTATCCACGTGAAATGCAAGAGTATCTGTCATGCTGGCTTTCACTGGGATTTAATGATCCACTCTGGCTGCCTTACAAGGGGACATGCCATGTACATTAAGAATAGTTATGAACTTTAGACCCAACTTTTAAAGCATGGTCTGACCAGTCATTTGTTGACTCATGCTCACCCTTTTTACCAGACTAGCAACATTCTGGATCCTGTCATGGGGAAGAACACTGAGTTCAGCTACATCTAGCAGGACTTCTATATACTCCAATGCTGCAGGTACAAAGCACAGCCTTTGCCTTTCCTCCCATGGAGGAAAAGGTAGATGAGTGAGATAAAGGCCCAAGAAATCAGAGTGTGACTTCTCTCTCCTTTTCAAAAGGCAAAGAAGCCACCACTTGTTTCCCAAATTCTCTCCAGGGCAAGGCAGATCATCAATCTCTCTGGACTTCTTGGTGAAACCCCAATGCTTGCAGCCAAGTGCTTTGTGAGCATAGTCAGCTGCCTTCTATATTCACACATGCATTAAATGCTGCTTGTACCTAGGGTGACCAGATGTCCCAATTTTATAGGGACAGTCCTGATTTTTGGGTCTTTTTCTTATATAGGCTCCTATTACCCGCCACCCCGTCCCGATTTTTCACACTTACTGTCAGGTCACCCTACCTGTACCCAACATGGAGCCAAGTTTTTTGTTTTGTTTTGTTTTTTTAATTAAACGTTTTCCAACATTTCTCTTGGGGAAGAAAATGGACCAGAGTAAAGGCCTTCATACTAAAGTGCACCAGGCTATAAAGCCCTAGTAGTCTATGATGCAAGGGGCTGCAGATGCAGTCCAGCTTCTTCCCTTTAAATTCCAGTGGTGCGTCTCAGGATTTTTGGATGCACTACCATGAGTGTGGCTGATCTTTTCTCTAGATACTATCACTTCCAAACTCTTGTGGGGAAGGTGGGAGATTTATCTAGCACCCTCCTCGAGAGGTACACACTTTTTTGACCACTTCAAGAGAGCAGCAGAAGCTTCAAGAGGTCTGCAAGCTAATCCAAAAGAGAGTGCACGAGCTCTGCAGACCTACTGGACGGCAGTACCCAGACCAGATACCTCTTACTGGATATGTCTACACAGCAATGTAAGCCTAAGGTTAGTGGGACTCGAGTCAGGGAACCCTAGGCTTGAAAATCTACACAGCATTTTAACTCTATTTTAAGGATTTTCTGACCCATTCTTAAACCTATGGTTCTAGTGGCCATATTGCAGTGCACAGACCTGAGTCAAACAAAATAACTATCCCAGAGAGACTAGTGCCTGCTACCACTCCGATGTTGGCATTCTAGCCCTACGAATGTGTTGTACTATGGGAAAAATCTACTGCCCACCCAGTTTCATAACTTTGATGGTTCTACTGATGGGACGCAGGTGCAACATGAATACATAAAGTGCTTAATTAGCTACTTTGATGGCTGTCTCGGTAGAATGACTGCTTTATACTGAACGGCAATCTAATTGAGAATTGCGCTACTCGCCTCTAAACTCAGTCACATTGAAAGGAAAATGCCCATGTGCACCTGACTCTGAAGATAATAAGGACATCAGTCTCTAGAGCTGTCAAACTATTAAAATGAAACTTTGCAATTCTTAATTTTAAAAATGGAATGTTCAATTAAGGTGTTTTTGTTTGGCTGTCTTTTTTATTTACTATTGTCTGTTTTGAAGTTTGTAAAATAAAGGTTTCAGAAGAAAAAGCACACACATACACCCCCCGCCTGCTGCCAACGGCCGAACCGTAAAGTGCAACCCCAGGGCTTGGGATGCAGTGTGCTCCAGAACTGTCCGGGGTATCCCTTTTCTCTGCCCCCGCTGCACTCTAGGAGGCAGGGATAAGGAATCCCAGAGGGGCTGTGAGGAATTTTTGGGGCTGGCTCCCACTCACCGCCATCACAGTGCACTCTGCCCAGCTGCCTCTACACATGCAGATCAGAGACGGCAGGGGGGCCTGGGGGCAAGGGACAGAGAGCCCAGTTTCTCATATTTCTGCTTTTCCCACACCAGCGACTCTCCCTTTGGAATGAATCACACCCAGTCCTGTCCAGAGTCTGTCCATATTCCTTTCAGCTGATCAGAAGGGCATACAAGAGTGATACACTCTGGGTCTACACCAAGAGAAATTTTCACCTAAACATGCTGTGACACACATGGAGGTCCTCTGAAATATTTTATGAATACCATGGGCTGACCTGGTAATTGGGATGTTTATTGTCAGAAATATGCTGGTTTAGTTTACTAGCAGGCTGTAAGGAAAACAAGCAGGAAGGATGAAGGATAAGCTAAGGATAAGCTACCCCTTAGCAAACACTTGAGGGTCGTTATGGGACAATAACAGAGCCACTGGCTCCAAGGAGCTTGGCTCAGCCTCCCATTGAGCCTACAGACCCAGTTTTGACAAACTGAGCCAAAAGTCCGGGAACTGACAAGAGGGTCTCTCTCTCAAAAAGGGAGATAGTTGTTTGGGGAAAGCCAGGTTCCACAAGTGTGTCTGAAGAAGTGAGGCCTGCCAAGGCTACCATAACAAGATGGTAGGGTGTTAGGTAAAACAGATGTGTAGTTAGACTATTTATTGTTTTAAAATCCTTTCCTTGCAAGTACTTTGTTTCTACTATTAAAATTAAATACTTTGGTTTAAAAAAGGCTGCTTGGTCACTGTATTCACTATTCACAAAGGGAAGAAATGCAAGTGCAGAACTTGCTGGGTAAGCAAGATTGATGCACCAGGGCCTGGGCTCCAGTACCCTGTGTAAGAATGGGAGAATTGTGGTACTTCATCCCAGGAAAGGTAAAGTCACAAGGATAGACACTTGAGGGGGATGTACTCCAACTAATGAAAAAGAGGACAGATGCAGCCAGCCCTGTAACTGTGACACATGCAAGCAGCTACATGTGTCAGTTACTTAGGTCTCCCTCGTTTTCTGTTTCCTCCTGGTTTGCAGGAGCAATTCCTCTTTTGAACTTTTCCTATGTCAAGGACAGTTTATGACACTGGCAAGAGTAAAAAGGCAAAACTGACAAGATGATTGTCAGATTCAATGTGCTGCTCCAGCACTATGGGTGGAAATGCACCACATTATTTATAGAGCCCCAGAGACTAATCAGGAATGGGGCCCCACTACATTAGGTGTTGTACTAACATGAAAACAGAGTGCTCATGTTCCTCTGAATGCTTGTAAGAATGAAGATTAGAAGCAAAGTATCAATACTAGCTAGCTTGAGTTTAAACTATGTTGAAGACATTTCCAGGTATGTAAAGATATGGAACATCAGAGAGAAGAAAGAACTTAAAAGCTTCAAATTATTTTATGATTAGCACTTAGTACTTTAACATTAAATACTGCACTGATATGAGAGTGCTCAGAAAAGGTGTCACAAATTAAACAATCACTTTATTTTCATGACTAGAGCTGGATGGAGAAAGATCATTCTGTTTCAGTATGTCAAAATATGGTTTAGTTCTGCTTTGGAACAAAACTCAAATTTCAGAATTCTCTGCAAAAAGGAGCGGAATCCCTGCTCCAGAGCAGTGAACCCTGGAAGCCCTGGCTTCAGGACAGCCCAGGCTCCCTAGCAGCCCATAATATATGTTGCTGAGGAGCCCCTTTGAGAGAGATGGAGAGGGAAGAGGAGAAACTGTCAGGAAATTAGACAGGTTTTGAAATCTGCCTGGCAGGCAGTGTTCCATCAGAAGTTCAGTCAAATGTAACAGCATCTGTGATTTTAAATCAGCAAATTTTAACAAAAAAATGTTATCCAAATTATTCCAACCAGTTCTAAAGATCCAAACAATTATATATTGTTGCTCCCATCCCTCCCATGTAATTTTAATGGTATTAACTTTTCATTAAAGGCACATAAGAATTGTGATTTTGAAATTGTCAGTATTAATTTATAATGAAGTTCTTTTCTGCAGACTGTTGCTTTCTATTTGGACAGAATATGAAGAAAATGTAAGGTGCTTCAATGCCTTGTAATAAACCCTTGAATGCACTGGTTCAATCTATTAGAAAGCTTTGAAATATATGTAGGAAGGGCCCTACATATTCTATGGCTGTGGAGTAAGCACAGAACCCACACCTGCAGCTGTGTGAGAAGAACTTAAGGTATCATTTTAAAAGGCTTTTAGTTCTTTTGGTTGCAGAGGAAATCTTACAAACACGAACTGAACATAAGCCCATGGACAGTTGTCTTAAAGAGTTTGATCAGACAGCACAAAACAGCTATAAGAGTTCTTAATTACACAATTCATCTCAATGGGCTGTTAACTCTGAAATCTATGGTCAATTTAAATATTTGATAACTATAAATTGGCTAGGAAGGTTGTGGAATCTCCATCATTGGAGATTTTTAAGAGCAGGTTAGACAAACACCTGTCAGAGATGGTCTAGATCAGAGGTTCTCAACCTTTTTCTTTCTGAGGCCCCCCCCCCCCCCAAATGCTATAAAAACTCCACGGCCCACCTGTGTCACAACAACGGTTTTTCTGCATATAAAAGCCAGGGTTGGCATTAGGGGGTAGCAAGTAGGGCAATTTCTCAGGGTCCCACACCACAGGGTCCCCTGAAAAGCTACATTGCTCAGGCTTCAGCCCCATGCAGTGGGGCTTCGGCTTTCTGCCCTGGGCCCCAGCGAGTCTAATTGCAGCCCCACAGGGGGCCCCAGACCACTGGCTGAGAACCACTGGTGTAGATAATACTTAGTCCTGCCATGAGTGCAGGGGACTGGACTACATGACCTCTCCAGGTCCCTTCCAGTCCTATGATTCTATGATTTCTAAGCTGAAGTTATCAACAATGAAACATACAACCAATATGTTATCCACCAATGCTAAATAATGGTAAATATTTGGCTGAGTGTAAACGGTTCCTGTCAATAACTGCTAGGATGGTAATTGGAAGTCCAAAGCATCTTCGCCTGGCTCATCCACCTGCCCTCCCCCTCCCCTTCAAAAGGGCAAGTTACCTACATAACTATGTGGGTTTAAAATAAATCAACTTACATTCTGCAATAGTTGACTTAGGAACTGCTTCTACCTCATCCTCCCTGTCTAGAGAAATCTGCCCACTTGGCACTGAATTTTCCATTTTAGCATACAGACCAATGACAGAGAGGCCATGAAGACTGAGCTTACCTATTCTCAGCCCTGCATGTAGTGTTTCCAGAACAGGACTGGTAGGATAGCATAGAGCCTTGGCTGCTCAGGCCTATTCTGAAGTACAGGACTTCAGTTTCTATTCCTAGTAACATCATTCTGGCATCATTCACAGTAAATAAGACTGTACAAAAGTCACAGGTTGTGATTTTATTGCAGAAACTGCAACACACCACACCTTCTTATAGTTGCTGTAAATTTGACTAGTGTTCCACTCTTGCACGCCAGGTTCCAAAGCCACTTGCTCAAATTCAGCACTGCCACCCCTCCTTCACACTTGCCTTCTAGACCTAAGTGGGAGAGACAGTGTCTCTTCTGTGCTGCTGCCCTATTCTGAAAGATAAAGTTGCAGTTCAAGACATACAGCCTAACACATTGTAGCCCCAACTTTTGGATCAACCCTCCCCCCCAACACACACACAACTTTCTTACAGGCTTATAAATAAATGCACTTAATTTCAGTAGTAATGTTTATGACCTGCCTTGCTAACCTTTATTAATCTCTACCTAGGATCACCAAAATGTCTTCCATCGAGCCCAACTGTGACTTTAGAAGATAAGCAATAATCAGTAAACTGAATTTATAACAAAGCCATGGACAGGAAGTCACTAGAGACTAGCTAAAATACAATATATAAATAAAAACTATAACAGTAGCTTTGTCTGAAAGACAAAATGCAAGACTAGCAATATTCACTAAAAAAAGATCAATTCAGAGCAAAAATAAGCTTTAAATCTATTGTTAAAATGTTCATTAAGTTGAACAAGCGCGTAATGAAGTTACCTAGCAGTGCAATTTTATTTTTCCATTTGTTAAACGGACACATGAATTTAGGTGAATGCAATATTGTTAGCATGAACTCATCAGGTAGTCTCAACTGTTGTGGCAGCACACAGGGAGGGCAAATGTGATTGTGTGCAAACAAGGACCAAAAGCAACTCTGTTTCAGCACCCTGAATTGGCCCTGGAAGCAAACAAAAAGCCAACATAGTCTGCCAAACACAAAAACTAACACTAAACAAGCAGGCAGTCACATTTGGTACAGCTGAAGCTCCCAAATAATCTCAAACGTAGGTCTACTAAGAGAGTATTAAGATAGTCTAACCTGGAAGACTATGACCACTTCTTTCATAAAAGCCATTAATATAATGCCAGTTTCTAACAAAACAGGTATTTTTATAGATCAAAACCATCAGAAGTAATCAGATCACATGAGAACCTTTAAACCCAACTCTCAATGACAGGTAAACTCATTTGTTGTTAATGATGGAGCAGACACTGCCATCATCATCGTCTTTAGATGCTTATCCAAACAAGATCTGCTCTCTTGTATGGACTGAGACTCCGCTACCTTGTTGTCATCCATCCTCTGTCAGGCACCAATAGTGTCTGCGTCCAATGAAAGACAAACCTGCTGGCAATCTGCATGCCCACTGTTCTGAAGCCCAAATCACCTTGCTATCTCCTTACTGGTCAACAATACATGTTGAGTAACAAGATAGGTAACAGAACATGCAAAGTGTAAGAGCACTTACAAAGACATCTTCCAAGATAACACAGCCACACCATCCTGAAAGGGTCAACATTACCAACTTTACCAACAAATCTAAGACCTCCACATGGACACCCTACACCTTTATCACTTGGAAGAGAATCAACAAAAAGCCATCTGTGTGTCTATATGCTAGCATGGGATGAAACCCTCCAGGTGACATCACACCTACCACCTCAAATAAATCTGTCCCAAAGAGGAGTATTAGAACTTTACAGCTGAAAGTTTAGCACAAGAGTTAACATCAAACAATGGTAATGAGGCCCCAGATAACAAACCCACATATTTGAGATGCCAGCACCATGTTCTCCCCAGCAGTACTGTCTAAGGGCTTGTCTACACAGTGCTGCAAGTTTCTCGCTCAGGGGTGTGAAAAGACAATCCCCTTAGCGCAGCAAGTTTTAGAAGCACCAATGTAGACAGTGCACCAGCGCTGGAATCCGCACTCCCAGCACTGGTAGCTATGCCCCTCATGGAGGTGTTTTAAAAAAAAAAAAAAGAGTGCTGGGAGAGCTCTCTCTCAATGCTCTGCTGCGACTACACAAGGCACGTTAAGGCGCTGCCGTGGCAGCGCTTTAACATTGCCAGTATAGATTAGCCCTAAATCTATTATTAATATAAAAGAGTGTTTAGGGTGGCAATGACATCCCCCACCAGCAATGCACCCCATACCTCTTAGGTTGATTTTACTAGATGTGTAAACAGTAATAGCTTGAAGTCTGACAGAACATCTAATACAACGTATTAGTGAGCTACACTGGTAAAAACAGACTAGTGATGTATGTCCCATCTAGACTTGGACCTGAACGCAAACCCATGTGCACAGTCAATCCAGTCTAAATCCAAGTGATCTCAGATCCCAAGAAGTTAGATTAACTTGTCATAGTGAGAAATACTTGATTGTTTCTAGAAAATGGCAAGTGCTCACCACCTTGAAAAGTGAAGAAATACCATGTATGTTACAGAGAAGAAAGCGTGCATCAGCATAGCATACAACTTTAAATATGCTGATGTTGAAGCCTGTCAGGTCACCAGTACTCTAGCCTCTGCCTCATGTTTCATCTGTCATATAGATGCATAGCACAGCAATTTGAGAGGATGATAAAGAAGGAGACAGCGTTAAGGATGATGGTTGTGGAATACTGGATGGTCCTAATGAATCCACAGCACTACACTCAAGATGTCCGAAGACTAATCCAGAAGACTCCATAGGCAGACTTTAGTTACAGGTCCCAACAACAATAATTAAGGTGTACCTAATTGCAAACTGGAGTGTGCTGTGTGGTCAATAGAGCTAGTTGGGAATTTTTAGATGAAACATTTTTTCCATCAGAAAATGCTGATTTGCAAAACCAAAATTCTGTGGAAATGTATTGTTTTGACAATGTTTTTGTCAAAAATGTCTTGCAGATCCAGGATGGAATTTCTGGTCAAAACCAGCAAAAAAAGCACGCGCACAGAGCCTAACGGTTAGGGAACTCAATTGGGAGTGGGAAACCCAGGTTCAAGTGCCTGCTCTGCCTAATTTAGAGGCGGAGACCAGATTCAATTCCCTATTATCCAAAGTCAGTACCCTAACCACTGGACTATTGGCTATTCCAGAGTGGAGTCTGATTTTTTCTACAAACTTTTTTTTTAGGCCTAGTTTTCATTCTTCTACAGAAGAAAACCAAATGCTGAAACCTCAATTGTTTTTGCAAAATGGAACTCTTGTTTTCTAGGCAGCCCTACTAGTCAGACCATAATAAAAGCATAATCTTTCTTAAATTCCTAAAATCTTCAACCAATTTAAAAAATAACCAAGATTCAGAGTATGCCACAAATATGCGTAGAATCTAAGAAAAGATGGGATAAATTCAGTGTTGTTTGGCCACCACGGTTTAAAAGGTCAACCCAAAAGAGCTGCCATCTGCACGGACATCCTGACACTCTCAAATAACTATCTGTGTTTCAGTTTCCTTCTCTGCAAAATGTGGTATTTACCTCAGAAGTTGCTTAATTCAACAGTGTTTATAGTGAGTTCCGAGTGCCTCAGAGAAAGCATTATAGGAGAGCAAACTACTGGCTAATAATTAAAAAAAAAAAAAACAAATACTACTATATGGAGATATTCCTATCTCCCAGAACTGGAAGGGACCTTGAAGGGTCATCAAGTCCAGTCCCCTGCCTTCACTAGCAGGACCGAGTACTGTTCCTGACAGATTTTTTTTTTCTTTTCCCCCCAGATCCCTAAATGGCCCCCTCAAGGATTGAGCTCACAACCCTGCGTTTAGCAGGCCAATGCTGAAACCACTGAGCTATCCCTCCCCCCTAAGAAAAGTTAGAAAGTCTTAGGTGTAGTAGAATGGCTTGTAAACCAACAAATCTCCCCAGGAAGTACACCTCTACCCCGATATAACGCGACCCGATATAACACGAATTCAGATATAATGCGGTAAAGCAGTGCTCCGGTGGATCAAAGCAAGTTCGATATAACGCGGTTTCACCTAGAACGCGGTAAGATTTTTTGGCTCCCGAGGACAGCGTTATATCGAGGGAGAGTTGTATCTCTTTTTTTGTTTTTAAAGAGTAATTCGTATGCCTTTTTTTTTATTAGCCAAGCCACTAAGTTTTCTTCTGTAATCAAGCATATATGAATGCACTGACCTAATCAAATCTTATTTCTAGACCCCAGAAGTATGCATAGGCATAATTTACTATAGTGCGAGTGAGTAGCTCAAGTAGTTGGGTGAAGCTGGCCCTAAGTTAACCCTATAAATCTTTTCTCTTGTCTTTTCTCTTCCTTTTCATGCTTTATGACTACACATTTTGAACCATCTAAACACCTAGAATAAGGTGATAGTAATTTAATTACTATAATTTCATGTAGTCTGCCTACATGCAAATATTGCATACTTCTTGTTCAATCACCATATTTCCCATACGTCCCTTACAATTTAGAAAGTAGTCAGTTTGATCAGACCTCACTTAAAATGTGTAACCTTCATGACTTCTGCTAAGACTTGTGCATGATACCCTATTTAAAAATAAGTATTAAATTACAATATAAACCATACATACAATAAAAATATATTATAAAAATATTAGGTGCCTATTACTGATGTTCTAGGCACGACATACAAAGAACAGCATCAAGTCAATGTACTATACTATAGCCTATCAATGAGTTTTATACCAGATTAACAAGGGATGATTCTGAAAACCTTCAAAAATTATGAGGCGTATTCCATAGATCTGATTCCTCTTTAGCAAAGATCTGAACAGTAATCTTTCCATTTTTGCAGCCCCAAAGCAGCTTATCCTCTACCTTTAGAATACAAGATGCCATTTAGAAAACCTGAAACTAATTAAGGTGGCTAGGACCAGGTCTATGAATGGCTTTTAAAATCTTTTTATTGTATTTTTTTTTCCTGCAGGGATGATCGCAGCAACGGAGTTACTGCATCTGCAAGTTTGAATCCATTGTTTAGGCCAAGGGTAGGCAACCTATGGCACGCGTGCTGAAGGCGGCACGCGAGCTGATTTTCAGGGTCACTCACGCTGCCTGGGTCCTGGTCACCGGTCCGGGGGGCTCTGCATTTTAATTTAATTTTAAATGAAACTTCTTAAACATTTTAAAAACCTTATTTACTTTACAGACAACAATAGTTTAGTTATATATATTATAGACTTACAGAAAGAGACCTTCTAAAGACGTTAAAATGTATTACTGGCACGCAAAACCTTAAATCAGAGTGAATAAATGAAGACTCAGCACACCACTTCCGAAAGGTTGCTCACCCCTGGTTTAGGCTAACAAACTCAGGTGGAGAGACAAGCTAAAACCAAGTTAGACCCAGCTCTGCTAAGAGTTTTCCTTTAGCTTTGTCCTACTACAGGTGCAATCTGCCAGATTTGTTCAACCTTGTCAACTGATTAAACTTTTCTACCGGATGCTGCAATAGCTCTATTGTTGACTAGCTCCCATACCAAGTCATAGATTAGCTGCACTGCATACTGGGCAAGCCCTGGACACACATACCTACAAAAGTACTCAGCAGCAGGTAGAGGGAGAGGGGAGGAGGAACTGAGCTGCCGACAGCATTCCGAGAGCAGCCGTTGAAAAAGCAGGTCTGAGCAGATCTGCACCACCCAGGCCAGTGTAATGAATACCCCTGCCCCTTTCCCATAATGACATTCCCATCTCCTCAGCAGTTCAAGACCCTAAATCTGGCCCAACTCCCGAGTCCTCCAGAACCAGCAGGCGTAGACGCTGGCTCCATTGCGCATGGCAGCATCCCAGGAGCCAACAAGGGGGGGAGAGGGCGAGGCCTGGCGGAGAATTTCGGGGAAACAAGCCCTCCGTGCTCTGTTCGGGGGAAGCAGAGCAGCGGCATTTCCTACTTCAAGAGCCCTGGGAGCGGCAAGAAGCGCCCAGTCACCTGCGCCCAGCACCTCCGCAGCGCAGAGCGCTAGGAGGCGGGTAGCGCAGGGGCGGCGGCGGCTGCCCCTCGCCCCAGCTTCATTCATTCCTCACGCCCCTTCCCCGGTTCTCCTCGCGGGAGGCAGGAAGCCCCCTGAGCAGGGCACCCAGCCGCCCAGGGAGCGAGCTGTCCCGGTGCCTCCTCGGGCCAGCTCCCTGGGACACGGGGGAGCACCTCGGCGAGGCAGCTGCCCAAGGGGCCCGGGGAAAGGCCGCGGAAGGGAACTGCCCGCACCCAGCACAGGGAGCCCGCCGGGCAGGGCCGGGCCCCTCTCGGGGTGGATGAATAAACCCGCCCGAGCCCCTGGCCCCCAGCACTGCGCTCGGCTCCTCCCCAGGGGCTGCTGCCACTGCCCCGGGCCGCTCCCTGCCCTCGCCGCCCGGGGCTCACCACGCATTTCTTGCCCAGGAAGCCGAAGAGACTCTCGTTCTCCTGCGGGGTGAGGAGCAGCGAGCCCACGTTGCAGACCCTCCGCGGCGGCGGGGGCTGCTGCTGCTGGCTGTTGCTCATGGCCGGGGCCGGCCGCCGGGGCTCCGCGGTGCTCTCGCAACTCGCCGTCCTCGTCCCCTGGCCCAGCGGCCTCACAGCGGCTGCATAGCGGAGCCTCCTCTCCTCTGGGGGCAGCTGGCGGCGCCCGGCAGCCCAGGGACGGGACGGGGCGGGGCAGCACCGGCTCCCGCGGCCCGATCGCCCCCACCCCCTCGGACCAGCACTAAACTTCCAACTTCTCCCCGGCTCCCACGGCCGCACAATCCAACATGGCAGCGGGGGCGGGCGAGACCACACGGCACCGGAGCAAGAGGGGAGGCCGGGACTTGCGCCGCCGCTGCCGCCACACGCTGACGGAGCCCGGCTCCGCCTGCAGCCCCTGTGCTGGGCCGCGCCTGGCTGGTTGGGAACTAGTGCCGCTAGTGAGCAGCGCCGCCCTCACCTTCCGCTTAAATACCTGCCCCGCCGCCGCCGCCTGGTCCGACCTGCTCAGCCTGTGCGGCGGGCGAGCGCGGCGGAGCCGAGAGGGGCCTGGGGCGGTGCTGGGCTCTTGCCTCGGGGACTAAGGCGCTTGCAGGGATGCAAATAGGCTGGGTTGGGCGGGGAGCCTGCTGCTCTGCTAATGCCTGGGTGGGTGCACAGATGATGGGGTAGCTTGGGTTGGTAATGGCGGGGAGGGGGGAGCCATGAGTTGTGAGTGGCCTCTGTGGGCCAAGGGATGGGGGGGGGGGCCTGGGTTGTGAATGGCTGGGGGGGGGGGCGAGGGGATGGAGGAACGGGGATTGTGAATGGTCGGGGGGGGAGGGATTAGGGGATGGTGGAACCTGAGTTGCAAATGACCAGGGGGGCAGGAAATGGAGGAAGCCTGGGTTGCAAATGCCCTGGGAGGGTATGGGGTGAGGGAACCTGGGTTGCTAATGACTTCTGCCACTTCTTCTAATGAAGCTCTGTATTAGCTCTCTGCTATAGAACTGTCCATATATTGGTTCTAATCTGCAATGTGACAGTCGCAGGTAACATCACACACAGGTTTGGGGCCTGATTTGGCAACTCTCTCTGAAGTCAATGATTGCTGCGGTTGTTCAGCATCTCTGTAAATCAAACCCAGGACGCCTGATCTTGCTCCCACTGATGTCAATAGCATGCACAACAACAACAACAACAAAAACCCAACAACTCCAAGGAGCAAGGGAGAGAGATTTGACCCTTAAAGCCCATTAAAATTAACTGGAGTGTGATTGCATCAAGAACTATTCACTAAAAAAACCTCGATACATTTTCTTAGTTGTAACTTATTTTCATTATCTATAATTGGTGTATGAGTTTTCAAGGAGATTTTACTTTATGGAGTATTTGAAGGGGTATTGATTTTGAGTGAAAGGGAGAAAAGAAACATTAGATACAAGTCAAAAATTGAATTCAAGGTAATTTTGTAGTGACCTGTAACTTAAAAATCCTATGAATTTTTTTCTTTCATTGTAGGAAAATTCTCTTTTCAGAATACATCTGGCAAATTTTCAAGCCAATCTAATTTCCCAAACCAAAGTTGTAGTGTGGGTAAAATAGGGTTGTATACATTTCCCAATAAAACCCTAAGTGTAGAGAGGCTATTACAACTCTATAATAAATCACACATATGTGGAGAGCAGGAAGTAGGATAATGGGATGTTAGACTCTGAAACACAGGCCATTTGAAGCAAAAAAAACTTTTAGCTAGTAGTAATGGCAATAGATCCTTTAGGTTCTCTGTGGACCAGCTATTAGAGGTCGTCATAAAACGGATACACAAGTCAGTACTTTTTTCAATTAGGCTTCTCCTCCCTCCCTATGGCAGGGGTGGGGTGTCTTGGCGAGATGGAGGCTTAAGACAGCTATAGGCACACTTTAGAACAATTCACATAGCCCCCAATTGCAAAGGGAAAACAGTCGGCCTCCACCAGGGCTGAGATGAAAGCAGGTGTCAATCAGAGCCCCTAGCTACAATTTTCTCAGCATTTTAAAGGGAATATTGTGTCAGCTTCCCTCTCTTTGTTGGAGTTTGGCACCTACCTGGATAAAAATGAACTGAGGAGGCTTGGGGGGAAACCACAAAAAATTAATAGGTTCGAATTTAAGAGAGCCTATCGTGGTGTCTGGGAATGTGAGGGAGGCATAGTATTGTGGAAAGTCCTGAGCCTCGGATGTGGAGAGATTGAGATCAATGCATGGGAAGTGCAGATCTCTGGAGGAAGAGGAGATAACCTGGGCCTTGGTTATGAGAAAGTAATGTATTTTAAAAGGGAAAACAAATAGCTTAGGCCCTGATCCTTCAAAGACATTCAATAACTTGTAGCTGAAAGCCCGTGCTGTTGCATGGGTGTAGCAGTTGGGCCAAGTAATCCACCATCTGTGCAGTCTCCTTCATACAATCAATTAAATTTTGCATGCAAACTAGCTGTAGAGTAAGGGTGGTGATTGGTTGAGTTATTTCTTATATCACAATGGCCTAGGACGTGGCATGGCATCGATACATGCCTTGCTGTCGCATGGGTGTAATTGGTAAAGTCAAAATGGCTGAAAACTTAAAAAATGGATGGCAACAAACCGTGAATCCCAGTGATGACTGAACCTGGTGATGTTCTGAACAAAAAGAGCCCTCAGCCCTGCTTATTTCCATCACTTCACACTGACTTAACAGACATTCTAGGCTTCAGAGTGATGCAGACAGGTGATGATCCTGGAATTTTATTATATAGATACTGCAGTTCCTCATCCCTCTTCTGTGTAAACGTATGCACCCTTGAGACACATGCTGAGAGAAACATTTTAATGGAAGCCCCTTATTAGAATGTTGGCAGCATTACATTGACTGAAAATATACACAGATGATAACACATGGAAATACTCAAGCTACTGCAGCTTTTTTTTTTTTGTCTTACAAATAGTGCACTGTTTTGTAGCCAATAGCTACTGTAGATAAATTCATAAACCTGGCTTTACTGCTGGCCAAACCATGTACTGGAAATTGGACAAACCTCTGGCCATTAAAACCTGGCAGATTCATCTTTTGTATTGTTCCTTGTTCACTCTGACTGTTCTGACATTTTCTCCACTTCCTATTGACTGTTCCTCATTTCCTGTATTTCTTCTATCCACTCCCACACCTGAGAGTCCTGATGCTACTGGCATTATTTCTTCCCTGCCACATGCACCTCTTTGGTCAACCCAGCTGTTCAGCAATCATTCCTAACTGTCATAGAACCTTCAAACTCCAATATTCCACCTCTGTTATTTTAGGGTCCTCACTCAAAGGATCTTACTTACTGTTTTAATTGTAGTAGATAGGCAGAGGGGAAATGACTATCATTGTGTGAATCCCATCTATGCAAAACTCTCTTCTGTCCCTGCCGCATTGGCATAGCAGTGGGATAGAAAATATCAGTAATTGGCCAGGGGATCAGGGGATCACTTTTTTGTCTCTGATAATGGCATTTGCAGCAGCAACAACAAAGAGCTGCTGTTCCCTGGTCCCAAATAAATCTCCTGCTAGGTCACCAACCAGAATTATGGGCTACTGTTTTAAGAGGTTGCAAGGCTCCTGAGAAAAGCTCTTAGGGGGATTGCTGTTCTATATACTGCCCAGGTGGGCTTCTGAACCTTAGATTTTTTTTCCTGAAAAGTTCTATTCTTGTTTCTCCTGGGCTTTGTTCTAGATTTCTCCCTTGTCCTCTTAAGATTCAAGCTGAGTGGATTGCTGGTGACAGTGACTACAACTCTGTCACTCTTTGTGGTAACTGGTGGCTGTTCTTAGAGTCATACAAATGCATTTGTTTTTGAACCTACTTATAAAAGTGCCCATCACATAACACCATGACATACATTCTTCAATATGAGCAAGTTCAAATATTTTTGTAGGCTTTTTCTAAATGTGAAATTTTAGTGATTTTTTATTTCTTGTTAGAGGACTTATCTTTGTAAACAAAACATATCTGTTAATATTGATTGTGGTAAGGTATATCTTGATTTTAGTAAAGCATTTGACAGTCCCACATGACATTTTCATAGGCAAAGTAGGGAAATATGGTGCAGATGAGATTACTATAGGGTGGGTGTACAACTGGTTGAAAGACCTTACTCAAAGAATAGTTATCAATGGTTTGCTGTCAGATTGGGAGGGTGTATCTAGTGGAAGTTCATCAGGGATCAGTCTTATATCCTAAGTTCCCTGCAAGCTGTGCGGCTGCACAGCAGCCTATTAAGCGCCATGCAGGCAGTTAGGGAACTTGCCCAGCTGGGATCTGCTGTGGCTGGGGGAGAGGCACCCCTCCCCTGGCCCGAACCCAGCTCCTGTCCAGACCTGCTATGGCTGGGGGAGGAGTGCACCTCCTCCAGCCCGAACCCCAGACCGGCCGGGGGAGGGCACCCCGACTCCAACCCAGCCCCGGCCCGGACCTGACGCGGCTGTGGGAGACGTGCCCCAGCCCCTGACCTGCCGTGGCCAGGGGAAGGGCACCTATCCTGTCGCCCCCCTCCTGGAGCTGCTGCAGTGGGGAGAGGCACCTCTCCCCTCCCCCCCCCCCAGCCCAGGTGCTGCTGTGGGGAGAGAAAGCTGAGGGGAGTCCTGTCTCCCTGCTGTAGCCCTGGGGTAGCCTGCACCCCAAACTCCTCATCCCTGGCCCCACCCCAGAGCCCGCACCCCCAGCCGGAGCCCTCACCCCCATCCCAACCATCTGCCCCAGTCCTGAGCCCCCTCCCACACTCTGAACCCCTTGGCCCCACCACATGAATTTTGTTATGTGCACTAATATGAAGGTCACACATCACCTCTATATTGATGCACATAACAAAATTCATTCCACACATGTTGTGGAAAAATTAGAGGGAACACTGCTTATATCCAGTTGTTAACCTGAAACTCAGAGTAAATAGGACAACTACAATTCTGGTTTCAGCAGCAGGATCTTTTCACCCCTCAGGATATATCACCTGGGGTTAGATAGAAGTTGGTGTGCCTCCTACCTCCCTTGTGTGGTGTAGTGGACAAAAGAGATAGAGGACTTTTCCAAAACAACAACAGATTTATTTAAGGGAAGTAACAACGGGAATGGGAAAATCATGAACTGTAACCAAATAACAAGTGAGTTGTGGTTTAACAGAGGTGAGTATAAAACCAGGCCCCAACTAACCCAAACCTTGGCAACAACTGAATAAAAGAATACCCCAAGATACTTTACTGTCTCTAGGTTTTCTTAACCAGCAGGAATGAGGTTAAGATGCATTTGTCTTCACAGGTAATCCATGGGCTCATGGGATGTGGAAGCTGAAGTAGTGGGACCCAAAGGTGAGAGCCCTCAGGATCCTGGTGACTAGTCCCAAAGGTAAGATGTTGGTGTGATGGTGCCCCCTATAAGGCTTTATGTATGTATGCTTATGAGTGTATATATATGACACAACTGGAATATGTTTTATGCTACATATGCCATATAACATATCTCTGTAAAGGTTATGATCTACTGAATCTATTAATCCTATTGGTATGCATGTATCATTTTTGTATTTGAAGTTATGAATATTGGCTGCATACTTGTTTGATTCTAAGTAGGCTGTAGTGAAGCAGTTGGTCAGCTTCCTGAGAAAAGACTATTCTCAGTAACTGCCCAATCAAGAAACACTTAAGCCAACAATGAACTTGGAAACACCAATCCACATCTAGGCTTTCCTAGGAATGTGGCTTGGCTGGTAATGAACTCAGTCATGCATGGACATGTGACTTGCCCTGGTGACTCCAAAACTCCATTTTGTAGCTGGACTTTGCATAGGAGAGAGGAGGGGGTCTCCACCCACAAGAGAAAGTCTATTTAAGCCCAGGGGAGACCCCTCCATGTGGTCTTCAGCTGGCTAAGGAGAGGGCCTCTCCACCCCCAAAGATACCTGAAAGAAACTGAAACAAAGGACAGTGACTGTAAAGGGTGTGAGTGATTGCTGGACCCAGACTAAAAGGAGATTAGTCTGTAAAAGGAAGCATTCTGGAACTGGTGAGGATCTTATCCGTATTCAGTTTCTTACTGTATTAGCCATAGACTGGCTTGTTTTATTTTATTTTACTTGGTAATTCACTTTGTTCTGTCTGTTACTACTTGGAACCACTTAAATCCTACTTTCTGTATTTAATAAAATCACTTTTTACTTATTAAGTAACCCAGAGTATGTGTTAATATCTGGGTGGGCAAACAGCTGTGCATATCTCTCTATCAGTGTTATAGCGGGCAAACAATTTATGAGCTTACCCTGTATAAGCTTTATACAAGGTAAAACGGATTTATTTGGGTTTAGACCCCATTGGGAGTTGGGCATCTGAGTGTTAAGGACAAGAACACATCTGTTAGCTGCTTTCAGGTAAGCCTACAGCTGTTAGGGGACGTGATTCAAACCTGGGTCTGAGTTTGCAGTAGGCTAGCGAGTCTGGCTCAAACCAGGCAGGGCACTAAAGTCCTAAGCTGACAGGGCAGAAAAGCAGGGGCAGAAGTAGTCTTGGCACATCAGGTGGCAGCTCCCAAGGGGGGCTCTGTGATCTAACCCATCACAGTTGGAACTCAGGAACATGGTGTTTAAGGTAAGTGACTAGATGTTAATAGTCTTTAATGTCTTTACAGCTGCTGGTGATCTTGATCCGATTGCCTGGTCTGGTGGTCTTGATCCAAAGATCTGACACCGCACAGAAAAGACTGCACCTTGACTGTCTCTATAAAGGACATCCCCCGAGCTATGGTTGCTCAGACTAATTTAATCTTTTTAAAGACGCACACCTGTCTAACCTATACTAATAACAGTAAATGTAATAACAAACAGCTAAAAATGCATAGGACTATATTGAGCATGAAATGAACAAAAAACATGCAACACTGTACTATTAAATATTTTCATTAATGACTTTCATTAGTAATCATTAAGGATGGTCATCAATTGTTCTCCATGTCCACTGAAAGTAGTACAAGAAGTAATGGACTTAATTTGAAACAAGGGAGATTTAGGTTAGATATTAGAAAAAATGTTCTAACTAAAAGGGTAGTTAAGCTCTGGAATAGTCTTCCAAGAAGTATCCTCATCATTGGAGGTTTTTGAGAAAAACTTGGACAAACATCTTGTGACGTTGCACTCCGTAAGATTTTATGAACATATGCTAATGAGTGTGAATATAATGTAACTGGAATATGCTTCATGCAAAAGGTCTCTTGTAAGGTATCATTACAAAGCTTATAAACTACTGAGTTTGTTCATCCTATTTGTATGAATGTATCATTCTTGTATCTGAAATTAGAAATATGAAATATAACTCTGAGGTCCTATTGCAATTATGCAAAGTGTGGGCCATTAATGGTGGTTTGGAATCTTGATGGCTCCCATTAACCAGGACAATTGACTGAAGATGGCTCTGTTTACTTGCAAGTCTTCCTGTGAGTCAGGCCAGGAAGAATGAAGGCTTGGGGGTCTCCCAAGACATGTGACCATGTCACCTGGTACTGGAATCCATCTTAAACTTGGTGCTTTGCCATTAGAAGGAGGGGTGGGGACCCAGAGAGACAAAAGATTCTTGCCTTGTGCCAAAGCTATAAAGGGAGTGGAACAGAACAAAGGGGGCTGCAGCCATGAGAAATCCCCTAGCTACCACCTGAGCTGGAACAAAGACTGTACCAGGGGAAGGGATTGGGCCCAGACTAGAAAGGAGTCTAGTCTGTGAAAGAAGCTTATTGGAACATCTCTGAGGGTGAGATTTCATCTGTATTCAGTTTCCTACTGTATTAGGCTTAGACTTGCATATTTTATTTTATTTTGCTTGTTCTGTCTGTTATTACTTGGAATCATGTAAATCCTACTTTTTATACTTAATAAAATCACTTTTTGCTTATAAATTAACCCAGAGTAAGTAATTAATTCCTGGGGGAGCAAACAGCTGTGCATATCTCTCTATCAGGGTTATAGAGGGCGGACAATTTATGAGTTTACCCTGTATAAGCTGTATACAGAGTAAAACAGATTTATTTGTGGTTTGGACCCAATTGGGAATCGGGTTAGAGACAGGAGCATTTCTTAAGCTGTTTTCAATTAAGTCTGCAGCTTTTGGGGGACGTGGTTCAGACCCTGGGTCTGTGTTTGCAGCAGGCTAGCATGTCTGACTCAACAAGACAGGGTACTGAAGTCCCAAGCTGGCAGGGAAAATAGGCTCAGAGGTAGTCTCAGCACATCAGGTGACAGTCCCAAGGGGGTCTCTGTGACCCAACCCATCACACACCTGTCAGGGATGGTCTAGGTTTACTTGGTCCTGTCACAGTGCAGGGGGATGGACTTGATGACTTCTCAAGATCCATTCCAGACCTATATTTCTATGATTCTATGAATTCTGGTTATTAATCTCCCCAAAGTATTTTATGACTTGTCATTGGTTGTGAATTAAATGTCAGAATTAATCTGAAATTATAAATAACATTAAAGAAAACATACATAGAGAATAGAGATGGAGAAGCCTGTTTAATATTAAAGTCAGTCTCCCAGCCGTGCATTGTCTCATAAATAGGGCCCTACCAAATTCACACCATGAAAAACACATCACGGACAATGAAATCTGGTCTTTTGCATACACCTCTACCCCGATATAACGCGACCCGATAGAACACGAATTCGGATATAACGCGGTAAAGCAGTGTTCCGGGGGGGCGGGGCTGCGTGCTCCAGCGGATCAAAGCAAGTTCGATATACGCGGTTTCACCTATAATGCGGTAAGATTTTTTGGCTCCCGAGGACAGCGTTATATCGGGGTAGAGGTGTACTTTTACTCTATACTATAAAAGTACTCTATACTATAGAGTAAAAGTATACAAAAGTACACAGCATTTCTAACACTGGGAATCCTGACCCAAAAGAGGATCAGAAGGCTATTGTGGGGGGGTCACAATATTGCCACCCTTACTTCTGTGCTGCTGCTGCTAGTGGCAGTGCTGCTTTCAGAGCTGGGCATCCGGCCAGCAGCCACTGCTCTCCAGCCACCCAGCAATGAAGGAAGCACAGAAGTAAAGGTGGCAATACCGTGACCCGCCTACAATAGCCTTGCAACTCCCTTTTGGATCAGGACCCCCAGTTTGAAAAATGCGTAGTCTTAAGGGCTTTACATGTTTATATTTTGCCATTTTAAAATACAGATTCATGTTTGTTACAACAATGTGAAATTTAAGATTTAAATATCTGAAACCATGAAATTCAAGATTCTTAAAATGCTATGACCGTAAAATTTACAAAAATAGACCATGAATTTGGTAGGGACCTACTCATAGAATATTTTAAATGGTTTGTCAGGTCTAGTTTTAAATGCCCAAAGTGACTTCCATTACATCCCTTTGGAAACTCACTGAGGATTTTTTTTTTTATTATTCAGCCAAATTTCCCTTCACTTCATTTCCTCCATTATTCTAATGGTAAAGTGAACTTTATCAAAATGTGTTAAAGCCCTACATGGCAGTGTAATTTTTTTAAAGCAGGAATTCAAGGTAACTGCTACATGTGGTAGAGTAATGTTTTTTAATTTTTCCAGCAGACCAAGAGATAAGTGATTTGGCCACAAGAACAAATAAAATCAAAGGCCAGTGCAGATCTTAATACAAACATTTTTTGTTCAAATCTCACATTTTCAGATCTCAGAGAAGATAGAGTCTAAGTGACACAACATATGAAGAGCAAGCAGGGCTGGCTCCAGGCACCAGCCCACCAAGCATGTGCTTGGGGCGGCGCCTGGAGGGGGGCGGCACGGCGGGGCGCTCCGGCCCGAGAGCGGGGCCGCGACTGGGCTCGCCGCCCTCCCCCAGTGCTCTGGCTGCCAGGGAGAGCGGAGAGCCCCGGCCGGGCTTGCCGCCCTCCTCCTGGCGCTCTGGCCGCCGGGGGCTCTCTGGCCGCCGGGGAGAGCGGAGAGCCCCAGCCGGGCTCTCCGCCCTGCTCCCGGCGCTCTGGCCACCGGGGGCTCTCCGCCCTCCCCCCGGCGCCGCCGGGGGGAGAGCGGAGAGCCCTGGCCGGGCTTGCCGCCCTCCCCTGCCGCAATGGGGGGGGGGGGGTGGCCGCTGGCTTTTTTGCCTAGGGCGGTAAAAAAGCCAGAGCCGGCCCTGAGAGCAAGAACATCATAGTTGCTGCCACATAAATATGATTGGTGGAGACCAGAAGTGAGAATGTATGATTATTGCAGCCACATTGAAAGAGGACATCAACAGGATGGTAAAAAAATGGGAGAGTATAAGGGGGGCCATGTTTCCCTCATCGTCCTTGTGGAGGACGTTACTCCATTTCCTCCAAAACCACTTGTGGTAACCAAGAAAAAACTCCAGTTGTGGTTGAAGATGTGGTTTGAGCTGTGACAATAAACACTTCTCTTTTTAGGGAAACAGCATTGTTTTTCCCCCAAGAGAGAATTTGTCTGACAGAGCTAGTCATTCAAATGGCTATTGAATCAATGAGGCTATTGAATAGATGAGTATATAGTTATTTTACTGTCAGGAGATTAATTCATTCACTCTTTTACTCTCTGGGTACTGAACCTTTAAATATATGAGGAAATGCCAGCTTGTTGCAGAAGCAACTCTGAAGCATCTACCATTTTATTGTTCAGTTCAGATATAATCACTGTATTCTTTTTCCCATGGAGATTTTATTTTCTTTCTTTGAAATAAAAGTTGGGTAGATTGTGGTATGCAGGTTTCGCTCTTAACTGAATTTATGCCAGAGAAACTCCTGTCACAGAAAGACATGAAACAGCCATACAGCGTTAACGTAGGTGCCAGTTATGTTTTATTTTAATTAGTCAATAAAGCCATGGATAATTCTCTGAGAGTCCTGGACAGGGTTACTATTAGCAGGAAGCATTTCTTTTTGAACATTGACAGATCTGCAGACCACATGGAAGTGCACCTTAGCCACCAGAGTATCCAGACTGAAGTCTGAGACTCGGTGTGGTAGGACAATAGGGTTTTTCATCACCTTTCATTAACACTGCTAGGGGTGCTAGCTAGAGCTGAGTTTTAATTGTGCCTGTTGTTCATTTCTTCCTGCTTACTGTATCTTTTCTATATACCTTTTAAACCTTGATCTGTTTATTTTCAGATAAAGAAGGAGGAATTTCCATGTTTGTACCCATTCCAGTTTGCTCAGCAGAAGACAACACCAATTTACTTTTACCTATAGAGCCAGAAGATTTCACTGACTTGGAATGTACTATTGAAGAATAAACCTAGTGGGGATACTGATTTGACCCTAGAATCACTAAGGGGCAAATCCAGCCCACTTCTCCATAGCCCAGGAGAGTCCATGTGGAGTCCCTGAATGGCATGGAGCCTTGACCTGCATGAGCCCCCTGTTCAGTGATAAGGAGAGAACAGAAAATCTGGTGTTACAAGGAACCTCCTATCTCTGCTCCTACACCCTTCCTGCATAGGAGCTGCACAAGTGTCCTGGCCATTGGTCTGCAGTAACCTTTGCGGAGCAGTTCAACAGCCACTCTTCAGCATGGAGGGAAGTATTTTTCTTTCCCTGCTCCACCACACATCAGCACACCACCATTGGATTTTTTGGACAGTTGGCGTATTGTTTGTATTTTCAGCATATTTTGTTTAGTTGGTTCATACCTTTGCGGAAGTGTGATTTCTGATTTTAAACCTGGAAACACTCAATAACTATGTGCTTGATTGTATATATTTATTTTGATTTATATACACATCTGTGAAAAAGGGCACCTATTCCTCTCTATAAGGTTGACAATTCTTAAATAATACAGAAATGAAATAGACCTTCCTGTAAATCCCTCTTCAGCCTCTAATCAGCATATTTATAATAACCAAAAACCCCACAGCAAAAATTTGGCATATTGCCATTTAATTTCCCAGATAGGTCTAATAATCCCTCAAACTGATTGTCACATTGTCTGGAGTGGCTCACCTCAGGGCAGTCTGTCCGAACAGGGCAGACACCCCAAGCTGGTGATGTGTTCTATAATTAAATTTCACCAAGCCAGTAACAAATATAAACTCCTTGATCAAGCTAACAGGCTTACCATGGAGTCACAGACAGTCCCCTAAGACTCTCCAGTCTATCTTGCCACCTGGACAATCTGGACTTAGTGATAAATGGTCACTTTCACAAAAAAAAACCCTCTCAAATTTTAAGTTGCTTCCAGTTCCAAGAGACCGGTCACTTACCACAGATCAATTGGTACCCTAGATCTTACACCACAGACAATACTTATAGCCAATCCTGTAATAAACTATCTAAAGTTTTATTAACCAGGAAAAATAAATGAGAGTTATTTACAGGTTAAAGCAAGCAAACTTATGTACACAAATGAGTTATCTCAATCCTAAGAGTGGCAGAATTGTAGAGATCTGTCAATTCAATTCATAGTGGACCCAGGGGTAACTCCTGGAGATCTCTGCCTCAGTTTAGAGTCTCTGGCCATGTCAGTGTGGAAACAGCCAAGAGAGATGGAAAATTTTCCTGCAACTTTGTTTTATTTCCTTTATTCAGCTTCCAAGTCCCCAGAATAAGCTTCTTTGCAATAGCATTTCAAAGGTGCATTAACCAATCATTTGTATTGTGGTGTTCCTTGATGGCCCATCTGATTTTGATAGTCCTTCTGGATGGGCAAGGGAGGGATAGAGATGGGGACGATTCCCATGCTGGGTTCACAAATTCAGAGCAAATATTTTCAAAGTTATAAAGCAAAACTTACATATTTTCTTATTGCTAGGGCCCTACCAAATTCATGGCCATGAAAAACGCATCACAGACCGTGAAATCTGGTCGTTTGTGCACTTTCACTCTATACTATACAGATTTCATAGGGGAGACTATTGTTACTCTAACTGGGGGTCCTGACCCGAAAGGAGGTTTTGGGGGGTTGCAAGGTTATTTTAGGGCGGCCGTGATATTGCCACCCTTACTTCTGCGCTGCCTTCAGAGCTGGGTAGCCAGAAAGCGGCAGCTGCTGGCCAGGCACCCAGCTCTGAAGGCAGAACCACCACCAGCAGTGCAGAAGTAAGGGTGGCAATGGGCGGCTGGCGAGTGGCAGCTGCTGGCCGAGGGCCCAGCTCTGCAGGCAGCAGCACAGAAGTAAGGGTCGCAATACCATACCATGCCATCCTTACCTCTGCGCTGCTGGTGGTGGTGGAACTACCTTCAGAGCTGTGCTCCTGGCTAGCAGCTGCCACTCTTCGGCTACCCAGCTCTGAAGGCAGCGCTGCCATCAGCAGCAGAGAAGTAAGGTGGCAATACCATGATCCCCTCTATAATAACCTTGTGCCCCCCACTGCTCCCTGTGAAATTTCATATTTAAATACCTGAACTCCTGGAATTTATTATTTTTAAAATTCTAGGACCGTGAAATTAACCAAAATGGACTCTGAATTTAGTAGGGCCCTACTTATTGCATAGAATACTGACATTACAAGTGAGATTAGTGCATGCAGCAATTTACTAGCATTTCATAGAGTCTAAACACAAAATACTTATAAGGCTAATACCTGTTTTGAGCAAAACTAACATACAGGTGAACTGGTCTGCTCTCCAGCTGTGAGTTTGTTAGTTCTTAGCTAATACCAGCAGTCTTGACAAGAGCTGGCACCTGGTTTGCCAGTGTCACACTGATATTATAAAAGATTTCATTAACAACTAAAAGCTCCCACTGGATTTGATATGTGGATTCTCTTTTGTAATGTCACCAACCTCCTCACCCCAACCTGCCTCTCTCTTAACCAGGAAGGAACATGTTGGGGGAGAGGGTAGTATAATCTTCATGTCCATTCAAACTTCAGCCCTTCTGCTGAGACTACTAAGTATGATGTGAAAACCGTCCATTAAGTACTGATTCAATATCACTAGTTCATTCACATAGGCCTCTGAACAGCTGTCAAATGGTAATGACGTTCAGTCAGTAAGTATCACCCCTGGGTTGGATCTTCATAGTTGACTTTGTTGGTATCATTCATTACAGTAACTATAATTCTTTTTAATGTTTATCTTAAGAAAAATGGCACTGTTTTCAGCCCTGAATGTGACATAAGTTCACCTGAACTGTTGATAAAATAGAAGAAGAATAATTAAGTATTATTTAGCTCAAACATTTTTGTAAGGGTTTTTAATAACTGTCTACCTCTGGCCGGTTTTGCATTAACTTCTATGCTATATTTTCCAAGAGATTGGATAAAATGTTCACATCCATATTTAGGAGAGAAAATTTGCCTATAGAACATACACTTTCCTGTGTCTTTGTTTTTGTAGAAAAAAGAGAATATGTTTAACAAATATGGCAGCTTGTCATCTGTGGATAAAAGAAAAAAGTAAACAAATTAACATCTATCTTGAAAGTGATATATAAGAAAATCACTTGCAAAATGTTATGCTGACTACTAGGTACTGGGGATGAATGGGCTGTGAGGCAAGAAAATCAACAATCATTCTTGTTCTTACGCGAAGTCTGAGTGAGTCTGAGAAATCTGCATTTTCCGAGGAAGACTTGTTTAGAGTCCAAAAGAAAGAAGATTCTTAATTAGAGAAGATTACACAATTCTTTTAAGATTTTATGAATGTCTAGAAGAATGTTAACACAAACAGCCAAATTATTCTAACTAGTGTTTTCATAGCTACCCTATCACTACACTTGGTTAACTAGTCTCCCCTATTATAAACAATTGTTATGAAACGACACATAACAATGAGTATGTGGTATGCGGAAGCCCACTTAACATGCTTGCCAATTAATTCAAAACAACATGAAGAAGGTGGAAAAATTGGGGCTTTTTTATTTTCAAGCAACTGTCTAGCTATTTTGTCTTCTTATTGTTATTTATTATTTGTATTACAGTAATGTCCAGAGGGCACAAACAATCACATACAAGAGCCAAGGTTCATCCCCAAAAGCCCTAAATATTACGCTTGTTGTAGATGAACATCCACAATGATCTTCCTATTAAAATGTTAAAACTTTTCAAGTGTGCTTGTAATTAAGTAATCATGGGTGCTCAAGATGGACAGACTAGTCAACTAGTTTCTCTCTCTCTCTCTTCGTCCCTCTCCCAAAAATTGTCTAATAAATGTTACACCACTTTTGAACTGTGGTGAAAGTCTCTATTTTTAGGGAGTCAGAATTCATAAAACTCTTATTTTAGTAACTTCAAATCGGACAGAAATTCTAATCAGCCCCAGCTCTAACCTACTAATTTTGAGCTGATATGACTGTTTTATGGATTTTAGAAGAGTGTCAGAATTGGATTTATAAAGGAAACTCATCTGGAACATTAGCGATGGAGTGTTTGCTGCTACTCCATAATCTGCACACTGAGCTTACTTATTCAATGATGTTCTGTGGCCTTGGATTTTTCCACATCTGTATAATAGATAACACCAAGTTTACTGACATAGAATATTTTAAAATTCATTAGACTAAAACAAGCAGTTGCTTGGAGACTAGAAACATACAGCAGAGACAATGAGGCTATCTGGGAAAACATCAATGCTGCTATATTGCCTTTTCATAGAGGTCAGTGCAATGAGCCAGAGGGAGGTTTGGTAGACAAATAGGAAACCCAGAAGAGAACCAGTTTGTCAGCATTTACAGCTGATTACTGTGAGAATAATTTTCCTTAAGTATAGCCTGTGTGGCATTTGTTTAGGAGGAGTATGTTTGTTCAATAAACCTCCTAATAACTAAGTCTACATTCTATGTGGTGTGGAATCATTTGCTCAAAACTGATGAACTAAGGGTTAATGGGATTTTTAACTATGTCAGCTAGTTTGTCCTTGGACTTGGTGGGGAGTGAAGAGAGCCCGTTACTACAAGAACAAGGAGTATTCTGAGCTGAATACTCCTAGATATGAGAAGGCAACTTGCTAAAATTTCTCACATAAGACAAAAGAGTCCTTATGATAGTTGTATATGTTGGGAAAGATATTCTTAGATTTGTATTTGCCAAATATTTTTATTCACAGAGTAGCAGAAAAGGAAAGAGGGGAGACAAATTCAAATAGAGAATGAAGTTAGACATAAAAAGGAAGTCAGAAGGGAAGGAAAGTAAGCTTTTGAGTGAGTGAGAATGTGAGGTGGAGTAAAAGGTATACCCATACACCCAGCTAAAGTAGATGGTAATATCACCATAAGAAAATACCAGGTGTAAACATTTAGTTTGGGAAATAGAAACATATGTCCAAGAATTTAGTTAGCCAAGAACTGGTAACTTGGTAGTTATATGAGAGATAGGATCACCCTTAAGTTAAAGAGAAAGATATTTCTATACCTTAAGAGGATAATTTTGGATATGTGAGTGTTGTCCACTGTTCCTGCTGGTTCCAGTGACCAAACACAAAGTGTCTCAGATCATTAACTGAGAAATTGAATATTAACAGAAGAAGAAAGTTGGAAGCCCTGTGTCTCTAGCCAGCTGCCATTTGCCTTGTGCCATTGACTGCCATCTGGAGAGCCAAAATACAGCCAACACAAAATACACTCATGCAGAGCTTTGACTATGGAACTTTGCTGGAATAAAGATATACGTTTCTAATTAATGTCTAGCTAAGATTTATTTGCTAGAATGCACATGACTTTGTTCATATTCTCATCTGCATAGATGCTGTGTCTGGCATAGATGTGGTAGGAGGCAAATGTAGCTTCATGCAATCTTTATGCCACATTCCCACCCAACAATTTTGCTGTCAGACAGGGGCTCATTTGTCCATTGATGTAATTTAGAGATGCCTCAAGGCAGCTTTAAATTATGTCCAGCTGTATTGGGCCTCAAGGAGCCGTTTTGACAGCCTAGGGTCACTGGAGTGGAGTGGTGTTACGTCCACACCTCCCTTTTCCCGGGCCATGTCCATATGCTAGGACAGGGCTACAAAAGAGGGCAGTATATCAGCTTTATGCCATCTGTGGACCTTCCTCACACTAGGAGAGTAGCTCATCTGCTGACTGGTGCAAAGCAGATAGAATGCAAGCAAGGGACAAGGATCTGGCCCACAAATTCTAAAGCTGTAATCTGCAGTTTTCTGCAGAGAAGATAAAAATCATAACGTTTACACTGAAAAAGGTATCTGTTGAAATAAGTGATAACTTGCTCTTAATTTATAACATGTTACTTGGATGTACCTAAACATTTGCCTCCTTAAGTCTGTTTGCTTTATATGACAATGTTTTTATTTAATCAAAGCATGATGCAATCCATTATATGTACTTTGGTTAATTTTTCAATGAAATGTATGAACTGCCTTACTCACTGTATCCTAATGTTATTTACCCTTTTGATTTCTTGTTGTTTGAAGGGTATTAATATAAATAGTCTCTAATTTATGGGAGGAGTCCAGAGTCCCCGTCTTAAATTATATGGATGACTCAGTGATTTTGGGTCTCCTGGAGAAAAATTAGTCTCTGAACAAATGTTTCAAAAGTTTAAGATTATTAAGACTTTAGCTGCCACAGTGGGACAACTGGTACTATTGGAAAGCACATAATAGAATGGCAAAAATATATTGATATATAAATAATATAAGACAGATATATTAGATATATTTTTGTCATTCTATTAAGTGCCTTCCCATAATACCAATACTGTACTGTATTATTTACTACAGTGTGTCTATAAACATTGTAGTAAATAATACAGGATATAAGAATAAAAAATAATACCATTGAAGGCAGAGCTTAATTTTGGTTAGCTAAACATTTTTTTTTTAATTGCAAGGAAAATCTTCTATTTACAGTTTACCAGCTTGGTCTATTTTCTTCTCACTACTCACTTTCCTGGTCCAGAACCAAGGGATGAATACATTCCTCCATGGAAAGAAATATCTGTTACTCTGTGATAAGTGTTGGATGGACCACGTTTACAGAAAATTAAATGTAATATCCTAATATGTTTCCTCTCTAAAGACTAAAGAATAGGGATTTTTTAATTTTATGGCTGGGTAGGCATTAAGCTGCAGTATCTTGGTGGACAGCCTTTGCATATTGTATATAACCATATGTAAATTTAATAAGGTTGGGAGTTGTTGGGCTAGAGCACGTCTAATAGCTAATCAGAAAGATGTGATATCTAATAGTACAGAATGAACCAACACATTGCAATTATTTAAATAACATTTGCCGATGGGAATAATGGGTGAAGCAGCAGCAAAAGACAAGTGAAAAAAAATGTTTGTTTTTTCTTTTAAGTAATGTTATTTCCTTTGCAAGCTTCATTTGAAACAAATATATAAATAAAATGCAAATAAGTATCTTAATGCATCATTGTGGATGAGATTTTAAACGTACAAAAGTTGGGACATTCAAAGATACTCAGGCCAAATTCAGCTCACAGATTCGGTAGTTGTTGGTGTAACTCCACTGAAGTTAGCGTCACTCCAAATTTACACCAGTGTATCTGTGATCAGAATTTGGCTCCAGAGACACGTAAATAATCCCCTTGCCCATATGTAGTAACTTGTCTCTCTATGCAGAATGTTAACGATAAAGCCTTAAAATACATGTGCGATGTGACTGAGCTGCTGCAGGAAGGAACCATAACTGAATTTCTTGACTTTTGTGTATTCAAAATTTCAATCATCACTTTTTGTTACTGTAATTAGAGATGAGCTCAGTGTAGAACACTGGATCTGAGCTCATGAGACTGTAGGGGAAGTTCAGGTCAAGATGTGGGTCCAAACAGTACAGCTTAGGTGTATAGTATCTCTACAGTAGGCCACTTGGGACAATAAATCTGAACAAGACTGAATTTGAATTATGGATTTCTATCGGAATTTAAACCTCGACTCTAGCATTTGATGACCTACCCTAGTATTAACATTTTTTCTTGTTTCCTTGTGTTTCATTTCTATTTATTTAAAAAGAAAAAAAGAAAAGGCTGTGGCTGAGAAAAAAGTGAAAACACCTAAAACCAGGAGACTATAGTGGAAGCCCATCTTTAAGTTTAGTGACTGCTTTAGCAATGCCATAATGTTTCAGTTGAGTGTTTTTGGCTTAGGTTGTGCAATTATTTCTATTTTATATTCATTATCTGAAGAAGAAAAGTAATCTTCTTCAATGTCTCCTTCATAAAAGTTTAAAGACAGCATTCCATTTTTTTATTTTGTTACAGTACATATGCTGGCATAGCAACTTCTTCCTATTGATTTTCTGTGAAGAGACTCAACATGCTATTTCACTTCCTGGATTTAGTAAATATTTATTTGAATTTAGCTGAAGATAAATCGGGGAGGGAGGAGGTAGGGAGGGAATCCTTATTGTACTAATAAGACATTAGATCATAAATTCCAAAGTGGATAATTTGCTGCCTTAGGGCTTGTTCTATTAAAGTTAATGGAAAGATTGGCTTCAATGGGCGTTGGATAAATGCCTTGGACTATAATAAGAGAAACAACAACAGACAATTATGCTGTTTCCTTCTGGAAGTTTATTATCCCACTCAGAGCCACGTACAGGAGGAATGATGTTCTTAATTTTGAGTGATGCTTAACCATGTATTAAATGACAGCTGCAGCATGTTGCAAGCCATCGCTCATCGAGAAAGACACACCATTCAAAATATAACAGATAAAAGGGGCAGATCCTTCAACTGGCATAAATTGACTTCAGTGGAGCTTTGACAATTTACATGAGCTGAGCATCCGTCCCAAACAACCGAATCTTGCTTTCATTGAAATAAATGGGATTTTTACTATTGACTTGAGAGAAAAGGCTTGGGCCCATAGAGACCTATGTTGTTGTTCAGTTAACAGTGCTTGAAGATCACTCACTACCAAGTTGCTCTACCCCTGCCCATTATAAAATCTAGAACTCCTACAGTGGACCTATCAATACCATTGAAAGCATTACACTGAAGGTTAAAGAAAAGGTGTACTGCCTTTTTGATCAGGACACGCAGGTGAATGAAGACAGACACAGGGATGGATTTTAAGCGGCAGGCCACAACATTATAAAAATTTAACATTGGAGAGGGGCACTATTTGTCCATCTCCCCAGACTCCTTGAACAAGTGATCAGTCAGACGCACAGCAACCTGAGAACACAGTTATATACTATATGACTACAGGGAGGGAGGGTGGATTCATCTAAAAGTGTGGCAAAAGGTCTGAAAACCCCAGACCAGGGTTTTAATAAATGACTGTGGGAAGCCAGAGCCAGTTGGCTCTTATCTCTCAGGCTGGCCAATGGCAAGGGGGCACGTGGGGAGGAGGGGCCTATCCCTGTATATACTCCCCTTTTGTCTTAAAGCTGTCCAGGACCTGGCAGATCCAATCAAGGTGCCCATCCATTAGATTGATGGATGGCATTAGATCTGAATGGCAGACTGATGGCGATTCATTTTTAAATAATAAAGATCCTTTCAAATACAGTAACTAATTAAGGGAAAACCTCAAAAGGCTCATAGGTTGGTTGGGTTTGGAGGCTTATGCAAAGTTTATCCAAATTTTAGTTTATAAACCTTTAAATCTCTTCTGTCTGGGAAGTAGTCTCACAAGAACAGATTTCCTCTCAAAGTTTCTGTTGCTTTCTGGTTTAAGCCAAGTCAAAAATACAGCAAGAGAAGCTGTATTTTCCCAGTGCCAGTTCTAGGGTAGCCCAAAATGAGGAAATGCAGAACACCTGACAATTAATGTGACAGTTAACAAACGTGACAGGCAGGGTGACAAATGAAGTTAACCAAGCATTTGGGAACTTCAAAACCAGCTTGGATTTGGTTCACTTTGAATTCTGGATGAAGGTTTAGGTGGGTCAATTCTTATTTTGTTCACACTGACTTGGGCAAAATTTGGAAGCCTGGAAGGTTATCTAAGAATTTTCTGAACTATTCACACCCCTTTGGTGTGCAAAGTTAGGCTGAGAATCCCTTGAGAACAGGTTTTATAGAACAATTTCTATTGCTTCATGTTTGCGATTAGGCCAGAAAATACCACAGGAGCAGCCTTATGGTTTCAATCTCACTTTATGCCAGTAAGCACTGAAGCATGTGAAAAAGGGGGTGGAGTAGGTGATCAGAAAGTCTTTGTAATTATATTTTTATTAGGCTCAGTGTGACTACCAACAGTTTCTCGATAGGCATGTTTCATCTGACAGCATTTATAAAACAGAACAGAAGATCAAGTGAATATATTTGTCAAATATTAAACAGCAGTCATTAAATATTTTTGGTAAGACTGGGGTTAGCTTAAAAATGGATTTTCATACATCATTTTGTGTATCATCCTAAGTATCTCATGTAAGTCCACACACCATGTTCAAGTTACCAAAATGGCATACGTCTGATCAATTTTTGGGTGGCTATTCTCTAAAGGCTCTGACAACAGTAAATGTTTACCTTGTGTTAATCCTCTCTGTAGAATTATGTGGAGCCTTGAAGAAATATTAGAGAGAAATTAAAGAAGAGTAGAATGAAACACTAAATGAACTCTAAATTCACTTTAAGAAATTTTTTTACTATCACCCACAAGATGGTGCCACTTCCTTAATTTAGAATGCAATTTTACTCTGAAAACTATGTAAAAATGATACTTTTATTAAATTAATCCCTGTGAAAAGGGCTATGGACAACATAAATCTCATGTAAGCCTTCAGAATAGGGTTTAAGAGGGATTTAAATAATGCGTAGGCCTTGTGCTGGCCCTCTGCAAAATTCAGTCATATTTTTTGGCGTGAATGACAAAAATAAGCTTCACTGCATTGTGTTTCTGTTAGCCCTGGAGAGTTAACATAACTAAAAGTGAGCTGGATTCTGTTCCTCTCCATGTTTCACCAAAATAATTGTTTACCAAATTCTAAAGAATTATATCAGTGCAAACATGCTGAAGACAGCAGAACTGCATAGCTATTACTGATGGTATAATTTAAAAAAAAATGAGATTGTAATGTGTAACCGAGGGCATAGTTTGGTTTATAGAATTGTCATTATTGGTGATGATTAATAAAGTGGAAAGAACCCAGCTTTACTTTCAGATTCCTACTGGGTTTTCAAAGCTGGCAGTTAGAAAAAATGTTTACTTAAAAATTGAGTACATACAATATAGAAATAATTGAAAGGCAATAAATATATACACCCACAATGCCATTTTTAGTCACTTTTCAAACTAAAACCACATTTGGCTCTTTTGGGATGTTAAGTGCTGGTCATGGTTGCACATTAGTTCATTATTCAAGACAAAAAACTGTAAGATTAATAAATCTATGGTCCCAGTTGATTATAGACAATATTATATCCATAAAAACGATGTGAAAAGAACATTAAGGCTGCAAAGTTTGGAGATGCCAGAACTCAAGTGCCCCTCTGCACCTATTCACCCCTGCTGCTCCTAGCTTCTGCGCCCTTTCGCCTCTGCTCCTATGCATGCCACATCCTCTTGGCTTCTGTCCCCCTTCCTCTCTGTGCCAATCTATTCCCTTGGCTCTCAACCCCCTCAACTCCTATCCACCCTCCACAAGCTTCAGTGTCCCCTTCTCCCTTTGCTTCCCCTGCCCTGCCCTTCTACTCCTCCTCACCCACTGGCTTCTGCAACCCACTCTCCCTATGTCTAACCATTTCCCAACACTGCTTTCCAGTGTAACCGTTTCCTCCCACATTGTGCCTGGGCAACAGCCAGGGCAGGGAAGCACTGACAGTACAGGAGAGAGAGCCTCTCTACACTCTGCTCTGGTGCCTGACACTACAGCAGGCTCTGGGAGCAGCAATTGCAGGAATGTTCTGCTTAGCTGGAGCATGCTCATTGTAGATGGATGTTGGGGTTTTCGGAGAATTTAGCTGCCAAACTCAAACAAATCTCTGCTGAGCATGTGCAAACTGAGATTTTTTGGAGCTTTATAGCTTGGCCAAATTTGGGTGAATTTTCAAGGGATGGCAAAAGGCCCGTTCCTGATAAAGGAACATTGTCCCCTTGCCACATTTCAAGCAAGGAGATGCCAGAGCTTGTCAATGAAATGGTTGTAAAAATCTTCTTAATATGAGCAAAAAAACCCCAAACAAAACCATATTTTTTCCCTAATCTTCCTCTCGGTTGAATTGTTTTAAGAAACTTTCCAAAAATAATCATCCTGAGGCAGACTCCTGGCAAGGAAACTTTCAACCTGAATGGTTCAAGTCTGGCAATGTTATAAGCAACTAAAAATAGGGTCATATAATGGAAAAGTGTAGGGAAAACTTAACTCTAGGCATTGTTACCAGCTCTGACTCAAATAACAACACTGATCAGGTTTGGTAAGGCTATTGGAGAATTATTTCACGTTTTACTAGAGCTGTCGATTAATCGCAGTTAACTCACGCAATTAACAAAAAAATAATCGTGATTAAAAAAATTAAATATTTTGGATGTTTTTATATATTTTCATATATATTGTGTTGTAACTGAAATCAATATATTTGAAAATGTAGAAAACATCCAAAAATATTTAAATAAATGGTATTCTATTATTGTTTAACAGTGCAATTAATCGCAACTATTTTTTTTTAATTGCACAGTTAATAGCCATAAATTTTTTTAACCGCTTGACAGCCCTACTTTTTACCAGTGGGAACCGAATGTGTATTTAAGTTAGAGAGGTAACATTTTCATAAGTGCTTAAATGACTTGGGAGCCTAACTCCTATTGCAGGTCACCATGATTTAAGCACCTAAGGGCAGTTCTTCAGCGGCGGGTAGTGATCGATCCATCGGGAATCAATTTATCACATCTCGTGTAGACTCGGATAAATCAATCCCCGAACACACTCCCCGTCGACTCCAGAACTCCAGCTCGCGAGAGGCGGAAGTGGAGTCGATGGGGGAGTGGCAGGAGTCGACTCACTGCCGTCCTCACGGCCAGGTAAGTCGACCCCCCTCCTACTTCCCCAGTCACATGGGCGCTTAAAAATTTACTTGAGAGTAAAATCCAAATTGCTTCTATTCACATGGCTATAATTAGCTATAATAGAGAAACTAAACAGGCAAAGAGTGACTAAACTGGTATCAGTGATACTGTTGCATAATGACACATCATAGAAACAGAACAACAGGAAGAGGTAATTTGGTTAAAAAATGTGGGTGACTCCAAATATGAGGCAACTTATTGTCTTGTGGTAATTACCCACCCACACACCTGAATTCTTCTTATCTCAAGTGATTCAGTAAGCCTCACCTATATTTTAATCTTTGCATATCTAATTTTACAGTGAACCTATTCAAAACATGGACCTTATATAACTACATTGTCATCCCAATAAATGTTGAAAGACATTCAGTTAACTTATTTTTCAAGTATTTGCATCAACTACAATCATTTATATGACTCTCAGCAGCCCCGTAGCTGTATTCGTATTCGATTAGGTTAGCTGCAGTCACAGGGACATGTGCTTCCACACCTTCTGAATAGTCCAGTTTTCTTATGATAGTTCCAGTTTCTCCTGATCATGCCTTAGGCCTACTGAAAATACATGCTGTTTGTGAAATTTAAACTGAAGACTGAAATTATCTCAAAATTAATAAAGAGTATTTTTTGTTTTAAGAACAGTAACAAAAATTTCATACAGCTGTTGGATTACTATTAAAAGCAACTATATATTAAGTCTCTAAAACATAAGCACTTCAAAATTTGTAACAGGAAAATCACTGACAAGATTTGGTAATTACAAATATAAGGCTTTGGACTTTGGATAACAAAAATCCCCTGACAAATCCATATTTGCAGAAGATAAAGAAATGTTGACATTAGAGAATCCTAGCATGCTCTCCAGCCCCTCCCGCTCCCCTTAATAGATTAAAGGGGTAAAGTAGGATGATATAGACTGACATAACATTGAAATATAAAAGTGAAGGATTGCTAATGATAAGATTAAAAGTTTTTATAGTTACAAATCATTAAAATATAGCTATGGATTGATGTGCTAAAGCAGTGGTCCCCAAACTTTTCAGGGTCGTGTCCCCCCTTGCCCCTATCCATGCACCCCGCCCCGCAACCAGTTGGGGTGTGAAAATGTATACAAATCCAAGTGCCAAACTGGAGAACCACCAGACTAGAAAATGAAGGAACAGGACTGAAGGACCACTCCAACGGATCAGAGTAGGCCACGACCTTCATGAAGTACAGGAGAATGAGAATGTGGTAACTTGGGCCCTCTACCTAGTCCATCTTGTCTGTTATTATTGTCTGGCATAAATATATGTTCAGATACTTAAGTGACAATAATTCTATCTGAAATTATATAAATACAATTGAAAATTGATTAAGCCTAAATTAGGTAGACTTGTGATTCAGTTTCCCACATTTACACCCACAACACAGCCTAGCAAGTGTGCATCAAGAGCTAAATTCTCTGTTAAATAGCTACTCTTTGGCCACTGAGGGTCTTCTGTTGAAATTGACTAGATTTTCATTTCTGTGGGGCCTGTTACTGTCTTTACTCCCACAACATTAAAAGCCATTAGGTTTGAAGCTGGGAACTTGTTTTTGCTCTTTGTACTTTTAAAAAATTATCGTTGATGTTTGTTGAACAGATACTTCACAGGAAGATGGAAAGACACAGTCCCTACTCTGGAGAATTCATGCAGGACATGACAAGTGCAGGGTTCTAAATGGTCAAAAAGGAGGAGAAGGGCAGAGCTAGATAAGGGTTACAATTGTAAAATCACAAAGTTGCTCAGTAATGAATGTACATATCTTGCTGGCTCCATTCAATTAGGTTTTTAAACATTATTTTTACTAACTCCCTTTTTGTAGAGCAGGTGAAATGGTGGAAATGATTTGTGAGAGAGTTCCAGGCATTGTGAAAAAAAGCGCAAGATAGAGGAATAGAACCAGGGGGTCATGGTAGTGGCATGGCCCAGCTGATTCAGTGCTGCCACTGCTGCATCTGTAAAACAGTTTTATAATTTGGTTTATAGGCAATAGCTTATGTAAAAATATTATTTTACATTGGCACCTATGCATGATTCTATCAGCACAGCACACTGCTCCAAGTCTTGCTCCCTTGCTGAATGACTGTCATCATTCGGCACATGCCAATGTCAGAGGACCTTTTCCACCACTATTGCTTGCTGCTGGGGACCAGCCTCCTCTTCTGATTGTGGTACTGTTGATCACACATTACTTCCTTGGGATGCTATGAACTTGTGGGTTCAAACACCCCTATGCCTGGATGTTGGTGGTGACCCATCCAGGTGAACACCACCATAGATCTCTGCATGTCATTTTGAAAGGCGGTTCCAGAGGGAGGGTATCCCAGGGTGATCATTTCCCCTCCTCACTTCCCAATTGCACTCCACGTATACTGTCAGATTGAGCACATCCAGGCTAGGACCCCCTTTGCACCTCTCTTAATGGTGTTGGTACTCAGTAGTTTTTTGCTACTGCTGCTCATTTTAAAGATATAATCTCCCAGTTCAGCCACTATATTCCTTCCTTCCCCTCCCACTTTCCACCTAAAAGAAAAGGCCAGGGAGTACTACCAGTATGAATACTCTCACAAACATGTATATGTGATGTTTCTACTGTCTGTGAACATTCTTGCAAATAAAATTTCACTCACCTGAGGGTTCACCAATAAAAGTAGTTAAGAATATTAGCAGAGTGAATCAGCTAGTTTTATTGGCAAATACCTTTTTCCACTTATACAAATTTCTTGTTATGGCTTTTAATTTAATTTAATTTAATTTCTTGGTTTTAAAAATGAAATGAATTCTTTCTGAATACACAGGGATAACTTGATTTTAAGAGTTTTGTAGGATCCTAGCTCTGTTGTATAGTGTTTAAGAAGTTGTCTGAGAAAGAGTGATTAGTTATGATTTATCCATAGGAATTACCTTTTGATTTCTCATTGCATGATATAAACACATCATTTGTTTTGGAGAAATGTACAGGAAGTCATGGTTTTTCTTTAGCTTAATCTTCAGAAAATATATATTGACTGATTTTTTCCCCATGTGTTACCTGCTGTCTTTTGAAAACTCCACTAGCTTCTGGGTCTGTGCCCAGGGAGGCTCCCTGCATGAAGCAGAACAAAAAAATTCATAAAAACCCATTCCTGTGTTCTACTAGGAACCAGGCCACTTACCTATTCTCTTCCAGCCAGCACAATGCTAACATACAAGAGAATGATGATCTTTATGGATTCCCTGAGCTGAAACAAAGTTAATACTTCAAAGTAGCTTCCACATGACAATAAAAATTCAACAGACTACAGGGAAAGTTAATTCACAACTCTTTACTGTTGAGGAATGGCACAAAAGTAAAGAGATCCTTTGAGCAGAGTATGCAGGGAAACCTCAACTCTAAAGACACTTACTCTGGAAGAGGAAGTCATCTTATCTCTTATCTATCTTACCTGTTTATGAGGAGCTGAGGAGCCCTGGATACTTTCAAATTTAATATGAGTTCTCACAAAACCATCTATCCTTTCCCAAATCCACACTCTGTGCCAGTTAAGCTTGCAAATGCCATCATGCATTGTGCATGTCCAAAGCACATTCCCTCTTAATCAGTGTAAGAGTAAGATCTCTGCTCTCTAGGTTCAAAGACATGATATACCTCTTACATTCCAGATCTTTCCTCTCCAGAATGGAGAGTGACTAGGATTAAAAGACGCCACAAGGTCAAACCAGAGATTCTAATTAAAATAAAAGTGCCTTATGTTTACAGATATTCACAAAATCAAACATTCATGTGGGGGCAAATAAATACTTACAGAAAAACAAAGGTATTAACCCAAGCACAATTAACATTAGGTTCTGTCTTAAATAGATCTTAGGTTCTATAGAAAACATAAGCAAAGATAAGGAAGTGTTTTTATCCTTTAATTCTTTAAAGGTGCCAGAGGTGGGTACAGGCTAAATGGGAACATATTAGGATCCCTTGGGCTAGGGTGACCAGACAGCAAATGTGAAAAATCGGGACAGGGGGTGGGGGTAATAGGAGCTATATAAGAAAAAGACCCAAAAATCGGGAATGTCCCTATAAAATCAGGACATCTGGTCACCCTACATTGGGCAGACTCAACATCCCCTTCAGCTAATCTCTTCTTCCCACCTTTGAATTCTTGACCTTCCTCCTTATGAAGCATCTTAATAAACCCAAGCACTGCATTGCTACCTGCTGCTCAGATTCAACACTGAATCTGCCCTCTGATTGCTGGTCCCAGATTGGTGCCTCTGTTTCTCCATGTGCAAAATGGGAATAATTATACTGATTTCCTAATCTACTGACAAAAAGTGCTACATCAGAGACAGGTATGCATTAATTATTATCCACGCCTTAATCCACTCCAGTTTATTTCCTGGGAGCAGATTTGCTTAGGCTCACTCTACTTATCCATATAGGTCCAGAGGAAAACTGCCAGTCATACATAGTATCTCTGTATCAGTCACTCCCATCTGGTAGAACTTCAGCCCTGCTATAAAGCATGACATACAGGGGCTGCTTTGGTAACTCAACAGGATGCAGTTCTGGCATCTTTTGGACTAGGCTATAGAATGAGGAGGAAACAGCCTAAAACAGGCAGTTGGAAAAGATAAATCAGCGGGGTCAGGTTGGATATGAGCCTATGGCTTGAGTGATGGCAGTAGGACACAAGTGGTGGAGGCTGTGTTGTGGGCCTGCTACTAAGTGAGAATGCTTTGCTAGTGGAAGAGTGGTGATAGATTTGGACATCCTTGACTCCTGCAGGGTCACAATGGGGTGATATTCCCCACAGAATGAAGGGAATTTATTCTGTTTTACAGTTACCTAGATATTTTTAGAGTTCATTTTGCTCTGTGGACATCTAATCCTGGATTCATGTTTCCCACAATTATCTATTTAGATTTATACAAAAAAATAAAAGAGGCACCTACCCAAGGTTCTATTTTCAAAGGAATTTAGGTGCCTAAAGATGCAGATAAGCACCTACTGGGATTTTCAAAAGCATGCCAGGAGGTTAAATGCCTGTTTAGGAGCTTTTGAAAATCATACTAGGTGCCTAAATATCTTTGAAAATCTGGCCATAGATGCCCCTGGCATAAACCGCAAAAACAAATAAAATGAAGCTGTCCACAGAACATCCCTTCCCAAACATACAAAATTGATTTCCCTTAAAAGCCTACCTCTGTAGCAGCCTATGTAAATGGATATGCTCTGATGGTCAGTAGCTTTGGACAATTTCAGACTATACTGAGTTAAATTCACCACTGGAATATAATCATGGGAGTTGCATGTGTTGATGGTGGTAATTAATATAGCCTGATGTTCCTGTTCTGTTTATGTGAGGTTTTGCGCGTGGCTGTACAGGAGCTGGTCTGAGAACACTAATTCATTCTGTACTACTCACTGAATAACTGTTGAATTGTGGCAAAGTTTGGTGTCTACTGTCTTGAGCTAGATTAAACCAACCTTGATTAGAAAGGCTCTATCCCATTACCAATTTCCTGAATGATTTAGTCCTCATTTATTTTTACACCATATATTACTAATATTTAACATCTATATTGCACTTTTCATTTTTAAAATGCTTTACAAACATTCAGTAATTAACTCTCTCAATGCCCCCAAAAGGGATATGTATATATTATCTTCATTTTATATGTGGGATGCAGAGAAGGCTAATTAACTTGACCAAAAATATAGAGGGAGCCATTGTCAGAGCTAGGATTAGAACTGAGGAAATCTTAGATCTCATGAATCTGCACTCTCTCAAATGTATTCACTAATGTTTTTCCTAATTGTGGAGCCACCAGTTGGGGCTTCATAGTAAAGGCTAAATTGAGTTTTGTCTAAGAAAAGAAACTATCATTTCTACCTTAGAAGGGTATTATGCACCATGTAGACCATGTAGGTAATCTCACAAAGGATCAATTTTTATCAGTATTTGTTGTACAACACAGGTATGAGACTCAGGTTGGAACCTGGACTTTCATACATCAGGATTTCTTATTTTCTTGAGGGTCTTAAATCCTTAGCAGGATTAGTAATTAGCGAAGTGTATTAATTAAGGAGACATAATTTAGAAATTTAAATTTATTTGTCAGGTAGTTAATAAAGGGGTCCAATAATTTAAGGCAGTCTAAATTTTATTCAAGTAGCAGATCATTTCCCTCCTACAATTACCAGGTGTCCTTAGGCATTCCGAAGGGGATAGATTGCATTTATTTGGAAAGATACTTTAAAACAAACTACCTTGCCCTCACTATTTATTTTATACCTCTGCTATTTGTAAAGAACCTGTAGACAGCTGAAGTTCCCACCCTGCTCTGAACAGATTATGCCAATACCATATGTAGTCCAAATTTAGCCCCTCAAAGGGTTTGCTTTTATTGGTGACTCAAATACAAATAACAACACATAAACTTCAGTCTAAATGATCACCCGACTCTCAACTGTCCCTACAGAAATGCTTCTGTCTCAGCCCCTAATTCTCTCTGCTTCAAGAGAGGCTTCAACCTCTTTTATAGCATGACTGGAGCCCACAAGCAGGGCCGGCTCCAGGGTTTTTGCCGCCCCAAGCGGCGCAGGAAAAAAAAAAAAAAAAGCTGCGATCGTGATCTGCGGCAGAAATTCGGCAGAAGGTCCTTGGCTCCGAGCGGGAGTTAGGGACCGTCCCCCGAATTGCCTCCGAATAGTTGGACATGCCGCCCCTCTCCGGAGTGGCCGCCCCAAGCACCTGCTTGGGAAGCTGATGCCTGGAGCCGTCCCTGCCCACAAGATCCACCTACCACTATGAGTTAGCGGACGTTACTATGTGTCTCTATTCAGGGTACTAGCACCTGACTTTATGGTGACTCAGAATAAGAGTCCTGCATTCCAGAGAAACTGTCTTAAGACATCACAGGCTTTCAGATGTTGTAACAAAGGCATGACAGACATGAGTGCTGGCAAGGGACTGGCCTTTATTGCCTGGTCCCAGTCACATGGTATGTGCCAGAGTTACAAAAGGTTACAGGTACACCTTTGTCACATGGCAGGTTTCAGTATCTACTGATTCTGATGACTACTGTCACATTTCCCTCCCCATGTCCAATTTTCAAAAGTCAAATGCAAACATAACACAACACCAAACTAAAAATAATCATCACAAATTAATACATCCAGTTATTAATACATACACAAATAGGTGTAACCCTTCTGACAGGTGGAGTCAGCAGCAACCAGGGCCAGGAAAAACATATAGGGGTTCCTTTTCAATAATACAACAGAGAACCAGCTCAAGCCCCCACCCACTAACCTTGGAAAATTACACTCTACCCCTGGGCAGCTCTAAGAGGCAATACTTCCCTTCTCACAGGTACAGAATCTGAGTGTAGAAAATAAACTTTTAATGAAAGGAGGGAAGTAACCCAGCATTAATTTGGGAAAAATGCTGTAAGCAGGGTTCATAAACATAAAACCGTGAGCAAAACACCCACCTCTAAGTGACTTGGGCAGTGTTTTTTGCCTCAGGTTCTTGATTCCAACAATCAAAAGTTCCTTTAGCGTGCCCCTCCCTTCTCCCTCTACCCCACCACACTCACAGTGGTTGTCCTTGGTCGGTGAAGACCCAGAGTTCAGAGATGCATCTGCATGAGTTCACCTTCCAACCTGGGGGGAGAAGGCACCTTGCTTACCCTGCTGTCTTAGCTCTTGCTCTGGCACTGCCACCCTGCTGGGCAGCTACTGTGCCACTCTGCTGGTTGCCCTGCTCCACCAGTCATTTGGCTGGCTGCCCTGCTAGCCACTCTGCTCTTGTTGGCCACTTGCCGTTCCGTCGGCCACCCTGCTAGCTGTCGTTGATGCACACCATCACCTTCTGCTGCCACCTCCTTCTCTGTGGGTTGGTCTCTTGAGTTTCCACCCAGCTCTAAGTGATTTTCAGTTCTCAGTGATTTTCAGCTCTTAGTGGGGGAAGCAGGCTGGGCAGAAATGTTGTCCCACAACAGGTGATTTCAACTCTAGTGAGCACTTAACAAAACAAAGACTGCTAATGGAGCCTTAATTAGCTCTATCTTTGAACAGATGGTTTAAACCATGCCTAGGACTCTTAGGCAGAGCCCACACCTCCAGGCCGCGACACCTGTCCCCATCTCCTCTTATTTTTCACAGTGGTCTGGTATCTGAGCCCCCTGTTTAGCAAGTTCAATTAAGTTGAGAGCTATCCCCTCAATCAGGACAATCTACTACAGTTCTGCTGCCCTTTACTCATACAGTAAAGATAATATTTCATTACCCCTGCATTCAAATTTAAAAAAAAATTAAAGTTAATGTTTAAAATCAAATTTACACAAGTTAACAGGGAAGGTACTGTACATCTGGGGTCAGGCTTGGGTTATGGGGGATTGCAA